>NC_134358.1:433346377-433650060 GCF_048569485.1 Anomaloglossus baeobatrachus
GACTGCATAAAAAACATGAAGGACACCTTATACATGAACTAGGGGTACATTATACATGGAGGAGTATGGGGCTGCATAATACAATATGAAAATTGATGGGGCTGGATTATAATACATATAGGACTATGGGGGCTGCATTATAATATATGGAGGACTATGGAGGCTACCTTATACATGGACTATGGAAGTGCATTATAAAACATGGAGGACTATGTGGTGCAGTATAATATATGGAGAACTATGGGGTGAATTTTAATACATGGAGAACTATGGGAAATGCATTATAATTGAAGGGCTACTTTATACATGGAGGATTATGGGGGTGCATTATAATATATGGAGGGCTATGTATCTGCATTCTAATATATGAAGGGTTATGTGAGACCCTTTATACAATTATTTGGAAGGCTATGTGGGGGCTGTTATAGTATTTTGAGAACTTTATACAGGGGGGACAAAGATACAAGTATGGGATGGAAATGTTTTGTGCTGAGGGAAAAAGGCTCTTTCCCTCAGCAGCCAACTTTCCCATGCTCTGCTATACATCTCTCAGCACCCAGCTTTCCCATGTTCTGATATACATCTCTCAGCACCCAGCTTTCCCATGTTCTGATATACATCTCTCAGCACCCAGCTTTCTCATGCTCTGATATGGGAAAGCTGGGTGCTGAGGACAAGATAAATATCAGAACATAGGAAAGCTGGGTGCTGATAGAGGGATTTCAGGGTGCTGTGGGTGAGAGCCAAGTGTCAGCGTCATTATCCTGTACCCCGAGTGTCAGTGTCATTATCCCTTACCCCATACCTCCCAACCGTCCCGGATACAGCGGGACTTTCACGCTTTACGTTGTTTGTCCCGTTGCCACGATCGGGACGGCCGGCTCCCGGGCTCCGCCCACCCACTCTCTCTCCGCCTCCCTGCTTTTCCCTCCTACCATCCCAGTAGACGTGGCATAACAGAGAGGAGCGCTGCCTGTGCTGCTGCTGGTACAGTAAAATCTCCCCAGCGCTGATTTCCCTCCCTCCCCCCCCTCATCCCTGGCCGGAGCCTCTCTGTGCGGTCGGCCGGCCGCCTGTCTGTGCGGTCGGCCGGCCGCCTTTCTGTGCGGGCGCCCCCCGGCCGCCTGTCTGTGCGGGCGCCCCCCGGCCGCCTGTCTGTGTGGGCGCCCCCCGGCCGCCTGTCTGTGCGGGCGCCCCCCTGCCGCCTGTCTGTGCGGGCGCCCCCCTGCCGCCTGTCTGTGCGGGCGCCCCCCTGCCGCCTGTCTGTGAAGGCGACCGGCCACCTCACTGTGTGGGCGACCGGCCGCCTCACTGTGGCTCCCTGCGTGTCCATGCTGGAGGCCCGCCGGCTGCCTGCGTGTCCATGCTGGAGGCCCGCCGGCTGCCTGCGTGTCCATGCTGGAGGCCCGCCGGCTGCCTGCGTGTCCATGCTGGAGGCCCGCCGGCTGCCTGCATGTCCATGCTGGAGGCCCGCCGGCTGCCTGCGTGTCCATGCTGGAGGCCCGCCGGCTGCCTGCGTGTCCATGCTGGAGGCCCGCCGGCTGCCTGCGTGTC
Source organism: Anomaloglossus baeobatrachus (assembly GCF_048569485.1). Classification (NCBI taxonomy): domain Eukaryota; kingdom Metazoa; phylum Chordata; class Amphibia; order Anura; family Aromobatidae; genus Anomaloglossus; species Anomaloglossus baeobatrachus. Next base: position 433,347,932 of record NC_134358.1, read on the forward strand.
CATGCTGGAGGACCGCCGGCTGCCTGCGTGTCCATGCTGGAGGCCCGCCGGCTGCCTGCGTGTCCATGCTGGAGGCCCGCCGGCTGCCTGCGTGTCCATGCTGGAGGCCCGCCGGCTGCCTGCGTGTCCATGCTGGAGGCCCGCCGGCTGCCTGCGTGTCCATGCTGGAGGCCCGCCGGCTGCCTGCGTGTCCATGCTGGAGGCCCGCCGGCTGCCTGCGTGTCCATGCTGAATGGGTGTGGATGGGGAGTGGATATGGGCGTGACTGTGAAATGGGTGTGGTTAGGGGGCGTGGCGGGCGTGTCTCACTGCAACCAATCATAGGCGCCGGTGGGCGGGGAAAGCAGAGAATAGGAGATTGTTTAATGAGCGGCCGGTTTTTTCAAAATAGTAAAAGCCGCCGCAGCAGTGTGAATGCCATGCAGCGCTGCGCCGGAGATCGGGGAACTGTAAGTATGAGAGAGGGGGGAAACTGACCGACAGACTGTGAGAGAGGGACAGACAGACAGAGAGACCGACAGAGAGACAGAGAGACCGACCGACGGACTCAGTGAGATTGACCGACATACACAGAAATAGAAAGAATAGCCGACATCACTAGAAATAAAAACACCAAACGGACACGGACTATAGGTAGATGCATACGTGTTTACTAACGTGTGTGCACATACCCATAGACTTTCATTGTGTCCACGTGTGCGTGCTCCGTGCAGATAACGGACATGCATCCGTGCAAAACGCAAACACATACGGATCACGGACACGCACACACGGACATAATGAAATAACGGACGTGTGACCACAATCATAGATTAACATTGGTGCACGTTTGGCCGTGTCTCCGGTATATACGGAAACGGACCAAACACGCACGTGTATCACGGACGTGTAAAGGGGGCCTGACATGTAGCTGCCTCTTTTTAAAGGGACCAAAAGTAATTGGACACTTATCTCAAAAGCTCTTTAATGGGCTGTGTGGGCTGTTCCCTCATTAATCCATCATGAATTAAGCAGTTAAAAGGTCTGGAGGTGATTCCAAATGTGGCATGTGCATTTGGAAGCTATTGTTGTAAACCTACAATTTGCAGTCAAAAGAGTTCTCAATGGAGGAGAAACAGAACATCATTGGGCTGGAAAAAAAACAGAAATCCATAAGAAAGATACCAGACATGTTAGGGGTGGCCAAATCAACAGTTTGACATACTCTGGGAAAAGCACATCGGACAGCACGGGAACTTGAAAAGGGTTGGATGTTCAAGGAAGACAATAGTGGTAGATGATCACAGAATCCTTTCCTTAGTAAAGGAAAACCCCTTCACAATATCCACCCAAGTGAAAAACCCTCTCAAGAGAGTAGGTGTTTCAGAATCTAAATCTACCATAAAGAGAAGACTGCCTAAGTGCAAATACGGAGGGTTCACCACAAGGTGCAAACCATTAATCAGCCTTAAAAATAGGAAGGTCAGATTTGACATTGTCAAAAAAGCATCTAAAGAAGACAGCCCAGTTATGGAAATGCATTGTATGGACAGATGAAACTAGGATCAATCTTACCAGAATGATGGGAAGAAGAAAGTATACAGAAAGCTTGAAACAGCTCATTATCCAAAGCCCACCACATCCTCTATAAAACATGGTGTAGGCAGTGTGATGGCATTGGCATGCATGGTTTCCAAAGATACTGGGCTACTAGTGTTTATTGATGATGTGACTGAAGACAGAAGCAGGCGGATGAATTCTGTAGTCTACAGGGCTATATTTTCTGCTCAAATTCAGATTGCCATCGCACCAGAGCATCAGGAAGAGCCAGGTAAAGATCAGGGATTGTCACATCTAATGGATGCGACACCCTGGGCAGCTGCAGGCTGCTATTTTTAGGCTGGGAGACAATAACCATGGCTTCCTCCAGCATGAAAATACCAACCCCCAACTGTCGGGATTTACCATGGCTGGGTATCAAAATCGGGAGGTAACCACATGCTGTTTTTTTTTAATTATTTATTTAAATAATCAAGGAAAAAAAGCCGCAGCGGGTTCCTCTTATTTTGATACACAGATTTTGATTCTCTATGGGGTTTAGGTCAGGCGAGTTTGCTTGCCAATCAAGCACAATGATACTGTGGTTATTAAACCAGGTATTGGTACATTTGGCAGTGTGGACAGGTGCAAAGTCCTGCTGGAAAATAAAATTTCCATCTTCAAAAAGTTTGTTGGCAGAGGGAAGCATGAAGTGCTCTAAAATTTCATGGTAGAAGGCTGTGCTGACTTTGGTCTTGATAAAACACAGACGACCTACACTAGCAGATGACATGGCTCCCCAGACCATCACTGATTGTGGAAATTTCACACTAGACTTCAAGCAGACGCAAGCAAATTGTGTATAATGCCCACAAAAGTAATTAGGGAAAATAGCCAGTCATAAAGTATATTAAATGTGTGAGAACAAAATTAAAATATAACCTTTAATAATGTAGCTAAAATTTTAAAACACACACATACATATATATAATTGACTGCGTTGCAGCCAATCCTAGGACAGAAATTGAGAGGTTTCTACCATTCAATAAACACATAGACCTCTCTATCAATTCCACAGAATAAATTTAACTGAGAACAATAATAACCGGAGATCTTCACCAAATGTGGTATAAAACACCAATTGGTTATAGTACAAGATGTCTGTTAATACCAAAAGCTAGTACCAAAATCAGTTTTGTCCAGTATAGGGGGGGGGGCAATTTTCAACTTCACAATAATCCTTATTGGCAACACTCTAACCTTAGTTGGATACAGATGCTCCTGGACCTCCCGACGCGCTTCATAATAACAATTAATCATCATTGGAACAGTGGCCAAGAGAGCAGAATCTTAGTATTCATTTGTATCAAAGCGCTTGCGACTTTTGGCGTTTACACACCAGTCCCGGTCAGCTGTGCCAATATGGGGGAGTGGCGTTTACAGGGCATAGACATGCTCGTCCATCAAATTCATCAAAAGTCATGCCAATAAAGCAGGTTAGCTTCCTTCAGAAATATACGTCAGCCAGAGGGGGCTTATGCCGGGTACCAGCTGTACCTGATTCATTAAGTGGTGATCGCCACCTAATGAATCAGTTCAGTGTTCTTCATGAAGACTGGTGTGCACTATGCCAGTCTTAATAAATCGCCCCCCTTGGTTTCTCTGTTCTAGGTCTGAATGTTTATGAACTGTCACTGCTTTTAAACCAAGGATAAAATTAGTAAAATAATAGATAATTGTATCCATTATAACAGATTCATTTTTCAGACTAATACAAAGTTCAGCTTTATTTTTATTCATGTTTGCAATTTGTTTAGCATGCATATAGATATGTGTATAGATAATTACTGTGTTACAATAGACGTCTGTATTTAACTGGGTTAGATCCCTCATAGCATTCATTTTATTGATAATGGCAGCTGGAAATGCTACTAATGGATAATGGGCCTTATTGTTGAGCTTCCTATAAGCAATCAACTCATATTTATGTTAACTAGGCCCATCAGACTATAGCTATTGCTGACACCACATAAACAATTATAAATTGACAAAGTTGTGTCAGCAAGAATAAATAAAGCATTTGAGGAAGTGGAAAATATGCCTATGTATGTATGGTTATTAAAGATTAGCAAACCTCTCAAGGTTCGGTTTATTGAGCTCACCCGAACAAACGGTACATTTGTCAAACTGAATCCAAACCATTATCGAACCTTACCATTCCCCATTAGATTGAAAGGGAGGCCAAACATAAAGCAGAGAAAACACCTTTCTGGGGGTCGAAAACCTATCAAAACGGCAAAAATACATTTTACAGTGCAGTACCATTGTTTGGGCACAGACATTAGCTTTCTAGTTTATTGACATAAGAAATATAGAGGTGGATGAGAGACAGGTGTGGGGCTGGTGCTTCCATACCCCTGCCTGTACAGACAAGATACAACTTTGAGACCTATCTTGGAGTCTTAACATTTAAAAGCCTTTCAGGCAGACAGCAGTACAGTAGCATCAATTGCCCCCCTCCCAACAGTGTCTTTCTACAGCAGGGAGGTATGGTTAATGCAACAAACTGACTGTGGCCCGGCATTTCAATATTAAAAATGAAGACATACATGATTGACAGGTGCAGGCCTGTTGCTCCCAGAAGCCTGGCACTACCCACAAGACACAACTTTGAGACCCATCTTGGAGTCTCGACTTTTAAAAACCTTTGAAGCAGACAGCAGTACAGAAGCATCAATTGTCCCCCTCCCCAAAGTGTCTTTGTACAGCAAGGAGGTACGGTCCATGTAACACACAGGATGTGGCACGGCATTTCAATTTTAAAAAGTGAGTGCACAGCAACAAAGTGCATCCAGGACATAATAGTGCCCTGGAAATTTCTGTGCAACCAGGTTGATCTATGCAATGCATATGTGATGTCGCCCAGGCATAATGCTGCCACTAGGTTTGCACCATTATTGCATGTGGCCTGGATAGTGTTCCACAACTCTGCAGCTGTGTCACTGCATTCTCTGATGCATATTAATTTAAGCACTGCCTAATTGCGTTGAATTACACACAGGATGTGGCCTGGCATTTAAATATTAAAATTCAACAGATGCATGAGTGACAGCGGTAGGCTTCTTGCTCCCAGAAGACTGGCACTACAGACAAAAGCCAACTTGAAGACCCTACTTGGAGTCTACACATTTCCAAAAATTAAGGTCAGGCAAGAAAAAAAGTGGCAACAATTGGCAAACACTACAAAAAGCCCAACAAAGCAACATGGTTGCGTGGGACCGACCCTGGAATGAGGCCTGAACCAGCATTTCTACCTTCAACAGAGACAGCAAGTTGACAGACAGGCCTCTTGCTCCCAGACCACTGAAATTGCAGTCAAAAGAGAATGTTGAAACCTGACTTGGAGTATTGAGATTTAAAAACCTTTCAGGCAGACAGCAGGACAGTGACATCAATTGCCCCCTTCCCTGCCCATTTTATCCTAGTGTATTTGCACAGCAGGAAGATATGGTCCATGCAACACATATTGTGTGGCTTGGCATTTAAATGTTACAAATCAAGAGATACATGACAGACAGGCGTAGGCCTCTTACTCAGAGAAGCTTGGCACTACACTATCACCTAGTCTGCACAGTATGGGACTGGGGTGGCAAAGACACTGAACATCCACGATTTCTTCATCTTTATGAATCTTAGGTGGTCTATGCTTTCAGTGGACAGCTGAATGCGTTTGTCCGTCAATACATCATCAGCAGCGCTGAGGACACATTCTGAGAGAACGCTGGCTGCCGGGCAGGCCAAAACTTCCAAGGCATGAGTGACGAGCGCAGGCCACTCTTCCATTTTTGAAGACCAAATTGCAAAAGGGTCCAATTGCCTCTTATGGCATTGATATTGAGCTCTAGATACACATCCTCTCCAGTCGTTCACTATGTGTCAAACTTCTACTCTGTTCGGCTGGTGCATGCGATGGTGTAAAACATGTGTCCCAAAAATCACAGAAATTGCTTCTGGCACTTCAACTGCTGCTGTTGCTAATGTGTGTTGATGACGCAACGTTGCCGTGGTTTGAATTCTACAACTGACTGCTATCTTGTGGAAAACTACTGTTAAGATGGTCTACAAGCTTGATTCGATATTCCAGCATCTGCGCATCCCTTTCCAGGGGAAGAAGCATCTTGCTAAATTGACTCTTGGACCGTGGATCTAACAGAGTGGCAACCCAGTAGTCAGCACTATTTCTAATAGTAACTAAACGGACATCATCCAAACCGAAATCCCTGTGACCAATCCACAATTAAGCAAGATGCTAAAGAGGGCCACTGGTAAAGAAAAAGACCGAAACAAGTACTTGGTGAAATACAAAAATAATTTATTATAATAGTTTTGAGCAAGGACAGACAGTGATGGCGACCAATATGACAATGTTGCCAGACACAGAGTTGCACAAACGCCATCTGATGATGTTACAAAGCTGCTAGTCCACAGAGGGTTAATGTGAAATCCCATTAACCACCTGCTTTGGCTGCTAGTACTCCTCCAACATGTCTCAAGGTATTATTCTGCTAACATGTTGAATTGCTGACATGTCTTTGGCCTGTATAGGGAGAAAGCACTTGGGTGATTGTAACCAGTTAACTATTTATTATATAACCCTTTTACCCTTTGGTTAATGGGGTTTCACATTAACCCTCTGTGGACTAGCAGCTCTGTAACATCATCAGGTGGCGTTTGTACAACTCTGTGTCTGGCGACATTGTCATCTTGGTCGCCATCACTGTCTGTCCTTGCTCACAACTATTATAATAAATTATTTTTGTATTTCACCAAGTACTTGTTTCGGTCTTTTTCTTTACCAGTGGCCTTATTTACCATCTTGCTTAATTGTGGATTGGTCACTGGGATTTTGGTTTGGTTGTTTGGATTTAGACCTTCCCTAGAAGGGAAGCTGTAGGTTTATATACGGACATCATGTTGCATATAGTGTAGCAAGACGTCACTCATGTGTTGGACGCTTTCTTGTGGTCCAAGTCCATGTTGTGTTGGTGGCTGGGTAACGCTCAAGCTTGCCTCCTTTGTCCCATCCCACCAACCATGGACAAAGGAGACAGGATGAATATCTTCCTCATCTTTGGAGTTTTCTGCGCCCATCACCTCTTCCTCCTCCATTTATTCCTCGGCTTCTACACCTTCACTACCAGTTTGTCTGTTACGATGAGCCCACCTCCATTGATGGACTACACCCTCCTGTGACACCCGCCAGTGCGACAACTGTCTGGACCTTACAGGAAATGGTATCATTTCCTCATCCTCCTCTGCTTCTTCCTCTTCCTCTGGGACCCCCTTCTCCTCCCGCAGACTATTCAAAGAGTACTCCAACATGTAGATGAGCAGAATAGTGATAATGATGATGGCATCGTCAGCGCTAACCATCTTTGTAGTCATTTAAAAACTGTGCAGGAGGGTGCAGTGGTCCTTCATCTGTGCCCACTCTACAATTGTGATTTCCACTCACATCTGTACTGCGTTGTCCAAGGCTATGCGTCATGGCATAGTGCACCAGGGCTTGCTACTGCCACAGTTGCTGCATCATGTGCAGAGTGGAATTCCACCGTGTCAGCACATCACATATCAACTGGTTAACTGGTAGGCTGAAAGTCCTTTGTAGCGTTGCAAGTCGATTAGTCGCAGGGTGCAAATGGCGTAAGTGAGCACACACTGACCATGCCTTCTGCAGCACCAAATCCAGCCCGGAATAGTGGGCTAGAAATTTGTGTACAACCAGGTTCAGGATGTGAACCTTCCAAGGCACATGTATGATGTCGCTAAGGCATAGGGCCACTAACAGCTTTGTACCATTGTCGCATACGTTCTTTCCTAGCTCTAGGTTCACTGGAGACAGCCATTGATCAAACTCAGCCCAGATAGCGGTCCACAACTCTGCAGCTGTGTGACTGCGTTCTACAATGCATATTAATTTCAGAACTGCTTGATTGCGTTGAGCCCTGGCTGAGCTGTACAGAAATGGGGGGATTCTCTCTTCATTCTTGGAACGTGTGTTACATTAAGGTAGAATTTGAGGCCCTTGAGGAGGTGGAGGAAACAGAAGAGGAAGCAATAGTTCTAGAGGTTTGTCCCGTAAACTTTGGGGATTACAAGACTCGGGAAGCAGCCCCTTCCCTGCCTGCCTCCAAGCCACCAGAGTAACCCTGTGCCCAGTCAGTGAGATGTAACACCCCTGCCCATGCTTGCTCATCTAGGTGTCATTTGTGAAAAGTACCCTGGGAGACACAGAGTTTTTCAAGGAAAAGGTTATCTTGGCTGTGACATGGCACAGCTTTATTAAAGAAGTATCGAAGACATGAGCAACTGGTACTAGGGGACTGCAACTGTCATCAGGTTTCAGAAACAGGCAGCAGAAAGGCAGTATTTCTGTGGCCAACAGTTTTGATATGGTGATGTTCAAGCCCTTTGCCATGTGTTGTAGGAAATGGTCTTTTACATGACCAACACTGTGGACTGAGGGATGGCTGCTATTCTGATAGAAGGTGTAGTAAGGTGTATACAACTGATGGGTGGACTGTGATGGAAGTGTCGGATGGAGATGTAATGTTGGATTGAGAAACATGTGGTGTGCTCTGTGTCTCATATGGATCAAAAACACCAGGCATGGTCACTTTCTTAACACCTGATGAGCCCTCACTCACCCCAACTGTAGCCGGTAAACAAGAGGAGGTACTTCGGTTGAAGACCTTTGTTAGAATCGTATTGACAGTGACACAGGAGGAGGAAGAAGCAACAGACAAGGTTGATTTGGTGGCCGGTGTTTGGGTAGGCTTGGTAGTCTGCATTTTAGTGCAGCGAGATTCCCACAGTAATGCGCCTTGGTTGTGCATGTGCCTGTTCATGCATGTACTAGTCAAGTTATTTAAATTTTAGCGGTCTCAAAAAAGGCCCAGGCTATTCAACCCTTCCTGCGAACTGCAGACCCAGAACCAGGGCCGGCTCCACGTTTTTGTGGGCCCTGGGCGAAAGAGTCTCAGTGGGCTCCATCCACACATAGACATGCACAGATACATCCACATACAGGCATACATACAATACATATTTAAAGAGACAAATTAGAGATATTTCTAATATTGGGAAGCCGGCAACAGCCTCATTCACCTCCCCTACTTGTCTCCATCCAGCTCCTCCTGGGCATGTGTCTGTGCCACGCTGATTGGTGGCCGTCACGAACAGACATGGCCACACATTGAGCACACTGACACTGCTGTATATACATCACAAGAGAGGCTGGGGGGCATACATATTGCTGAGAAAGGGGTATACAGCAATGGGGGGCACACAGTTCCAGAGAGGGGCATACAGCTCTATAGGTGGGTAGTGGCTCTGGGGTGGGGGACAAACAGCTCTGAGGTGGGGGGTGGCATGCAGCTCTGGGGGTATACAGCACTGGGGTGGGGGGACATACAGCTCTGAGGGGGTATACAGCACCCTGGTGGAGGTGACATACAACTCTGGGGGTATAGTAGTATGCAGCCCCCATATTCCTCCATATAGTGTTATGAAGCCCCCAAAGTCCTCCATATAGTATTATGTAGCCCCCATGTAGTATTATGCAGCCCCCATATGGCACTATGAAGCCCCTATATGGCACTATACAGCCCCCATATGGCAGTATGCAACCCCCATATAACATTAAGCAGCCCCCATATAGCACATGCAGACCCATATAGCATTAGGCATCTTCATGTAGCATACAGCCCCCATATAGCACAGTACAGACCCAGATAGCATTAGGCACCCTCATGTAGTATAAAGCCCGCATATAGCACAGTGCAGACCCAGATAGCATTAGGCACCCTCATGTAGTATACAGCCTGTATATAGCACAGTACAGACCCAGATAGCATTAGGCACCCTCATGTAGTATACAGCCACTAAATAGCACAGTGCAGACCCAGATAGCACTAGGCATCCTCATGTAGTATACAGCCCCCATATCATTTAATGCACCCCATGGTCATCTAGCCACCACGATTACATACATACTCACTTTTCCTCATTCCCCCGCTGCTCCGGTCTCCTCGTCGTGTCCACTGCTGTCACTAGATCTGACTTCGCTGCAGGTGTGCAGTGGTGATGTCACCGCGCTCTGCTGCAGAGCTGTCAGAGCGTCAACAGTCACAGTGGGGAGAATGATAAGAGAGGGAGCGCGCCGCTCCATCTCTCATCATTGCTTTCAATTGTATCGGCACCTGCGATGCCGATACAATTGAAAGTGCGATCCTCGGCGCAGGGGGGGAAACATTGACAGCGCGGGTACCAGGTCCCCCTCCACTGCGAGTGGGCCCCCCAGCAGCCTAGGGCCTCGGCATTTGACCGGGTGTGCCGGGTGCTGACGCTGGGCCTGCCCGGAACCACTGTTGACCATAGCCAGATTTGTGGCTGAGGATGCAGTGCTACTCATGGTCGCATCACTACATGTTTACACAGGAATTGCCACTGTAACAACATTGCCTTCCTCCTCCTTTTCATCATCTGCTGAACTACTCAGTTGCATGCCTTTGGGATCACACCAAGTGGGATCTACAACTTCATTGTCAAACTATTTTGTTCACCGCCTCCTCTTCCTGATCTGACATCACAGCACAGTACAGATGCGCCTCAGGTATCTGAGTCTCATCATCATCATCTCCACCACTGGGGGATATCAGTTGATGAAGGTTGGGATCCTGCTGGGACCCTACTTCATCCAAGTCTGGATACAACTCACAAAGATTTTGAGCATCAGTGCAGATGATTTCCTCCTCTTCAGTCTGGGAATCTTTGGATCACACCTGTGATGCCCATGGGATAGTATGTGTGATAGTATGTGTGAAGACCTCTTGAGACTCGCCCATGTGTGGTTTCCCACAGTCAGTTTGTCGGTTGGTGATTTGTGATGTGGGTGTAAACAACTGTAATTGAGGTGACACCTCTGAGAAATGAACTGTGTGTGATGTTGAGGTGTAGGAAGAGGAAAATAGGTCATTTGATGCAGCGCTTGCCATCCACTCTAGCACCTGCTATTTATCAGCCTCATTTTGAAGTTGAAGCAATGTGCGACTTCCAAAGAAATTTAGTGGAGTAGGTTGTTAAGTAATGGAAGTTGTTTTAATTTCTCTTGGGATTGCATGAGCCAGTGTTTGCTCACTAGACCTTTGACTAATAGAATTTCTCACCCATACACCTACAACACCCCGCCTATTCCCCCTTCCATGATTTACTACTCATGGTTGATGTACCCTTCCCCTTTCAAACAGATGTTTCGCAAGCCTGCACCCACACCTGTCAGACACCTGACACAAAAGATAAATTATTTATTTCCTGCCTAAGTTGGCAATATTGTGAAGGTACTAAAAATACCACTACCTACAAATGTGGTTCACTGTGTAATTTGGAGCAGACACGGAAAAGTGTCAAGAAGACCTTTTTAGCTTGTTCAATAGCAAATTTTCAGCAGGCACTACTAACAAAACCTATAAAAATGTTTCACTGCAGAATTTTGAGCAGGCAATTACTGTAAAATTGCCAAGAACAACTTTTTAGCTGGTTGCCTAGAAAATTTACAGAAGGCCAGGCACTATTAACTAACAATACCTATAAATGTGTTTCACTGCAGAATTTTGAACAGGCAATTTTAAATTGCCAAGAATCACTTTTTAGCTAGTTGCCTAGAAAATTTACAGCAGGCCAGGCACTGCTAACTAGCAATATCTGTAAATGTGTATGCATAAATTTGAGCAGGCAATTAAAATTGGTAAAGAACACCTTTTTAGATACTTCCCTAGCAACCTTTTAGGCCAGGTTTTGCTAACTAGCAATACTTATACATGCGTTTGCATACATTTGAGCAGGCAGTAATACGTAGCAATACCAATTTAGTTGCTTCAACTCATTAGTAGGCACTACAAGTATCAATCCGTCATTTTATCATGAAATCTGCCAATTTGTGGCGCATACACACACACACACACATTTCCCTACACTGCACGTCTCTATTCTAAACTATCACTCTTCTATCTATCTCAATTAACTAGCATTAAACCCCTAGCTAAGCTCACTATCTAGCAGCACTGTCGGGAGCTCCGGCGGCAGCACATTCACTAACAATTAACATTCACAAAATGGTGCCGTTGCAAAATGTATGCAATTTATATGCACATGGACATGTGAGTTAGGCAGCCAATCACAGAAGCTCTTGTGTCTGGACCTTGCGGACGCTTGTTGTGCTGTGATTGGCTGCAGGAGCATCCGGAAATAAAGTCAAGAAAAATAAATATGGCACCATGCACCAAAAAATTTCTCCTGAGTACCCATCCCCTCTATGAATTTTACAAATCCCCCCATTCATCAAACAGCACCACAATCCTATTCAAAAGAAGAAAATGTTATTACAAAAGCATTTTTGTAAATGCGGACAGTGTTCGGGGGCAAAAAATGAACAAAAAAGAACATCGCCGACTTTTAGTGAAAATGCTTGTGTCACCAAGCCAAACCCGAACATGCTAAGGCTTGTATCAAATTTGAAATTTGCTAACCTTTACTGAACAGGTTTACTCATCTCTAATGTTTATGCTTCATAATTTAAGTCATCACCAAAGTTTAATATTTCTACAAACTAATTTGTGTGAATTTCCAAATTAACTGAGACTTTAGTTTTACTAAAGGTTTTGGGAGGTGTCTGCAGAGCTCAGAAGATTTGCCAACTCTGCTGAGAAGTCTTCCCGTGTTTTTCAGGAGCCTCCTGGGCTTTCCAAGAGGCGGGCAGGAGGAAATTTAATAACATACACTACTAAATCATTTAGCATTTTTTACTTATAGAAACTCCATAGGGAAAAAAAATGTTCTCACTCCTACATTGTATTAAACACAAAATGTAATTAGAATAAAATAGTTAATTACACTGATAGTGCTGCTTCAGCCTGCCATATTGTTTTCTCCATATTGAAACAACTAAATGTTCAACAACAATAGTGCCTTGTTCTCTGTCTATGTAGAATGAGCTGTGCACTATGACCTCTATCCCTCCCTATGCTGTAAAAGCATAAAATGATGCTGCTTGGTCGGCCACACCTTTTATACTGGCTTTGATAGTCCCCATGTGATGTGCTGTAGGGCCATATGGGAAATCCTGCCATGCTGTTCCTGATGTCATTAGCCTTCTCTAACTCTTCAGCAGTGTGTGAAATAGCAATCAGCATTTTTGGGGGGTTGATCCATGTGAACCGAATCATAAGCTATTCAAGCTTAACCCCTTAGTGACGGAGCTAATTTTCACCTTAATGACTAGACCAAATTTTGCAATTCTGACCAGTGTCACTTCATGAGGTTATAACTCTGGAACGCTTCAACGGATCCCGGTGATTTTGAGAATGTTTTTTCGTCACATATTGGACTTCATGTTAGTACTAAATTTAGGACAATATTTTTTGCGTTTATTTATGAAAAAAATTGAATTTTGGCAAAAATGTTGAAAATTTAGCAATTTTCAACTTTTAAATTTTTATACCGTTAAACCAGAGATTTCTGTGACACAAAATAGTTAATAAATAACATTTCCCACTTGCCTACTTTACATCAGCACAATTTTGGAAACAACATTTTTTTTTGTTAGGAAGTTAGAGGGGTTCAAAGTTTATCAGCAATTTCTCATTTTTACATCAAAATTTACAAAACCATTTTTTTAGGGACCACATCACATTTGAAGTGACTTCAATAGGCCTAGATGACAGAAAATACCCAAAAGTGACACCATTCTAAAAACTGTACCCCCCAAAGTACTCAAAACCACATTCAAGAAGTTTATTAACACTTCAGGTGCTTCACATGAACAAAAGCAATGTGGAATGAAAAAAAGCAAAAATTAAATTTTACCTAAAAATGTTGCTCTAACCCAAATTTATTTACTTTTAGAAGGAATAACACAACAAAATGGACCCCAAAACTTGTTCCCCACTTTCTTATGAGTGCGCCGATACCCCACATGTGGTCAGAAACCTCTGTTTGGACAAATGGGAGGGCTCGGAACAGAAGGAGCAATATTTGAATTTTGGAAAGCAAATTTGGCTGAAATAGATTGCGGGCACCATGTTGCATTTACAGGTCCGCTAAGGTACCTAAACAGAAGAAACCCCTCACAAGTGACGCCATTTTGGAAACTAGACCCCTCAAGGCTTCTATCTAGGGGTATAGTGAGCATTTTAGATCCACAGGTACTTCACAGATTTTGTTAACGTTACGTTGTCATATTGAAAATTTTAATAATTTTCTCAAAAATGTTGCTTTAGCATCAATTTTCTCACTTTTTCAAGAGGTAATTCCAAAAATTTGACCTCAAGGTTTGTTAACCACTTTTTTATGAGCGCGGTGATACCTCACATGTGGTCTGAAACCTTTGTTTGGACAAATGGGAGGGCTTGGAACGAAAGGAGCAATATTTGAATTTTGGAAACGAAATTTGGCTGAAAAAGATTGCGGGCACCATGTCACATTTGGCGGTCCCCTAAGGTACCTAAACAGCAGAAAACCCGCATAAGTGACCCCATTTTGGAAACTAGGCCCCTCAAGGAATTTATCTAGATGTTTGGTGAGTACCCTGAACCCCAGGTGCTTCACAGAATTTTATAACGTTGAGCCATGAAAATAAAAAAATAAAATTTTACCACAAAATTGTTATTTCAACCAGGTAGCTTTTTTTCACAAGGGTAACAGGAAAAAATCACCATGAAATTTATTGTGCAATTTCTCCTGAGTTTGGCGATACCTTATATGTAGTGGAAATCAACTGTTTGGGCGCGTGACAGGGCTCGGAAGGGAAGGAGCGCCATTTGACTGCAAAATTGGCTGGAATCAATAGCGGACGCTATGTTGCATTAGGAGAGCCCCTGAGGTGTCTATACAGTGAAGCTCCCCAACATGTGGCCCCATTTTGGAAAATAGACCCCTGAAGGAATTTATCTAGATGTTTGGTGAGTACCCTGAACCCTCAGGTGCTTCACAGAAGTTTATAATGTTGAGCTGCGAAAATAAAAAAAATACATTTTTAACACAAAATTGTTACTTCAACCAGGTAGCTTTTTTTTTTACAAGTGTAAAAGGAAAAAAATCAGCATAACATTTATTGTGCAATTTCTCCTGAGTATGCTGATACCTTATTTATGGTAGAAATCAACTGTTTGGGTGCACAGCAGGGCTCGGAAGGGAAAAAGCACCATTTGACTGCACAATTGGCTGGAATCATTAGCGGACGCTATGTTGCATTTGGAAAGCCCCTAAGGTGCCTAAACAGTGGAGGTCCCCCACAAGTGACCCCATTCTGGAAACAAGACGCCTCAAGGCTTTTATCTAGGTGTATATTGAGCAGTTTGAATCCAAGAGTACTTCACAGAATTTGATAAGCTTAGGTTGCCATATTGAAAATTTTCATTTTTTTCACAAAAATGTTGCTTTAGCATCATATTTCTTACTTTTACAAGAGGCAACAACAACCCGTGGACCTCACAGGTTGTTATCCAATGTCTTATGAGCACAGGGATACCCCACATGTGGCCAAAAAACTCTTGTTTGGATAAATGGGAGGGCTTGGAATGGAAGGAGCACCATTTGAATTCTGGAAAAGTTGAAATAAATTGCGGGCACCATGTCACATTAGCAGGGCCCCTTGGGTACCTATACAGCAGCAACCCCCCACAAGTGACCCCATTTTGGAAACTGGATTTTATTCAGGAGTATAGTAAGCATTTTGAATCCACAGGTACTTCACAAAAATGTTGCTGTAGCAACAAATTTCTCACTTTTAGGCTATGTGGCCATGATCCAGCGACACGGCGTCTAGTACACTGTGTCAGCCTTCCTGCAGAGATGTGAGTGTTGTCCACGGGAGAACGCAGCTGCCCATGCCCACGATTTGGGTTCAGGCTGCTGTGGAGCTCTATGCTACCTGCAGAGAACACTCTTGTCTCCGCAGCATAAATTGACATGCTGAGGCTCGGGAAGCTACACCACAGGTCGGTTTATGCTGCGGAGAAAAGAAGCACATTGGGTATAGGATTTCTAAAAATCCTTCCACTGTGCTTCTACTGCACAATGCAGCTCTATGGATGCAGGGAAAACACTCTGGGCCCAAAACGCTGCAAACCCTGATTGTGGGTGCACAGCCTAAAATGCTACAATGCATGAATGGATAGATGTCAAACATATATAACGTCCCACCCCCCTGCATATTCTAAGCTGGCGCCCTTTAGTGCCTTTCATGTGGCACTAAAGGGTGCCTAGCCTTGTATTTAGCCCCCCAAAAAATTAATAATTAAAATAAACGACGTGGGGTCCCCCCTATTTTTGATAGCCAGCTAGGGTAAAGCAGACAGCTGTAGCCTGCAAACCACAGCTGACAGCTTCACCTTGGCTGGTGATCAATTTGGAGGGCTCCCCAGGCGTTTTTTTAAAAAAAAACAAAAAAAAACAAACAAACTTGGGGTCCCCCCAAAATTAGATCACCAGCCAAGGTGAAGCGGACAGCTGGGCTCTGGTATTCTCAGGGTGGGAAGAGCCATGGTTATTGGACTCTTCCCAGCCTAAAAATAGCGGGCCGCAGCCGCCCCAGAAGTGGTGCATCCATTAGATGCGCCAATCCTGGCGCTTCGCTCCAGCTCATCCCGCCCCCTGGTGCGGTGGCAAACGGGGTAATATACAGGGTTGATACCAGCTGTAATATCACCTGGCATCAAGCCCTGGGGTTAGTGATGTCACGGCATCTAAACAGATACCCGACATCACTAACCCAGTCAGTAATAGAAAAAAATAAAGACAAAAAAAAAAAATTAATTTGAAAAAAAAACTCCCCGAAACATTCCTCTTTCACCAATTTATTGAAAATAAATAAATTTCGGTCGCTGTAATCCATTTTGGAGGTCCCTCGGCGACTCTGGATCTTCTAGAATATGGGGGGCACGTTCAGGGAACGTATCCCCCATTTTCTGGAAGAGCAAGCTCTCCATGAGCAGTGTGGGTGCAGTAATCTGAGAATACTGCACTCACACTGCCCCGGTCCAACCTAGGGCAGAGTGACCTGCAGTAACCTCATTCCAGAATATGAGGGGCACGCTCACAGAACGTACCCCCCATTTTCTAGAACAGCAGGCTCTCCATGTGAGGAGTGTGGCTGCAGATTACTGCACTCACTCTCCCCCGGTCCACAGCGCAGCAGCGAGGTCAGCGTCTCTGCTTGCAATGATCCAGCTGACAGCCGCTGTCTGCGCATGCGCCGCCAGCTTTCTAGGAGGCGGAGTGATTGCGGGGACAGAGCAGCAGCCAGGTAACGGGGCTGACCGGGGGCGACTTTTCTGTCGCATGTGACATGTCACATGCGGCAGAAAGAGCAGAATGAATGCGGCCACGCGCTATGCGCTGCGCGCCGCAATCTTGCATGCTCTGGAGGGGGGGAAGGGGGAGCGCTCTAGAGAACCGGAGGGGCTCCGGTGGACCAGAGGGCTCCGGTGGACTGGAGGAGGGGTCAGGGGGAGGACATTTCCCTCCGATCTGAAATGTTTGATCATTTCAGATCGGAGGGAAATGAATGCAGAGCCGGCGGAGGCGGCAGTTTTCTGTGCGCTTCGGCGCCATTTTGACTGCTCCGGAGGGGAGTAGGGGTGGGGGGGGACTCTCTGGTAGCGGGGGCTTTGGGTCACTAGGGGTTTATATTTCTTTCTCATCTGACATGTTTGATCATGTCAGATGAAAAAGAAATCAGTTTTACCGGCCATTTTTTTTTTTCATGTGTTCGTCGGTATACGGTGTATACCGCCGATCACATTATCGGGGTCCAAAAAAACACCCCGATTCATAATCTGGGGGGTCTCAGCTACCCCCGGTAGCTGAAACCCCCGAGATTTTCAGTCGCTGGGGGGCGCTACAGGTTTTTTTCTGGCCGCCGCTTTAAAGCGGCGGAACAGAATGAGTACCCTGTTTTGCCGCCGCTTTAAGTCGTACGGCCGTCGTTATGAGGTTAACAGGATCTAAGTATTACCGGAAATTTGATTCAAATTCAGTTAGTTGGCGATCAATCTGATCATCTCTAGTCACTTCCACTCTGCTTTAGTAATTACCGGAGGGCAGATGGCTGTAGTCCACAACTGCACTTCCACCCCAACTGGTACAATCAGAGAACACTCCAATCCAAGCAGTTCACCTGCTCTTTGCCATCTTCAGACCTGGCTAAGTATTGTAAAATAAGATGTCTTCGATGAGACATTGGTAAGTTTTTTTTCCTGTTAGAAGTTATATGGTTATCATCATTTATTCCCATAAAGATTTATGCTCTTTGTGCAGAATCTTTTGTTTTCCTAGCTGTAATGGGGTAATGATCTTTTGATAATAAACCTCTACACAGAGAAAAATAAACTGGCATGGAAATTTATACTATGGAACTGAATTTTTTTTTATCAGAGATTGAAACAAATAAGCAGTAACAAGCATTTACTCTTTAGGAACCATGCTATTAAATATATCCCTGAACTATAGGCTGATCCTACTAGAACCCTACTGATCAGCTGTAATATTTGCCCAACGATGACGTTAGTGTGTTCACTTCATCTGTAGCACCACCAAAGGTGAATAATGGCATTACATAATTTTAACTGAAATTATTGGGCTGTCCATGTAATT
Source organism: Anomaloglossus baeobatrachus (assembly GCF_048569485.1). NCBI lineage: Eukaryota > Metazoa > Chordata > Amphibia > Anura > Aromobatidae > Anomaloglossus > Anomaloglossus baeobatrachus. The sequence continues at coordinate 433,366,160 of NC_134358.1, forward strand.
CCATACAGGCAACCCTGTCCTCCAAGTAAATGAGAAAGCAGAGACAAAGAGTGTCAATGGATTGTACAGTGGGGGAAATAAGTATTTGATCCCTTGCTGATTTTGTAATTTTGCCCACTGACAAAGACATGAGCAGTCAATATTTTAAGGGTAGGTATAAAATCCAGAAAATCACATTGTATAAATTTGTTTGCATTTTGCAGAGAGAAATAAGTATTTGATCCCCTACCAACCATTAAGAGTTCTGGCTCCTACAAACCACTGAAATGCTCCTAATCAACTCGTTACCTGCATTAAAGACAGCTGTCTTAAATTGTCACCTGTATAAAAGACTTCTGTCCACAGACTCAATTAATCTGTTAGTCTCTAACCTCTACAACATGGGCAAGACCAAACAGCTTTCTAATAATGTCAGGGACAAGGTCATAGACCTGCACAAAGCTGGAATGGGCTACAAAAACATAAGTAAGATGCTGGGTGAGAAGGAGACAACTGTTGGTGCAATAGTTAGAAAAAGGAAGAAATATAAAATGAGTGTCAATCAACATCGATCTGGGGCACCATGAAAAATCTCATCTTGTGAGGTATCCAGAATCATGAGGAAGGTGAGAGATCAGTCTAAAGCTACATTGGTAACACATTACGCCGTAATGGACTAAAATCCTGCAGTGGTCGCAAAGTCCCACTGCTCAAGAAGGCACATGTGCAGGCCTGTCTGAAGTTTGCCAATGAACACCTGGATGATTCTGAGAGTGACTGGGAGAAAGTGCTGTGGTCAGATAAGACAATAATTGAGCTCTTTGGCCTTAACTCAACTTGCTGTGTTTGGACGAAGAGAAATGCTACCTATGACCCATGGAACACCATATCCACTGTCAAGCATGGAGGTGGAAATATTATGTTTTAGGGGTGTTTTTCTGCTAAGGGCGCAGGACTGCTTCACTGCATCCATGGGACAATGGATAGAGCCATTTACTGTAAAATTCTACGTGACAACTTCCTTCCTTCCGCCAGGACATTAAAAATGGGTCGCGGCTGGGTCTTCCAGCATGACAATGACCAAAAACATACAGCAAAGGCAACAAAGGGGTGGCTCAGAAAGAAGCACATTAAGGTCATGGAGTGGCCTAGCCTGTCTCAAGCCCTTAATCCCATAGAAACATATGGAGGATGCTGAAGCTCCGAGTTGCCAAGCGACAGCCTCAAAATCTTAATGTTTTACAGATGATCTGCAAAGATTAGTGGACCAAAATTCCTCCTGACATGTGCGCAAACCTCATCATCAACTACAAAATCGTCTGACTGTTGTGCTTGCCAACAAAGGTTTTGCTACCAAGTATTAAGTCTTGTTTGCCAAAGGGATCAAATACTTATTTCTCTCTGCAAAATGCAAATAAATTTATAAAAGTTATACAATGGGATTTTCAGGATTTTATTGTGGATATTCTATCTCTCACTGTTAAAAATCAACCTACTCTTAAAATAATAGACTGTTCATGTCTTTGTCAATGGGCAAACTTACAAAATCAGCAAGGGATCAAATACTTATTTCCCCCACTGTACAATACATGGACACTCTTTGTCTCTGCTCTCTCATCTACTTGGAGGACAGAGTTGACAACCATCCAGAAATTCCTGAAAGATTCATAAAAGTAGGACACCTTTTCCTTGCCTGTAACGTGCATGGATTTTTATGACTGTGATTATTATCTTTTTTACAGTTCACAGTGAATACAACTGATGTCTTCACATCAGAATTATGGACTATACACATAAATAACTTAAAATACAAATAGGGCTATGTTCCAATGTGCTGTAATTATTTCCGTTTTTTGATTTGTTTGGAAAATGCAGAAACGGATGCATTAATGAATCCGTTGACTCCCCCATTTACTGTAATGGTGACACATCCATTAACAAATGTGGCAAAATATGTCATCCATTTGGTTCAAACCCTCAGCCATCCGTTATTAAAGATGAATGAAACGTTCTGCTTGCAGGACCTTTCTCCAACGGATCCAAATACGGATGTCTAATGGATCCGTTAAAGTATAATGGGAGTCTCTGGGCAACGTATCTGTTAGTAAAGCATCCATTCACCCATCAGTTAATGGATCCATTTCCTATAGACTCCCATTATGCTATAACAGATCCATTGCCCATAAATGCTAGATAGATAAAATAGGATAGGAGAGAATAGAATAGGATAATTTATAGAATAGATAGATAGACAGATAGATAGAATAGATAGATGAATAGCTAGATAAATAGAATGAAGAGATAGAATAGATAGAATACATATATACAGTGCCATGCGAATGTATTTGGCTCCCTTGAATTTTTCAACCTTTTCCGACATTTCAGGCTTCAAATATAAAGAAAAAAAATTTAATGTTACAGTATGGTGAAGAATCAACAAGTGTGACACAATTGTGAAGTTGATCGAAATTTTTTGCCTATTTTTAAACTTTTTTAAAAAATAAATATCTGAAAAGTGGGGCATGCAATATTATTCATCCCCTTTAAGTTAATGCTTTGTAGCGCCACATTTTGCTGCAATTACAGCTGCAAGTCGCTTGGGGTATGTGTCTATCAGTTTTGCACATCGAGACACTGAAATTCTTGGCCATTTTTTATTTGCAAACAGCTCGAGCTGAGTGAGGTTGGATGGAGAGCGTTTGTGAACAGCAGTTTTCAGCTCTTTCCACAGATTCTCGATTGGATTCAGGTCTGGACTTTGACTTGGCCATTCTAACACCTGGATACATTTATTTGTGAACCATTCCATTGTAGATTTTGCTTTATGTTTTGGATCTTTGTCTTGTTAGAAGACAAATCTCCGTCCCAATCTCGGGTCTTTTGCAGACTCCAACAGGTTTTCTTCAAGAATGGTCTTGTATTTGGCTCCATCCATCTTCCCATCAATCTTAACCATCTTCCCTGTCTCTACTGAAGAAAAGCAGGCCCAAACCATGATTCTGCCACCACCATGTTTGACAGTGGGGATGGAGTATTCAGGGTGATGAGCGGTGTTGCTTTTATGCCAAACATATAACTTGGCATTGTGCCCAAATAGTTTGATTTTGGTTTCATCTGACCAGAGCACCTTCTTCCACATGTTTGGTGTGTCTTCCAGGTGGCTTGTGGCAAACTACACTTTTTTTATGGATATCTTTGAGAAATGGCTTTCTCCTTGCCACTCTTCCATAAATGCCAGATTTGTGCAGTGTACAACTGATGGTTGTCCTATGAACAGACTTTCCCACCTCAGTTGTAGATCTCTGCAGTTCAACCAGAGTGATCATGGGCCTCTTGGCTGCATCTCTGATTAGTCTTCTCCTTGTTTGAGATGAAAGTTTGGATGGACAGCCAGGTCTTGGTAGATTTGCAGTTGCAGTGGTATGATACTCCTTCCATTTCAATATGATCACTTGCACAGTGCTCCTTGGGGTGTTTAAAGTTTTAGAAATATGTTTGTAGCCAAATCCGGATTTAAACTTCTCCACAACAGTATCACGGACCTGCCTGTTGTGTTTCTTGGTCTTCATGATGATATCTGCACTTTAAACAGAACACTGAGACTATCACAGGGCAGGTGCATTATACAGAGGCTTGATTACACACAGGTCGCTTATTTTTATCATCATCAGTCATTTAGGACAACATTGGATCATTCAAAGATCCTCAATGAACTTCTGGAGGGAGTCTCCTGCACGGAAAGTAACGGGCACAAATAATATTGCACGCCCCACTTTTCAATCAGTTATTTATTTTTTTAAAAAGTTTAATTAAAATAAGCAATACATTTCGTTCAACTCCACAATTGTGTTCCACTTGTTGTTGATTCTTCACCATAACATTAAAATTATAATCTTTATGTTTGATGCCTGAATTGTGGGAAATGGTTGAAAAATTCAAGGGGGCCGAATACTTTCGCAAGGCACTGTAGGTAGAATAGATCAATAGAGAGAGAGAGTTCGATAACTTGGACAGTTGTTCAGCTGAATTAAAAATTAAATGACGTGGGGTCCCCCTTAATTTTCATATCCAGCATAAGCACAGCAGCAGCTGCGGGCTGCAGCCCTCAGCTGTCAGCTGTACCTGGTTATCCAAAATAAAGGGGGTCCCACGCTTATTTTTTTAATTATTTGAATAAATAATTGAAGTCAGTAATGCGTGCTGACATCACATGTTCAGCTGAATTCATTACCGCTGGCAACAAACTCATTAATTATGTTTTTTTGAAATGGGTCTGTAAAAATGTTGGATATTCTTGATTTTTTGATAAGGTATTCAGAAAACATAAAAAATTAAAGTTGGCAACCCTGTAGGAAGATGATGAATGCTTCACCAGCTATTATTGAACTCAGAAATCCCTTAAAACAATAATTGAAAATTATTTTTCTAAATCCGATAACCTAAACTTTAGGTTCTAAAGTATTCGACAAAAACCCTCACCGTGGCCCTGATCCCCTCTCGCCTTGACTACTGTAACTCTCTATTAATTGGTCTCCCCCTAACTAGACTCTCTCCTCTACAGTCCATCCTTAATGCAGCAGCCAGGGTCACCTATCTGGCTAACCGCTACTCGGATGCCTCTGCTCTGTGCCAGTCATTGCACTGGCTGCCCATATATCACAGGATCCAATTCAAACTGCTTGTTCTCACCCATAAAGCTCTCCACAGTGCAGCACCCCCCTACATCTCCACCCTCCTCTCTGTCTATCATCCCACCCGTTCTCTACGCTCTGCAAATGACTTTCGACTAACATCCACACTAATTCGAACCTCCCACTCCCGAATCCAAGACTTCTTCCGAGCTGCACCAAACCTCTGTAACGCTCTACCCCAAGAAGTTAGGACAAATCACAACTTACTCAGCTTCAGACGCTCCCTAAAAACGCATCTTTTTAGGGCGGCCTATCACACTCCCTAGCCAAACTAATTTCACCTAATCCCTCTACAACATCTCAGAACATAACCCCACGTCAAACTCCATGGCACCCAAATGCATCTCAAGGCTCTGGCCAACTGGTCCAGGAAGCCATTATCTATCCCCCATGAGATGGCTGGATTGTCATTGTAAATAAGCACTTGTACCTTCCCCCTCCCCCCACCTCATTGTAGATTGTAAGCTCTCACGAGCAGGGTTGCCATTTTTCCCTTTAAATATTGTATCCTATAATTGTTACTTGTTTGTATATGTTTATGTATATGATATGTATATGAGCCTCCTGAATTGTAAAGCGCTGCGGAATATGTTGGCGCTATAGAAATAAAGATTATTATTATTATTACTAGAAGGTGGCCCGATTCTACGCATCGGGTATTCTAGAATTTACGTATTGTGTAGTTCATGTATGATTTTTGTTATATATATATATATATAGAGAGATGTTGTTGTCTGTAGTTACCAAGTGTTTGTGTAGGCGCTGTACATGTTCTGGGTGTTGTCTGGGTGTGACGGGGGGTGAGAGCGGTGTTGTATGTGTGTTGCGTGTGTTGCGTTGTTTGTGGAGCGCTGTGTGTCTGTAGCGTTGTGTGTGTGTTGCGCGGTTTGTGTGTGTGTGGTGTGTTTTGGGGGGAGGTATGTTTTGTGCAATGTGTGTGTTGTGCGGTATGTGCGTATATTTGTGTGTGCCGCGGTGTTTGTGTGTTGGGTGTTGTGTGTGTGCAGCGTTGTCTGTGTGTGTGGGTGTCTGTGTAGGGCAGTTGTTTGTGGTTCCCAGTGTGTGTGTGTGTGTGTGGTGTGTTGTGCAGTGCGCGCGCGTGTGTGTGTGTGTGTGTGTGTGTGTGTGTGTGCATCAGCCTCTCTTCTCTCAGCCTACCTCTCCCAGCCTCCCTCCTCCCAGCCTCCCTCAGCATCAGCCTCCCTCTCCCAGCCTCCCCAGCATCAGCCTCCGCCAGCATCAGCCTCTCTCCTTCCAGCCTCCTCCAGCATCAGCCTCCCTCTCCCAGCCTTCACCAGGATCAGCCTCTCTCCTCCCAGCCTCCGTCCTCCCAGCCTTCCCCAGCATCAGCTTTCCCCTCCCAGCCTCCCTCAGCATCAGCCTTCCCCAGCATCAGCCTCTCTCCTCCCAGCCTCAGCCTCTCTCCTTCCAGCCTCCCCCAGCATCAGCCTCTCTCCTTCCAGCTTCCCTCAGCATCAGCCTCCCCTTCCCAGCCTTCCCCAGGATCAGCCTCTCTCCTCCCAGCCTCCTTCCTCCCAGCCTCCTTCCTCCCAGCCTCCCTCAGCATCAGCCTTCTGCTCCCAGTCTCCCCCAGCATCAGCCTCCCCATGCATCAGCCTCCACCAGCATCAGCCTCTCTCCTTCCAGCCTCTCTCCTTCCAGCCTCCCCCAGCATCAGCCTCCCCTTCCCAGCCTTCCCCAGGATCAGCCTCTCTCCTCCCAGCCTCCTTCCTCCCAGCCTCCCTCTCCCAGCCTCCCTCAGCATCAGCCTTCCGCTCCCAGTCTCCCCCAGCATCAGCCTCCCCAAGCATCAGCCTCCACCAGCATCAGCCTCTCTCCTTCCAGCCTCCCCCAGCATCAGCCTCTCTCCTTCCAGCCTCCCTCAGCATCAGCCTCCCGTTCCCAGCCTTCCCCAGGATCAGCCTCTCTCCTCCCAGCCTCCTTCCTCCCAGCCTCCCTCAGCATCAGCCTTCCCCTCCCAGTCTCCCCCAGCATCAGCCTCCCCAAGCATCAGCCTCCACCAGCATTAGCCTCTCTCCTTCCAGCCTCCCCCAGCATCAGCCTCCCCAAGCATCAGCCTCCACCAGCATCAGCCTCCCTCGTCCCAGCCTCCCCCTCCCAGCCTCCCCCAGCATCAGCCTCTCTCCTCCCAGCCTTCCCCATGATCAGCCTCTCTGCTCCCAGCCTCCTCCAGCACGCCGTGCTCCTCTGCCGACACTCACACACCCGATCGCATCCACTCACACACACCCGATCGCATCCACTCACACACACCCGATCGCATCCACTCACACACACCCGATCGCATCCACTCACACACACCCGATCGCATCCACTCACACACACCCGATCGCATCCACTCACACACACCCGATCGCATACACTCACACACACCCGATCGCATACACTCACACACACAGACACTGACGATATCGCACATACGCGCTTATACTCACAACATCCGGGGATATCACATGCTTCTGGCCATGTGATCCTCCGGCAGGTCCTGGAAGATCACAACAGCACAGTATCGCCGCCGAGAAGCAAGCGATATCCCAGGATGTTGTGAGTATGTGGATGCGATGTGATGTGTGTGTGTGAGTGAGTGTGATCTGATTTGTGTGTGTGTATGTGTGTGCTGTTATGTGTGTGCTGTTATGTGTCTGTATTTTCCGCCGCTGCAGGACCTTGATGTGTGGATGCGATGTGATGTGTGTGTGAGGTGTGTATGAGAGTGAGTGTGAGCCGGTGTACACTGGTAACTATGATACACATCGGGTAACTAAGGGACCTTAGTTACCCGATGTGTATAATGGTTACCAGCTTTCACGGCCTCCGTGAAGATCCCAGCATCGCAAGGTTATGTGTGGCGCTGCTGGGATCCTGACGGAGCCGGTGTAGAAGCAAGAGATATCCCAGCATGTTGTGATGTGTGAGGTGTGTGTGAGAGTGAGTGTGAGAGTGAGTGTGATCTGATGTGTGTGTGTGTGTGTGTACTCACCTGGGAATCGGGGCTCCGTGTCAGTTGGGCCAGAGCGAGCGTGCATTGCGTGAGGGGGGCGGGGCCTGCAGAGAGCCGGGGCGAGAGGCCAATCCGTGTGGGGGGGCGGGGCCATGGCGAGCCCAGCGGCCAATCAGCTTTGTGTCACCGTAAGGACACAATTTCGGAGCATGACAGACAGACAGATAGACAGACAGACAGACAGACAGACAGACAGAATAAGGCAATTATATATATAGATTATTATTATTCAGTATCTCTTATTCCCTTACTGTCTTTGCAGTTGCTGGATGCCTTTAAAAATGGTCTCGTAACAAAAATAATATTTTTGGGGCCATTATAACGTTTTAGCATTTTTATTTTGGAATATGCAATCAAAAACTTAGCAAAAAAGGAAAGTTGATGAAAAAGCAAAGTCCTAATCGCTCATTTCAATGCCAAGATTATAACATCCGCTGACACCAGACGCCTGACAGTAATTCAAACCCTAGCATGAACATTATGTAGAAATAGTATCAATTCCCTGCCAGTTTATTTGATTTAAATTATTATGTAATGTGTTTTCAGCTGACTGAATTATGTGAAACAGGATGTCTACATGATCAGTCAGTTACGAGTAGTTATCCTTGGGGCCTTGCTCTCATATACACTGCTCCCCGAAGGCAGAAACACATTATAGTAGTTTCGTGTTTATGTTTATTCTCTTCATACTCAAAGTTTCATATTGATGCTTTTTCAATATTGCAGAATACACTTTGTAAAATGAAGTTCAGCATAAGCCAGACTGGGATTTTACATTTACCTTACCACCCGTGAGAGAATAGATACGAATCACAATACATTCTACCTACAAATTTAACCCATGATACGTTCTATATGACATAAAAAGTGGGAACCTAAACTACCACTATTCTTGGAAAGTCAACTCAATCATACCAAAAAGTGGGTCCTCTCTAAGAAACCATTCTTCCACTGTACAGTGGTCTGGACTTTCATTTTAGTGATAGGCATCATACTGTAATACTGCAGGTAACGGGATACGCAAGGACTGCACGGAACCACGGGGGTTAATCAATGCAAATTTAATAATGTATTGCACAACACAGGTGGAGGAATAGTGCGGGAAAGGAGGGGGAAGAAAAGCCGGAAAGGTGCACAGCAGTAGATATAATGCAATATACATACAACCACTTTGAATAACTTGTCAAGGATAGGAAGCCTCAGATTGTACTCCCAAAAGCAAAACACAGAAATCCTTATTAAACAAAAAAAACGCAGAGTCCTTGTTATCTTACTCGTATAACACAGTGCAGTCTTTTCCTATCTGTCCCTAACTAAAAGTAGTGTGCACACTTAACTGCAGGTTTCAGCGTGGGGTACCTCGTCACCGTTGGGGCCCGTATTCCGCTGGCAGACACCTCTAAAGTTCAGTCTTTGTCCCGGGTCTGTAACTTGCACGTGCTGCCTGGCTCCTCGCTCCACATCCAGCCTCTTTGGATCTGTAATTTTGTACTTTGCACGTGCTGTCTGGCTCCTCGCTCCACATCCAGCCTCTTTGGATCTGTGTCTTGGGGGAGACACCACGCAACACTCTGAGGTACTTGGACCTCGGAAAAACAGGGCAGACTGAGGCCTTCTATCTTACAGCCCACTCCAGCCCACTCCTCTCTGCCAAAAACACAGCCACATGTAGACTCCTCCTCCTCCTGTTCCAGACTCAATCTAGTCACTTGAGCAGCAGGTGGCAGCATAACACAAGGAAGTCCACCAAACAGTCTTTTAACCTATATATATATATATATATATATATATATATACATATAAATGTTAACAGGTCTTACATTTCCCCCCCTCTTTAACCTCGGCCGTCCCGGCCGATACACTCCTGAGGCACTCTGCAAAGGGGCACACGGTGGCAACTCCTGCCCTGCTTCACAACCTGTTGCTTGGGAGCCAATGTCGTAAAACAGGATTCAGTGACAGAACACACAAATTCATCTGCCAAGTACCGATCAGGGGGAATACCAGCATTAGCCCGCTCAGTCCGGCGTGGCACCACAGCTAACTCGCCAGACGTCGGCGCCGTATCAGGGAGTACAGTATTCTCGTCCCCATCTCTGGAGATTAGTGACTCCTGCTCTGCAGGGGTGGCACCTGTGTCTTGAACGGATGGGGGTGTGGATCTCTCCCAGTCTGTTGGGTTGGTCGGGGCCCACCACCATTCTTCATCATCAGAGCCCTCTTCGAAGGTAACAGGAACAGGCACAGGCACCGTCTCCGGGGTACTTTGTCTGGTCCTGTCTTCTGAATAGCAGGGCCTCAGCATATTACGATGCAGGATGAGGGTGCCGCCTCTTTGCTCGCCTCTCACTTCGTATACTGATCCATGGGGCGAGATTCTTCTGATCACAATGTACGGCTCTGTTTTCCAGCGCTCGCTCAACTTGTGTCTCGGGTGTTTCTCTGCAACTAGTACTCTGTCTCCTGGTAAGAACGGGGTTTCACACACAGGTTTCCGCTGCGGGTGCGTCTTTTCTTGCAACCGCTTGGTGACAATTCGATGGATAGTCTCCAGCCGTCGACGGTGACAATCAACCCAGGAACCTACGCTCTGACCTTCACTGATCTCGGGGGGAGCTAGGTTCAGCTCTTCAATGCCTCTTCTGGCTCTTCCAAACAGTAGCACGTATGGGGTGTACCCAGTGGTGGAGTGGACACGATTATTGTACGCCCACACGAGTTCTGCGAGATAGCCGGGCCAGTGATTCTTACGATCATCCTCCAACGTGCGTAGCATTTGTAGGAGGGTCCGGTTAAATCTCTCGCAGGCTCCGTTGCCCTGCGGATGATAAGGCGTAGTCCTTGACTTCTGCATTCCGTAAATCCTTTGCAGCTCTCTCATGACACTGCCCTGAAAGCAAGCTCCTTGGTCAGAATGTACTCTTTTGGGGCAGCCGTACACCCGGATAAAGTCATCACTGATGGCTCGAGCAGCTGATTCAGCCGTCTGATCTCTGGTGGGCATCACCACCGCAAATTTGGAGAAGTGATCTGTCATCACAAGGCAGAACTGATAGCCCCGGTGGGAGTGGCCAATCTTGAGATAATCGATCATGAGTACTTCCAACGGCTCTTTGGTTACAATAGTCTGTACTGGTGCTTGCTGTGGAGGAGCCTTACTTAACTCGCAGGAACGGCACAGTTTACAGGCCTTCTCTACTGCCCGAAGCATCTGAGGACAGTATACTATTCTTTGCAACCACTGGTAAGTCTTGTCCGGTCCGAAATGGGCTCCCTTCTCATGCGCCTCTCGGGCCAATGGTACTGCCATCTTCTGGGGTATCACTACTTGCCACCGTACTTCCAACTCTGTAGCTAGGTGCACCTTCCGATACAGCATCCCTTCTTGCACCGACAGCTTATCCCACTGGCTGAGAATCTGGAGGGCCACGTGCGACAGCGTGGCCCGTATTTCCTTTCTAGGCTTGCACTGCTGGATCACCCACTCTTTCACTTGAAGCAGTTCTGGGTCAGATGACTGGATTTTCACCCATTCCTCTCTGGTTTGGCCAAGCAGGCGTGATGTCGTGCCCGACGTAATTTCCAGCATACGAGCTTCTACCACTTGAGCGGTGAATTTACTAAAGTCCGGAATTTCGTCTTCCTCCAACTGTTCATCTCTCTCCCCCACTGGGGCTTCGGTGGTAACACGAGAAAGGGCATCCGCATTCTGATTTTCATGCTTAGAGCGGTACTGCACATGATAATTGTATCTGGACAGTCGTGCCAGCCACCTCTGTTCCATTGCTCCCAGTTTGGCGGTGGAGATGTGAGCCAGGGGGTTATTATCCGTATAGACTTCAATTTGAGCTCCCGTGAGATATTCCGAGAACCTTTCGGTTATTGCCCATACTAGTGCCAGTAATTCCAACCGAAAGGAACTGTAATTCTCGGGGTTGCGCTCGGCTTCTCGCAACGTCCGACTTCCATATGCAATCACCCGTTCAGTACCATTCTGTACCTGGGCCAGTACTGCACCCAGGCCGTAGAGGCTCGCGTCTGTATACAACCGAAAGGGGAGGTTATAGTCTGCATAGGCAAGCACAGGGGCGCTAACCAAGGCCTCTTTCAATCGGTGTAAGGCTTCTGCTTGTCTTGGTCCCCAGCAAATTTTCTGTGCTTTTGGTCCTTTCGCAGTGCCTCGGAGCAATTTGTGCAAAGGTTCTGCCTCCTTCGCGAAATCTTTGATAAAGCGACGGTAATATCCGGCTAGCCCCAGGAAAGCTCGAACCTCCCGCACTGTGCTGGGTGTGGGCCATTCTAGCACTGCTCTCACTTTCCCATCGGAGGGCTGTACGCCGGCTTCCGACACCTTGTGTCCGAGATATTCAATCTCTTCCTGAAAGATCCGACATTTTTTTGGTTTTAGTTTAAGCCCATGGGCCCGTAACCGCTGAAACACTTGGCCCAGGTTTTCTAGATGTTTCTCAAAGGTTGCAGAATACACTACTATGTCGTCCAGGTAAATCAATGTGGCCTCGAAGTTCATGTCTCCAAGGCAACTTTCCATAAGGCGCTGAAAGGTTCCTGGGGCATTATTTAGTCCAAACGGCATGCGGTTGAACTCGAAGAGTCCCATGGGTACAATAAATGCGGTCTTGGCCTTGTCTTTCTCTGCCACAGGGACCTGCCAATATCCGCTGGCCAGATCGAGGGAGGAGAAGTAACGTGCCTTTCCCAACGCCGACAGGGACTCCTCTATCCGGGGCAGAGGGTAGGAATCACGAACCGTGCATCCATTAAGCTTGCGGTAGTCAACACAGAAGCGGGTAGACCCATCCTTTTTCTTGACCAGCACGATTGGGGCAGCCCATGGACTCTGACTTTCTCTTACCACCCCGCTCTTCAGCATCTGCGCCAAAAGCTCTTTTACCTCTTGGTAGTACTTTGGGGGTATTTGCCTGTACCTTTCCCTGATCGGTGGGGCATCTCCTGTGGGTATTTCGTGCTGAATCTTGTCAGTACAGCCGAAATCTTCTGCGTGACGGGAGAACGTGGCTTGATTCTCCCAAATAAAGTCCTCTATGGCTTGGGCTTGCTCCGAATCGAAGGGGCTCAGGTCCACTCCCATCTGCCCTAAGATGACGCAACTGTTCCATTGATCAGTGGGTTTCTCTTTTCTTTCCATAGAAAGAGCCCAAGTCCAGGCTTCCCCTGCCATGGGCTGCAATTCAATCGATTCTGCAGCCGCCACCTCTTCGGGCGCCAGGTAGACATGGGCCAGAACAACTCCCGAGGTCAAGGTGTAAGCCTGTTCACCGGTGTTCACGCAACGGAAAGGGACCCTTCCATTTCTTACTGTTGCTAAAGTGCGAGCCACCAACGGTTCGTCTCCGTTCTCTTCACCACGGTAAGGATCCACCAACACCTCCATCCCCTCGAGTGTACGGTGGGCCCCGACTGGCAAGGTGAGGACTGTCTCACGATTTGGAGGTAGAGTAATTGTTGTATGTCTTGGGACTCGAACCCTCACCACCGGGTAGCAGCTCCCACCATTCTTCCACAGTCCTCGGGCACGGATAAGGTGTTGGAAGACCTTTTGGGCAGGCCTGTTAGCAACTGTCGTCTTCCAGTAATCACAGCCCCCCTTGTTGAAGAGCAACTGGTCTAATTCTTTCAGGACGTTCATGCCCACGATAGCTGGCACCTCTCTGTCGTACCGGCCCTCCGTTAACACAATCCCTTTTTTGCCTAAGTTCTGGCCACAGGCACGTATGTTCATCCACACGACCCCTACAACTGGAATGGGAAGATTGTTTGCAGCCCTCAGTTTGATATGTGCCCCTTTGTCAATGGATACAGTTTGTCCAAAATGTTGGTAGAAGAACTGTTCTGGCATGGTGGTCACTTGGGACCCAGTATCCATCAGGCATTTTACTTCTTTCCCTTCAAATTCGGCCGTGATCGTCGGCGTGCAGGCTGCTATATCTTCAGGGCGTTGGTTTTCTCTAAGCTCAGTTGGTCTCCCCGCCATGTGCCCATCCATGGAGGGAGGCAATGTAGATAATGGTGATGAAACCGGTCTTTGAGCGCTAATGATGGATCAGATTCTAAATGTTCTTTTGAAGATTAGGCTTTATTGTTAAAAAGATAAAGCTCTTGTTATCACTTCACAACGCGTTTCAGCAAGATCCCCTTGCTTTCCTCAGGTGGAGGGGGATCTTGCTGAAACGCGTTGTGAAGTGATAACAAGAGCTTTATCTTTTTAACAATAAAGCCTAATCTTCAAAAGAACATTTAGAATCTGATCCATCATTAGCGCTCAAAGACCGGTTTCATCACCATTATCTACATTGCCTACTCCTGAAGGGGAATCCGGCAAAGAGCTGCTGAGGATCACAGAATCTATCAGTTCACTTTGAATAATCCAGCGGGAGGACGGAGAGCCGACCTGAAAGCTCCAGGATCAAAGGAGTCGGTGAACCAGGAGCCATCAGCGGTAAACCTCCAGCTCCATCCAGCTAAAAGGATCGGATAACACCAGTTACCACAGCCCCTCAAAACCAGAGGAATTACACGCTCATCACCGAGGTTGTGCGAGGGCGCACAACCATAGCAGGTGAGCAGCTTCTAACTACACTAATCTAACACAAATACATCGGGTGCTCTTAGATTGCGCTATTGATTTATTTTACATCCATGGAGGGAGGCACTAGTTTAACGGCGGTCTTTCTTGAGAAGTCTTCCTCTCCGGACAGTGTCGGAATAAATGGTTCCGATTTCCACAGTTCCAACACCGGTAGTCTTCAGCGGGTCTCGGTCGTCTATGCTCGATCTGTCCCCTCTCTTCTTGATAGGTATGCGTGCGGGTATTTGGCCGCGGTGCTGTCGTTCTTACTTCTGACGCCGGGGCTTGCATATTCTTCAGCAACTCTTGTAGAGCAGTAACAGTCTCTTGTAACTGATCCACTTTAGCCTCAAGTTGGCTCGGTTCTCGGTTTTTCTCACCCGGGACTACCTTATGCATACAAACTTCACCCAAGGCGTTCTGCGGGTCGCAATTTTCAGTTTGTGTGCGGGAGACTGCTTCTTCCAATATTTCCTGGAAAGTTAGTTTTTTTCTACCCTGAGCCGTTCACGGAGGGCACCTTTGATCTTGGGGTTATGTAATCCGCGGAGGAATTGATCTCGCAGGGTACGGTCAGCATAACCGGGGGTTTGTGCTAGCTCTGGCTCTGCTGTAAGCATTTGTCTCATTATTCTCTGAAGTGCATTTGCATACTGTGGCAGACCTTCTTCTTCACCCTGCAGCCTGTAGAACAGTTGCGCCTGTAAATCTCCTGCTTCTGGTTTCCCGCCATACACTCTCTCAAGAATCTTCACCACCTGCTCTAACGTCTTTCGTTCACTCTCAGGGCGCAATAAAATAGTCTCTTGAGCATGGCCTTCAAGGGCAATCAACAATATCTCCCCTTGATTTTCTGCAGTCACTCCTGCTACTCTCAACATGCCCCTCACTCTCTGCGCCCAGTCATGGAGAGGTACATTGCTGCCAGTAAATTTTGGTATATGGGTCAGCATAGCCCCCAGGGACAGCTGCCTTGCTGGTATTCCCCCATCAGGTTGTATTAGAACACCTCCATCAGCGACACCCCCCTGTCCGTCCATTGTTCCGTACCAGCCTGCGTATCCTGCCGACTACGCCAAATGTAATACTGCAGGTAACGGGATACGCAAGGACTGCACGGAACCACGGGGGTTAATCAATGCAAATTTAATAATGTATTGCACAACACAGGTGGAGGAATAGTGCGGGAAAGGAGGGGGAAGAAAAGCCGGAAAGGTGCACAGCAGTAGATATAATGCAATATACATACAACCACTTTGAATAACTTGTCAAGGATAGGAAGCCTCAGATTGTACTCCCAAAAGCAAAACACAGAAATCCTTATTAAACAAAAAAAACGCAGAGTCCTTGTTATCTTACTCGTATAACACAGTGCAGTCTTTTCCTATCTGTCCCTAACTAAAAGTAGTGTGCACACTTAACTGCAGGTTTCAGCGTGGGGTACCTCGTCACCGTTGGGGCCCGTATTCCGCTGGCAGACACCTCTAAAGTTCAGTCTTTGTCCCGGGTCTGTAACTTGCACGTGCTGCCTGGCTCCTCGCTCCACATCCAGCCTCTTTGGATCTGTAATTTTGTACTTTGCACGTGCTGTCTGGCTCCTCGCTCCACATCCAGCCTCTTTGGATCTGTGTCTTGGGGGAGAAACCACGCAACACTCTGAGGTACTTGGACCTCGGAAAAACAGGGCAGACTGAGGCCTTCTATCTTACAGCCCACTCCAGCACACTCCTCTCTGCCAAAAACACAGCCACATGTAGACTCCTCCTCCTCCTGTTCCAGACTCAATCTAGTCACTTGAGCAGCAGGTGGCAGCATAACACAAGGAAGTCCACCAAACAGTCTTTTAACCTATATATATATATATATATATACATATAAATGTTAACAGGTCTTACAATACCACGCATCATAGCATTACACTCAATCAGCCTCAATGACATTTATTTTAACTACTGTTTTCCGCAAGTGTTTCCCTAAATTCAGTAGTTGTGAGTCGTTGTTGACTATCATAAAATATGTGATTGGAGGGCACCACTAAATACAATGGATCAACCCAAAGCATACCAAATGTTAGATGCAGAAAAAAAAGAAAAGAGGTATGCACACAATGGATGATCACCTAAATAATTGTATTGACTAGCATCCCTAATGATGGGCGAGCAGTAAAATGCTCAGTGCTTGGTATTTGAAACGATATGTGATCACTACAATGCTCGAGTGCTTATTGTATGTATGCTGTATGTATACTGTATGTGTACTGAAGCTAACTATACGAGAGTACTACTGGGACTTGTAGTTATGCTGTTGGAGAAGTATACTGAAGCTAATTATAAAAGTACCACTGGGACTTGTGATTTCACTAAGTGTTTATAATAGGAGCAGTCATGGAGGAGATGTTGTTCTCATTCTATTAAAGTGAACCTGTCCTGTCCAATATGCACCCAGAACCATGAGCAGTTCTGGGTGCATATTGCTAATCTCTGCCTAACTGTCTCTTTATCTGGTAGCATAAATTAAGAGATTTTTAGAAAAAGTATTTCTAAAGATCTTTTATCTTATGCTAATGAGCACAGGGACTAGCCCCAATGGCGTTATGTTCCCTGACTAGCCGTCAACTTAGCATGGTAGCACACCCACAGGGATGTACTAACATGTTATTCAATGCAGCAACACCAGCAGCGATGCGCGTACCTATGTTCGCTGTGACCGCACTTCTTAATGCCGGGCACCTAAGCAGTAATAAGCAAACCATAAATTAAACCCTAAATTAGTGACACCTATGAATTCATTACTAATATATCTAATCTGGAAAAATGTTCTTGTAGATTTATACAAAGTGTCAGCAAGCATCCAAGAGTGTCATAGTCAGTTTAGATACGTATCCCAAAATGTTGTAAATTTTTAATATTAAGTATTCTGGTGCATAGTTACATTAAATGGATGTACAGTCTCTGTTTAGTCACCATATAGGGTTGTCTTAATGGTGTAAATTGGTGGGAGTGGTATGCAGAGGATATTCCCATTGATCCAATCTTCCAATCTAATCCAAAGACTAGTCCATAAATGAATCCATTTGGCAGTCTTACATTTTCTGTGTTTGTATCAAGGGATGGCGTCCAAGTTATAAGCAATGATAGAAAGACCAGCACTCACATGTAATGAAGTAATTTTTTGTATAAATCTCAAACTATCCACTTCTATATACATGATTTTCTGGTCTATCTATCATTGCTTATCCAAGAACCATGACAAGCATAAGTTATAACATTTTTAAATGTTCAATAATAATCCAAGATAATCTCACAGTGCCCAAAAATGATTTATGTGAATAATAAATCGCCCTATGGTATAAAGAATTTATCCTCATGGCTGGTACAGTGATACACGGAAAATTCAAAGCATTTCCATGATGTGTAGAAAGTAATATCACTGAAAGTAATATCCTATACATACAGTGCTGGCCAAAAGTATCGGCACCCCTGCAATTCTGTCAGATAATACTCAGTTTCTTCTTGAAAATGATTGCAATCACAAATTCTTTGCTATTATTATCTTCATTTATTTTGCTTGCAATGAAAACCACAAAAGAGAATGAAAC
The DNA here is from genome assembly GCF_048569485.1 of Anomaloglossus baeobatrachus. NCBI lineage: Eukaryota > Metazoa > Chordata > Amphibia > Anura > Aromobatidae > Anomaloglossus > Anomaloglossus baeobatrachus. Next base: position 433,384,057 of record NC_134358.1, read on the forward strand.
AAAAATCAAATCATTGATCATTTCACACAAAACTCCAAAAATGGGCCAGACAAAAGTATTGGCACCCTTAGGGGCACTTTGCACACTACGACATCGCAGGCCGATGCTGCGATGCCGAGTGCGATAGTGCCCGCCCCCGTCGCAGCAGCGATATGTGGTGATAGCTGGCGTAGCGAAAGTTATCGCTACGCCAGCTTCACACACACACTCACCTGCCGTGCGACGTCCCTGTGGCCAGCGACCCGCCTCTTGTTAAGGGGGCGGGTCGTGCGGCATCACTGCGACGTCACACGGCAGCCGGCCAATCAGAGCGGAGGGGCGGAGATGAGCAGGATGTAAACATCCTGCCCACCTCCTTCCTTCCGCATATCCTACGGAAGCCGCAGTGAGGCCGGTAGGAGACGTTCCTCGCTCCTGCGACTTCACACACAGCGATGTGTGCTGCCGCAGGAGCGAGGAACAACATCGGACCGTCGCGTCAGCGTAATCATGGATTACGCCGACGCTGCACCGATGATACGATTACGACGCTTTTGCGGTCGTTAATCATATCATCCAGCCTTTACACACTGCAACGTCGCATGCGATGCCGGAAGTGCGTCATTTTCAATTTGACCCCACCGACATCGCACCTGCGATGTCGCAGTGTGCAAAGTGCCCCTTAGCCTAATACTTGGTTGCACAACCTTTAGCCAAAATAACTGCGAACAACCGCTTCCGGTAACCATCAATGAGTTTCTTACAATGCTCTGCTGGAATTTTTTACCATTCTTCTTTGGCAAACTGATCCAGGTCCCTGAAATTTGAAGGATGCCTTCTCCAAACTGCCATTGTGAGATCTCTACACAGGTGTTCTATGGGATTCAGGTCTGGACTCATTGCTGGCCACTTTAGTAGTCTCCAGTGCTTTCTATCAAACCATTTTCTAGTGTTTTTTGAAGTGTGTTTTGGGGCATTGTCCTGCTAGAAGACCCATGACCTCTGAGGAAGACTCAGCTTTCTCACACTGGGTCCTACATTATGCTGCAAAATTTGTTGGTAGTCTTCAGACTTCATAAAGCCATGCACACGGTCAAGCAGTCTAGTGCCAGAGGCAGCAAAGTAACCCCAAAACATCAGGGAACCTCCACCATGTTTGACTGTAGGGACCGTGTTCTTTTCTTTGAATGCCTCTTTTTTATTCCTGTAAACTCTATGTTGATGGCTTTTCCCAAAAAGCTCTACTTTTGTCTCATCTGACTAGAGAACATTCTTCCAAAATGTTTTAGGCTTTCTCAGGTAAGTTTTGGCAAACTCCAGCCTGGCTTTTTTATGTCTCGGGGTAAGAAGTGGGGTCTTCCTGGGTATCCTACCATACAGTCACTTTTCATTCAGAAGCCGACGGATAGTACGGGTTGACACTGTTGTATCCTCGGACTGCAGGGCAGCTTGAACTTGTTTGGATGTTAGTCGAGGTTCTTTATCCACTATCCGCACAATCTTGCGTTGAAATCTCTCGTCAATTTTTCTTTTCCTTCCACATCTAGGGAGGTTAGCCACAGTGCCATGGGCTTTAAACTTCTTGATGACACTGCACACCGTAGACACAGGAACTTTCAGGTCTGTGGAGATGGACTTGTAGCCTTGAGATTGCTCATGCTTCCTCACAATTTGGATTCTCAAGTCCTCAGACAGTTCTTTGGTCTTCTTTCTTTTCTCCATGCTCAATGTGGTACACACAAGGACAGAGGACAGAGGTTGAGTCAACTTTAATCCATGTCAACTGGCTGCAAGTGAGATGTAGTTATTGCCAACACCTGTTAGGTGCCACAGGTAAATTACAGGTGCTGTTAATTACACAAATTAGAGAAGCATCACATGATTTTTCAAACAGTGCCAATAATTTTGTCCACCCCCTTTTTTATGTTTGGTGTGGAATTATATCCATTTTGGCTTTATGACAATTTTTTTTTTTTCATTGAAGACAAATTAAATGAAGATAATACCAAAGACTTTGTGATTGCAATGATTTTCAAGAAGAAACTGAGTATTATCTGACAGAATTGCAGGGGTGCCAATACTTTTGTCCAGCACTACATACAGGGACAGTCACAAAGGTAACAATGTTTTGAACTTTTGATTTTCAGGCTCTATATCTCACCATCCATTATATCTTTCTTTGAGTGTGAGACTCTCTTAATGTTATAGACAATCATCTTGGTTATCTCATACATTAATTTGACTTGCAACTATTTAGCATATGATTATTTAAGTAGATTCTTGTCATATTACTGCATTGTTACTGTTTTTCTGCTTGTGTTTGAAAATGTTTTTTTAGCTCAGGGTTTTATTAGGTTGACTCCCAAGCAAAAGGTCAATGGTTTGAGTTGAGGAACAGCCATGAAGATTTCCCAAGAAAAGAGAAACAGCATCATCATCATCATCTAGCTCATCGAAAGAAAATTGCCAAGCTGCATCATGCAAGTGCCATGACAGTTGGATTAGATTTGTCCATCAATTCAAAAGCCAACAGATGGCTGACCTGGCAAAATATTGGCGTCGACAAGTCAGCTCATCACAAGGTCTATCAGTTCTGACATGACAAGCATTGCAGTGGAGGTGGATCGTATGCTTCATAATAATGCAGTTTAGTAGGATCGTATGCTTCATAATAGTGTGATCACATATGGCCATGCAAGCACCATATGATGCACGATACACAAGTATGGAATGGTAACCCAAAAAAAAGTGAAGAAGCCTGAACTTCAATATCATCATAAGAAGCGTTGGCTCGAGTTTGTAAAGAAGTACAAAGCGTGGACAGTAGAAGATTAGAAACAGGTGATTTGGAGCGATGAGATGAAAGTCAATGGACTAGGCTTTGATGGGTGCAAATTGGCCTGGAAGAAACAAGGGGAAAAGGGGCTACCGGATTGAGAAATTGAGGAAGCTGTCAAGTTCAGTGGAGGAAACCTGATGATATGGGGTTGTTTCACAGCCAAAGGTGTTGGAAACTTGACCAGGATCGAGGTTGGTCTCAATGCTGAGCTATCTGTGAGTATTCTACAAGATGAGTTACTTCGTACATTTGAGTACTATGGGTTTGAAAAGGATGACATAGTGTTCCAGCAGGACAATGACACAAAGCATACGTCAATATTGGCGAAGAATGTTTTTAATGACAATGACGTAGAGGTGTTGGATTGGCTCCCACAGTCCCCAGACCTCATCCCATTTGAATGCTTGTGGGTAGAGCTGTAAAAAGTGTATACATTCCCAAGTGAGTCAACCAGTATGTACCAACATTGGGAATGTGTAGAAGATACTTGGGATCAGATTTCAGTTGAGACATACTTGAATCTGATTGAGAGCATGCCTAGAAGGATTCAAGCAGTGTTGAAACCCAAAGGTGGATTTACAAAATACTAACAAATAATAAAAATTTAAATGTTGGTTTTTAAAATGATTTTTCAAACACCAGGAGCAAAACAGTAATAATGTAAGTGACAGGACAAGAATCTGCATAACTAATCATATGCTAGATAGTTTGAAGTCAAATTTATGTATGAGATAGCAAAGGTGATTATCTATAAAATGAAGATAATCTCATGCTCAAAGTTGTAATGGATGGTGAGATATGGAGCAAGAAACTAAAGAATTCAAAATCTTCTCATCCTTTTGCTTGCCACTGTATATCAGTATACAAATTATATGATAGATCAATGGACAATGCATGATAATTATTATTGATTTGTGAGCACAAAAGTGTTCGGTACTCGAATCAAGCAAATTGGAATACTCGGGTGCTTAACTCGAGTATCGAGCATGACGGGAGTCAATAGGTGACTCTAGCATATTTTTTTGCTTTAGTCCCCTGTTCTCTTACCTACCCCTGGCTCAACTCCCGGCCACCACAGACACCAGCAGACATCACCCAACAGCCTCCGTTCTGTGTTCCTCACTTCCATCAATCTCTTTCATCCAGGATGCAGCCGGCAGCGCCTGCAACTTCCGTTTTGTGTGCTCTGTCCAAATTCACCCCCCCTCCTTCTGGCCTTAGTAACTGTTCTATTAGTTCCGTTTGAGTTCTTCTCTTTTCTGGAATAGGCACTCGAGTGAAACTAACAGCACAGTTACCTTAGCTGGGGGAGGAACATGTGTATGGCGCACACAGAATGGAAGTTGATGGACAATGCCAAATGCAACCCACAGATGGAGACTGATGGAGGCCGGAAAGACTGAATTGAGGCTGTTGAGCAATGTCTGCTGCTGCAGAGGCTGTGTCCAGGGCAGATAAGATAACTGGGTTGAGCATTCAGCTTAAACCCCTGCAGTACTCGATTGAGCACCGAGCATGCCCTAGCACCCTGATGATCAATCGAGTACTGAGCAGTGCCAAGCACGCTCTTCCGTCTCTAATAATTATGTTTGTTTTACATAGAAATATATTTTATTATTCAATTCAATTGATTTTTTTGCAAAAGTAGCACCAGGAAGTGGAGCCATATTAGCTTTCAGCCCTCATCAGCTTCACAGACGTAAAATTCTCGTTTTGTCAATACAGTCTGTCAATTGAAAACTCTAATGTTTATGGAAAGTTAAATGGGTTGTGACACCAGGCATCCCCAGTCAATCAGGTGTTCCAAATGCTGGCAGCCGGATGGGCTCATTTGTGAAGTTGTACTGCATGGCTTCATCCACTGTATTGTGGCTATGGCCAGCTATTGCCCATTTGCCCCTTGTTCTAATCAATGAAAGAGAATGTACAGTACCCAGGCATAGCCACTATACAGTTGACAAGCCGTGCTGTCGAGCAACGGATCCCATCCAGATGCCACCAGCATTGGGAACAGTTGACCGGTAAGGGTGACGGGGGTTGCACTCCCACTGATCATATGTTCTTCAAAGGATAGGCCATCAATATAAAAGTTCTAGACATTCCCTTAAATCCAAGGATGACAACTAATGTTCTGCTATTCACTTTTGGAAAACTGGGGACCACAATGATACAAAGTAAAGCAAAAATAATTATCAATCTGTAGTGGTTTCTGCAATATCTTATTTACTAATACTTCACCCATTTAATATTTGGGTTGAAAAATTTTTTATGTATAAAAATTTCGGGAAAGTCACATTACCTGAGACTCAATGTATTCTTGCAGCCTACATCTGCGTGTATGCTTCACTTGACAACTTAATGAAAAGGTGAGCAGCTGGAGAAGCTCCTTAGATACTGAGCCTATCAGATTTCCATCACCTCGATTTGTCAGACAGGGAAGATTTCAAAGAAACAGAGGAAGACAGAGGCAGATAATAACACAAACGCTATTACCACCACAACAGTGGGAATCTGACTTATTTTAATCAATACTGTACACTGTGAAGTAGTGGTTTTAAGCCTACATCACACCAACGTCCACCTGCGACTTGATTCCACATAGTAAAACTTTTTCACATGTCAAGTGTTTTCAATTCTAGGATTGCTAAAGTAATGTAGTAACGTGACAAGTCTGCAGGGTATATTTGCCATAGCTCATTCATTAGAACGGATTCTAAAACGGTATTTTCTTAATATCTGGGGATTTACTGTGTGATTTCACTATTTCAGATAAAAAAAAAGATTACCAAATATTATCACTTCTACAACTCCTTCTAAAGAATAGATGTACTTCTTAGATGCAAATTGGGCCCACTAGAGTCCATGATTCTGGGGACCCATCTTCAGCTTATACACAGCATTTGCATGTTTAATGTTGGCTTTGTGCACACAGACTGATCTCTACAACGGAAAATTGGCACAAAAATTTGCAGCTGCAAAAACCACTGTAGATTTCATTGTGGATTGCTGCAGCGTTTCAGCACATTTCACCCTTTGCATTGTATAAATTAACATGGTATGAATTTTGAATTTAAATCCACAGATCTGGACAATTTATCCTTCAGATTTACTCTGCACAAGATTTTGTGAAATCTTATTCACAACCCTTGTACTATAATATGCAGCAGATTTTCCACATGCAAATCTACAGTGAAAAATACACAACCTATAACTTCACCCTATACCCTGGTGTTTTCATTGAATGCAAAGTTAATATTACTAATATAGTCTAATCGATTGAGATTAAACCCTATAATGTAGCAGAAAGAATTCAGCTCAAAATAAGCTTCAAATGGTGTTGTCTTGTGCTGTATTTTTATTTATCATTAATTAATCATGCTTGGCTATATAGCTCTAACATATTACGTGCTTTACAGACATTGTCATCGAATAGCTAGGGGTTCAGCTCAGGGGGGGCAAAAAAGCTGAGTGGGCCCCTAACCAATAACACATTATAACTACGATGGGGCAGCCTAATTTTGGGTAAAGGGACAGCATATAGCAAAGCTTAGTGTAAGGGGGGGCTTTACACGTTGCGACATTGCTACCGAAATATCATCGGGATCACGGTTGTTGTGACGCAGATCCGGCCGCCGGTAGCGACATCGCAATGTATAAATCCTAGGAGCGACAATGAACGAGCGTGAAACAGTCAAAAATCGTTGATCTGTGTCACTTCGTTCATTTTCATAATGATTTTTGGTAAGGAGATGGATGTTTGAACACCGCGCCAAAGACCACTGATGCAGGAGATGAATTTAACGTGACTAGTCACGTTAAATTCATCTCCTGCATCAGTGGTCTTTGGCGCGGTGTTCAAACATCCATCTCCTTACCAAAAATCATTATCATAGGGATGACTGCTGCCGTTGACCCAGTATATATGCCTGCATAGTGGTTGTGACTTTCACAACTACACTTGGTGAGTAACCTCTGTGAATCATACCCTTTTTGTTTTGTGGGGTAAGACCCTATTGCGCTCTCTTTCCACAGTGTTTTTCACGGTTCATTTTCATAATGTCGCTCCTGCTGCAAATACGATGTTGTTTGTCGTTCCTGCAGCACCACACATTGCTGTGTGTGAAGCCGCAGGACCGATAAACATCTCCTTACCTGCCTCCAGCGGCAATGCGGAAGGAAGGAGGTGGGCGGGATGTTATGTCCTGCTCATCTCCGCCCCTCCGCTTCTATTGGCCAGCCACTTAGTGATGTCGCAGTGACGTCGCGGTGACGCCGAACGCACCTCCCCCTTGAAGGAGGGATTGTTCGGCGGTCGCCGCGACGTCGCCGACCAGGTTTGTGCGTGTCAAGCTGCCATAGCGATAATGTTCGCTACGGCAGCAATCACCATGTATCGCATATGCGACGGGGGTGGGTGCTATTGCGTGCAGCATCGCTAGCATTTGCTAGCGATGTCGCAACGTGTAAAGTACCCCTTAGAGTTGAGCAAGTAGCTAACTATTCGTACTCGCTATACTCATAACAAGTACTGTCTGCTACTCACATATTCATTCCGAATAGCATGTGCCATGCAAGTCAAAGGGGAAAACTCGCAATGTAACGAGTAACCCGAATGCCATACTGTTCGTGCGAGTAGCATACAGGTTACTCGTTACATTGCTAGTTTATCCCATTGACTTGCATTGCACACGCTATTCGGAACAAATACGTGAGTATTAGACAGCACTCATTATGAGTATAGTGAATATAAATAGTTAGGTACTCGCTCAACTCTACTTAGTGTAATTAGTATATTTCATCTTATGCTTTACACTCATCTGACTTGAATGGGGGAGTCTGAGCTGACTTACAGAACAAGCAAGTGCATGCTGGGATTTTTTTCACATGCAGATTTGGTCAGTGAAAAAAAATTTGCTCATCTGCACTGCCTCATTGAATAACATTGCTCTGTGTCCTGTCAGTGTGATGTCTGGTTTTCCACAGACAGAACTCAGACCAAAATTACACTAGTGTGAACCCAGCCTAATGAAGGGCTTATTCACATGTCAGGGAATTTTCACGTACACAAATAACAGTCCGTGTTTTATCAGTTTGGTCAGTGTCAGAGTTTCATCAGTTTTTTTTCTCAGATGGAAAAAAAAAATTGAAGGAGGTAGATGGCATCTGAGTGCTTCCAGTTTCTTTATGGAGCTATAAATTTCCATTATTTGGATCATAATCCAGCAAGTCTCTGTGATTTTGTGTGGACCATGAAGTCTTCAAAAATACACGGACCTGTGATCAGCCCCATAGACTCTCATAGGTACAGGCTATATCTGTGATCAGCCCCATAGACTCTCTTAGGTTCGGGCTCTGTCTGTGATCAGCCCCATAGACTCTCTTAGGTTCGGGCTCTGTCTGTGATCAGCCCCATAGACTCTCATAGGTACGGGTTCTATCTGTGATCAGCCCCATAGACTCTCATAGGTACGGACTCTATCTGTGATCAGCCCCTTAGACTCTCATAGGTACGGGCTCTATCTGTGACCAGCCCCATAGACTCTCATAGGTACGGGCTCTATCTGTTCTCAGCCCCATAGACTCTCATAGGTACAGGCTTTATCTGTGATCAGCCCCATAGACTCTCATAGGTACGGACTCTATCTGTGATCAGCCCCATAGACTCTCATAGGTACGGACTCTATCTGTGATCAGCCCCTTAGACTCTCATAGGTACGGACTCTATCTGTGATCAGCCCCATAGACTCTCATAGGTACGGGCTCTATCTATGACCAGCCCCATAGACTCTCATAGGTATGGGCTCTATCTGTGAGAAACTCAGATAAAACTTGCGTGAGAAAAACTGACATCAGAATGAGGCCTCAGAGAGACGTCAGTGAGCACAAGAGCCGGGTCTGTACAGTGAGGATCTGTGTAATGTCTAATGCTGTCCCAACTTGTTGAGCTGCGCACCCAGTGCACATCCCACTATAGTGACCCCTCGTGCCCCAGACAAACCACCATCCACATGATGAGGTCTAATAACTCACAGATAAACCTGCAAGGGTAAAATTACGCACGAGGCACAGACTGGGAAACAACTGATAAGTCTAGCAGTGACCGTTTCACTGATTACGATGACAGTGCAGCAGCCAATCAGTGAGCTCAGCAGCTCTGGGCGAAGCGGTCGGGCTACATTGGCAGAGCTCAATGATTGGCTGTTGCATTGTCATCGTGATATCAGCGAAACTGTCAATACCAGACACCAGCGGTAAAGATTATGTGTGCTCTTAGACGACAATTAACTGAAAGTGAAAAAAAAACCTTAAAAGTTTTCATAGGGGTCACTATTACTGGTGGCATTGTCCTATGGCCAAAGTTCAGAACAGTATCAGAAAAGGAGCAGCATACAGCAGGTTTCTGCATACAGATACTGCACAGTCCATAAGCTGGAGGAACTGATAAGGGAGAGAGGCAGGGTAGAGTGGCGGGACAGAGTGGAGGGACAAAGTTGCAGAGAGTCGGGGCAGAGAGTCAGGGCAGAGAGTCGGGGCATAGAGATGGGGCAGAGAGACGGGGAAGAAAGGCAGGGCAGAGAGGCAGGGCAGAGAGGCATGGCAGAGAGGCATGGCAGAGTGACAGGGTTGAGTAATGGGGCAAAGAGACGGGGTAGAGTGACGGGGCAGAGTGACAGTGCAGAGAGGCAGGGCAGAGTGACAGCGCAGAGAGGCAGGGCAGAGTGACAGGGCAGAGAGTCGGGGCAGAGTGACAGCGCAAAGAGATGGGACAGAGGGACGGGGCAGAGTGACAGTGCAGAGAGGCAGGGCAGAGTGACAGTGCAGAGAGGCAGGGCAGAGTGACAGTACAGAGAGGCAGGGCAGAGTAACAGGGCAGAGAGTCGGGGCAGAGTGACAGGGCAAAAAGATGGGGCAGAGTGACAGTGCAGAGAGGCAGGGCAGAGCGACAGCGCAGAGAGGCAGGGCAGAGAGGCAGGGCAGAGTGACAGGGCAAAGCGATGGGGCAGTGTGACAGTGCAGAGAGGCAGGGCAGAGTGACAGCGCAGAGAGTCAGGGAAGAGTGACAGGGCAATGAGACGGCACTGAGTGACAGAACAAAGAGATGGGGAAGAGTGACAGTGCAGAGAGCAGGGCAGAGTGACAGCGCAGAGAGGCAGGGCAGAGTGACAGGGCAGAGTGGCAGCACAGAGAGGCAGGGCAGAGAGGCAGGGCAGAGTGACAGCGCAGAGAGGCAGGGCAGAGAGGCAGGGCAGACTAACAACACAGAGAGGCAGGGCAGAGTGACAGCGCAGAGATGCAGGGCAGAGTGACAGTGCAACGAGGCAGGGCAGAGTGACAGCGCAGAGAGGCAGGGTAGACTGACAGCGCAGAGTAACAGGGATGGTTCACATACCTGCACTTCCCTGACCTCCCCCTCCACCACCATCAGGTCCAGATACAGGTCAGTGGTCACACTATTCCTGACTTTCATGACCCTGAAGCCCTTTGCACTGCACATTGAGGAAGGGGGATTCTATCACATGAACAGGACAGAAGTTCACCAGTCCCCACATAAAACAATCATCTCCCCCGGGAAGTGATGAGTCTCCTGCCCTCCATTCACCAGAAGCACAGCCTGCAGTGTGTGTGCTGAGCTGTTGTCCTCACACTACAGTATTCTGCCTGGCAGTCGCACATCTCACTGATCCGCAGGTGGTGACTAGAGGCACAGGGCTTTCCTCCTCCTCAACGATGCTTTCATTCTCCTGTCAGATTCCTGAGTAAGAGCAATCTGCATTGTGATTGGTGGAGCCTCCCACAGCAGCCACCTGCTGACTGCTGTTTCACCAATCACCACTTTGCTTTCATTTTCTCTTGTTCTCTCACTGTAGACTGATCTGTGTGCTCTCGCAACACCCTGCCCCCTCCAGCAAATGCCGGATTTACTGACTATTTACCCTGCTCTACCGATGCTACAGGTGGGCCCCTCTGGGTGCGGGGCCCGGTGCAACTGCCCCTCTGCCCCCCCTGGTAGCTACGCTACTGAGTATAAATCCTTAGATTATGGGCACGTTTCCACTTGTGTATAGCTTCAAATGCGAGAGAATCGGATGCGATATGCTAATGACCCTCTGCTGCGAATATCAGCCTAGGGTCATGCAACTGTGATCCGATCTTGTGATCGGTTCACAGTTGCGAAGAAGAGCGAGGAGCACTTTCTCCCCATCTCCTCCTTGGCTTACATTGCACTGCAGTCGAATGACATGCCAGTGCAGAGCGATATTCCAATAGACTTGTATGGGTACGTGTGAGCCAAGACTCACTGAAAAACGCAGCATGCTGTGATTCATTTTGCATGCCACTATGGCATGAAAAATCAATCACAGATAGACTGCCCCATAGGTTTGCACTAGAGTGAGAGCAATCTGATGTTTTATCGGACTGCACTTGTCCGTGCAAAACGCAAGTGGAACCAAGCCCTTTGAAAGGTAATTGGAGTAGCCAAAGAAAATCCATGTAAACACTAGGAAAACATGCAAACTCTAGGAAGATGTCCTTGGCTGGATTTAAAAACAAGGTCATTTTTGAGGGATTTCCATTTTTCTAGTATTTCTGAGTGTCTTGAAACAACAAATTGGGTTGTTGAATAATGGACCATAAAAATGTTATCCTACTCCTTAGCTTCCTAGCCCTGCCCTTTGTCCAAGCAGCACATTTGGGAGGTATTCCTGAACTTTGAGAGTAATAGCTAAATATTAAAGGTGTATTTTAGCATTTTTATGCTGTAGGTTTGGAAATTAGGAAACATTGTGAAAAAGTCATTAAACATCATCTCATCATGTTGTTAGTGTATTGTGAATAGCATACACTCTTTATACAATTGTGAGCACCTCAGGGGTGGACATATCACTGGTGCAAACTGTACAGCTGCACAGGGCCTTAAGAGGTAACAAGGCCCATGCGAAGCAGCTGGAATTGTGCATAATTTTGCGTTATTGCGCTGCAAAGGAACCATATACTGTTCTTGCACAGGGGCCCTCTTGTGTCTGTGTCCGTCCCTAGTCTTTCTATTAACCAAGCAAACAATTGTTATGAACAGTGGATTTAAAATGTCTACACACCCCTGATAAAATACCAAGTTTTAGTTACGTATAAAATCATACCAAGAGGAATCATTTGAAAACTATATCCACCTTTAATGCCACCCATAATCTGCACAAATCTACTGAGAAACAAACTGAAATTATTCATAGGGGGGAAATAAATATAAAACTAAAATAATGTGGTTGATACGTGTGAATGTGGTGCCCCTGAGTATATCAGGGTGCCACAGGGTACTGCAATCCTTGCCCAGGGTGCAGGGCCTACCCCCCATGGTTCCAAGCCATAAAGTAGCTTCACGCATTCTGGTAATTTACCCGACGGGGATGAAGACTTCAAGTATCATCCCTAATCCGCTCCCAAATCAGGGTACTAGCGCACCGATGGGATAGGACTTTCCCACTACAGTCCAAAGAAATCCTACGCGTGAACCCTGAGAGCAAGCTCACTTCGTTAGCCATACGGGTGTTCGGGACCCGAACAGTTTTATACATACGGGTTCAACACAGACGAACAGACGAAGGTTCCAAGGACAGGGCCACAGACTAACAGCAACACCAAGGGCACAGACCCAAGAGTGCTCCCTACAAGCTACAGTGATGCTCAGAATTCTGGTTTACAAGCTGTCGGTGTAGTTATTCCGGGACTGAGTGAGTACATTGAAAACCCCTGTTCCTATCCCCAACTGCACCCAAATACCATCTCATCATCAACGAGCCCCGGGACACAAACCCTCTACCTATGGAGGGGTTAAACATCAGGCTGCCACACCATCATCACCGGGCTCCCCAACGGCAGTGGTGATCTTTCACATTACCACGCACCGTGGGTGGCGTCACGACCTTTCCAAAAAACCCCTGTACATAACTCCCCCTTTTTTAATCGAGTGGCCGCGTGACCCCTGGGTCCGGAGACCCCTCGAGCCACCGTGCATCCGGATCCGAGCGGCAGCAGCCCGGCTGCTGGCACGAGGGCAGTACACCTCGAAAAACCTGGCGTCATGAACAAGATACGAGCAGGGCCCACTTACCTGGGTGATGTGCGCCTTGAAAGCTGAAGACCGTGAGTCAAGATTCTGTTTCCCGCCAATTCTGCTTTTTTCGCCATTTTTTCGCGCCAAAACCCCATCTTCTCCGAGAAAGCGCGTGAAGATTAAGCCCCGCCCGCCGTCTTCGTAGTGAGGCTGGAACCGGAAGTTCCCAGAGGGCCATGGTCAACGAGAGAGTGCTGCGAAAAGACCGAGGGGGCAGGCCAGAATGTGTTACTAGCGGAAGTGGAGCAGGGACGCCAGGACAACGCTCTTGGAAGATGCAGTGGCAAGATGGTGGAGCGAGACTGGTCCCCAGAGTGCGCTGTTCCTGGGACCGCAGCATGGATAGAGGAGGAAACAGAGCAGCTGTGCCGGAGGATGCGGACGCAATTCCTCTTCATTCTGAACCACTGGAGGGAAGAGATGAGGAGCCTGGCGGAGGCGGTGCGAGCCCGTGAGATTGAAATCCCACGTGAAGAGAGGGTAAGTGGTTACCCAGTCCCTGCTGATTGCACAATATGGCCAAAATCGCTGAAGGATCCGGACCGTCCCCGCTCGCGGTGAGCACTCCACTACCGAATACCCCAACCTCGGCGGACGCCGAGTTGCCCACACCAACTCCGGCAGTGGAACCTTCAGTATGTCTATCAGAGTCTCCGGCTGTAGAGATCCAGAGCAAGGCCCTCATTCCAGCCACGGTAGCGGTCACCCAGACACCGGCCAGACCAGACCCGGCCGCATCACCGGGCCCGTCCTCAGACGTGGAGCACCCGGGCCCTGCAACCCCGGCTGCGGAGCAGTCGGTTCATCAGTCTACACCAGCGGGAGTGGAAACAAGATGTCTGCCTGTTCCGTTACCGCATGGCATCCCGACGGCTGTTGGGGCCGCCAGAGTATAGATAAAGTTAGAGCCAGATAGGGAACTGAGGCCAGACGCTGATGCCCCCTACTAGGAACGACAGCAGTACCAGCTACAATCCGATATTGCAACCAGAGACTGGCGACGACGGGAGCTTGCCGCCCGCGATCGGGAAGAAAAGGTGCAGATAAGGAGCACTGCTTCCCGAGTGAAAGGGCCGCGGTGCCGTGGCCTTGTGGAGCGGTTTGACCCCGAGTAGGGATGGGGGTTCATCCGCAAAGCAGGCCTCGCAGCAGGGTTACATGTGTCTCGACGAGATGTGGCGCAGCACCTTCCATGGGGCCACCCGGAGTGTAACCTTCAGCCTGAGGAGATTGTTACCAATACCTGGCATTGCGGAAAGCGGGGCTGGTATGACCTGGAGGTAACCAAGCATGTAATGTTTGAAGAAGGGTATGTGTCGGCGTCAGTAGCATGTAGCCTCAAAGAAGTATGGCTACGGGACCCGACAATCTATTACTAGAGTGATGAAAAATGTTACAGTACCAGTAGTTGCGATGCCATAGAATGTTAGGTATCGGTGTTTTCATTTATTATTTTCCATAGTTTATTATTTTTCATATAGAAAATGTTAGTGAATAAGTGCCTAATCAACCGGTTTTAATGAAAAGGGTGAAAGTTACTAGATTTGCTAGAAGATTGTCAAGATGTGTACCCCGGTTCATGGACTCCGTTGAAAGTTTTTATATATAAATAAGTAAAACAAAAATGGATCGTGGTTACAGGACTGGCGTGACCAACACAAACTTGTGTCTTGTATCATAGTTGCACCTCCTGTGCCAACCAGTCGTCAAAATTACAACACTCGGGACCTTAACCCGGTCACGGACCCACCTTAGGTTTCCAGGGGGAACAGGTTGTTTGGGTGGCGGGTTATTGGGATCCGGGACGTTGGGACTGGACTGTCGCAGGAAGGGGCTGCGATGGGGAAGGTTGAGCCTCCGTTACCATAAACACCGGTAGCATCCCAAAGTTGGGTGACGAACTCTTGGTATAATATAATTTTAGTAATCTTAAGTGCATTACCTCCCCTGTGTGGGATGGACTCGTTGAATAAAAATGTGTTAACTTATGTTTTCCTTTTTCCAGTTTAAGCAAAACAAAAATAAACCTCTGACAGACGAGCTACGTTTAGCCAAGGGGGAATGTGACGCCCTGGCCCATCAGGTCGTCACAGGGTATTGTGCAATCTGCCCTTCTGCACAGTATCCACCCTCCTTGGTTACGGATCCTGGTCCATTGATGTTGCTAACAGCTTAGCCAATCAAAATCCTAGGAACACTTCCAACTTTAACCTACCAGACACACCATTGGGGGCCTGAAGGGAATAGGGCCGCCCACATAGGGGGTTGGTGAGGAAAAAGTGAGGAAAGTGACAGTTGAGCAGAGAGTGTGGGAGTTGAGCAGTGGAGTTGAGAGGAGGTGAAGTTACTCTCTGAGAAGGAGAGGTCACGGAGGAGAGCTCCTGTGTACTAGGTGGCAGACATTGGTCTGGGCCTGGTAGGAGCTGGAAACCCGGTCGCAGGGGACAGTGTCAAGGGGCATGGACTGTCGAGGAGGGCGGCCAGCGGCGTTGAACTATCACCGGGCAGGGGCCAGGGCATGACGGGGTACGTGGACCCCAGTCCGGGAAGTAGCTTCACGTGTTCCGGTAATTTACCCGACGGGGGTGAAGACTTCAAGTGTCATCCCCAACCCGCTCCAAAATCGGGGTACTAGTGCACCGATGGGATAGGACTTTTCCACTACAGTCCAAAGAAATCCTACGCGTGAACCCTGAGAGCAAGCTCACTTCGCTAGCCATACGGGTGAGCGGGACCCAAAGAGTTTTATACCCACGGGTCCAACAGAGACGAAGGTGCCAAGGACAGGGCCACAGGCGAACAGTAACACCAAAGGCACGGACCCAAGCATGCTCCCTACAAGCTACAATGGTGCTCAGAATTCTGGTTTATAAGCTTTCGGTGTAGTTATTCCGGGACTGAGTGAGTACATTGAAAACCCCTGTTCCTATCCCCAACGGCACCCAAATACTATCTCATCATCAACGGGCCCTGGGACACAAACCCCTTACCCATGGAGGGGTTAAACATCAGGCTGCCACACCATCGTCACCGGGATCCCCAACGGCAGTGGTGGTCTCTCACATTACCACGCACCGTCGGTGGCGTCACAAACTTTCAAAAAAAAATCTGTACATAACTCCCCCTTTTTTAATCGAGTGGCCGCGCGACCCCTGGGGTCGACCTAGAGGGGTCAGACCCCCAGTCGCAGGGGATTGAGGCTAGGTGCCTGGAATCCGTCAAGGAGGACAGTCAGCAGCCTGGTCCTATCATCGGTCCGGGACCAAGGCACGTCGGGGTACACGGATCCTAGGTCGGGGAGAAGCTTCAGGCGACCCGGCAATTAATCAAGCGGAGGACAGGGCCTTTATGGACTGTTCCCACGAAGCTCAGAGATCGGGGCACTAGCGCAACGAGGGGGATAGTGCTTTCCTAGCAAGCGGCCCACTGAAATCCCAAGCGTGAGCTCATGAGAGCAGGCTCCTTCCAAGCTAAAGGGCCACAACGGACAATCTAAATTGGTGCCAGAAGGCAGGTTACAGACCACCAGGCAGTGCTACAGGGTATGGGACCCGGACGAGCTCCCCTCAGGAAACAGCGGTAGTCAGAGACTTGGTTTACCCTGTTGTCAGCGTCTGCTTCATTACTGAGTGAGTACTCGACTGACCCCTGCACTGTACCCCCGCATCACCATCCACAGTCCCGGGGCCTACCCCTACCCGTGGAGGGTAATGTTATCTTGCTGCCCCACTCCATCACCCCGGGTACTCCCAACGGCAGCGGCGATACTCCCAATTACCGTACTCCACGGGTGGCCTCACGAACTATACCAATCCCCTGTAAATAATCCCCTTTTTCGTTTGAGTGTGGCCCCTATCCCCTGGGTCCGGAGACCCTCGAGCCACGGGGGGGAGAGGGGGCAATTAGAATTTCTGCTATGGGGCCCAATGATATCTACTGTATTTACACCCCTGCCTCTCTAGATATGTTTGCATATATATTTAGTCTGCAGAAGAATACAATACCTAAACTGTATCTCAGCAGAGAAGTCTGATAAATCCACATTGCCTTTGGGGCTAATTTAGGCTATGTTTACACAGGGCTTTTTTGGTAATTTTTTCCTGACCAAAACCTGATCTTGGGGCAGAAAATCTCCTTTGAGTCATCTGGGTTTTTGGGGCGTTTTTAGTGGCGTTTTTGGTGTGTTTTTTTAACAAAAGAATTGACATGCTCATTCTTTGAAAACTGCAGCAAAAACGCAGGTATTTGACAAAACAGTCAGGAAAAAAATCTGCAGAAGTTTGTGTGTATGTGTATGAGAATTCAGAAATCTCATAGATTTTGCTGGGACTGGTAAAAGCAGCTTTTTATTAGCATTAATTTGCATTACACCAAGGCAAACCTGCACCTAAAAAATGTAGCAAAAACTTACCCTAAATCTCCAGATCGCAAGAAATAACTGTGACGCCCTGGCCTATCAGGTTGTCACGTCACAGAGTATTGTGCAATCTGCCCTTCAGCACGGTATCCACCCTCCTTGGTTACGGGTCCTGGTCCTTTGGTGTTGCTAACAGCTGAGCCAATCAAAACCCTAGGAAAACTTTACACTGTACCCACCAGACACACCATTGGGGGGCCTGAAGGGAATAGGGCCGCCCACATGGGGGGTTGATAGGGGAGAGAGAAAGTGAGAGGAGAAGTGAAGTGGTAGTGGAAGGAGAAGGAGGTGACGTGACTCTCATGAGGAGAGGTCACAGGTGGAGCATGGCTCCCGAGTACTAGGTGACAGACGTTGGTCTGGGACTGGTAGGAGCTGGAACCCCGGTCGCAGGGGATAGTGTCAGGGGGCACGGACTGCCGAGGAGGGTGGCCGGCGGCCTTGAGCTATCATCGGGCAGGGGCCAGGGCACAACGAGGTATGTGGACCCTAGGCCAGGAAGTGGCTTCACGCGTCCTGGTAATTTACCCGACAAGGGTGAAGACTTCAAGTGTCATCCCCAATCCGCTCCAAAATCGGGGTACTAGCGCACCGATGGGATAGGACTTTCCCAATACAGTCCAAAGAAATCGTACGCGTGAACCCTGAGAGCAAGCTCACTCCGTTAGCCATACGGGTGAGCGGGACCCAAAAAGTTTCAGATTTGAGGGTCCAAAGAAGAAAACACAGGTGCCAAGGAAAGGGTCAAAGACTAACCGCAACACCAAGGGCACGGACCCAAGCGTGCTCCCTCCCAGCTGCAGTGGTGCTCAGAACTTTGGTTTACAAGCTGTCATTGTGGTTATTTCTGGACTGAGCGAGTACACTGAAAACCCTTCTCCTAATCCCCAACGGCACCCCTTCACCACCATCACCGGGCTCCCGAGGCAAAA
The DNA here is from genome assembly GCF_048569485.1 of Anomaloglossus baeobatrachus. Classification (NCBI taxonomy): domain Eukaryota; kingdom Metazoa; phylum Chordata; class Amphibia; order Anura; family Aromobatidae; genus Anomaloglossus; species Anomaloglossus baeobatrachus. Next base: position 433,402,335 of record NC_134358.1, read on the forward strand.
CCCCCTACCCACGGAGGGGTTAAAACACCTTGCTGCCATACCACCGCCACCAGGTGTCCCTAACAGTAGCTGTGGTACCATATCTTACCACGTACCATGGGTGGCGTCACAAACTTTCGTAATCTCTTGTATATACTCCCCCACTTCTTTTTAATTCGAGTGTCCGCGTGGACCCCCTGGGTCCGGAGACCCCTCGAGCCACCGCGGCTCCGGATCCGAGCGGCTCGGCTGCTGCTACGGGGCGGTACATAACCAGATTTTCATTTCAATTGTGCGCAGATTTCAATGTGTTTTCTAATGTAAGATTAAAAGGTTTGCAGCTCCTATTGTTTATGCTCAATGTATAGAATTGATTGTAAAATTCTGTGCACAACACAGATCCTGCCCTGCTTGACTCCATGTTTCTGAATTAGGAAACAAGTGAGAGAGAGAGAAGTAACTCACTGCTTTCATAGCTCAATGAACCATAATCTTGATTTATTCATCTTTATCACTTTAATGTGCCCTAGTTAGATCATTGAACTGTAATACAAAGCTTTAATAATGGATAAATCAGGCAACATAACATGTATTTGTAAAAATACTACATGACATATTCATTATGAGATAGGATCTACATCTGTACATGGTTTCTGTGAAGAAGTAGAATGTTTTTTATGTTTATAATCCTGATAGTGCTGCATGACTTTTCCTAGTCCGACAGCTTCTGTGGGAATGTGTATGAATGCTTTTTGTTTCCTACTTTTCTTATTAGGCTGGCCACCTAATACACTTTTCTCTTCTTGCTCTATGCTGCCAGCTAGGAACAATGTCCCAATACCAGAGAAAATTTTATATATATATATATATATATATATATATATACATCGCAAGGGTTTTTGCCAAGAGATGTAGATGTGGTGCTGAAAAATTTACACCAAATTCCTGCACCCAATCTTCACCTCCTGGCAAAAAAAAGAACAGGATTTTTTTTATGCATTTTTTGTGCTGCTGTTTTCTGCCAGGAGGTGCACATTTGGTGCAGAAATCATCTGCACCAAATTTGCATCTCTTAGTAGAAAAAAAACAAACTTTTTTTGCATTTTTGGGCCAAGAGATGCAAATTTGGTGACCACATTTTTATACCATATTCCTGCACCCAATCTACACCTGAGGTCAGGTTACCACCTGCTATCACAGGTGGAGGACCGTGGGAACTTCCAGCTGTGAGCGCATATCACCTGAGTGATGTCACCGCTGATCGCACAGCTCAGTCATTCTCTGACTGCACTCAAAGCAGGCAGTCATGCTCTCTGGCTGCTCGCTGTAACTCGCTGTAACTTGGACGTACCAGAGCTGAATCGTCGTGGGACCTCGTGTGGATTACGTCAGACTTGCAGGGGTGTTTTGGGGGTTAATAAAGTGGTGAAAGAGGGTGTTTTTTTGTATTTTATCTCAAATAAATTATTTTTTCTGTTTGTGTTTATTTACTTTCACTTGCAGATTAGTGATGTGGTTGTGTCATAGACACTTTCCCATCACTAATCTAGGGCTTAGTAGCAGCTGTGGGCTGTTATTAACCCCTGGTATTATCCTGATCGCCACCGCATCAGGGCAATCGGGAAAAGCTGGGTAAAGCGCCGAGCTTGTCGCATCTAATACGACAATCTTGGGCAGCAACAAGTTGCTATTTTTAGGCTGGGGGGTGGCCTAATAACCATAGACCTCCCCAGTCTGAGAATACCAGCCCCAGCTGTCTGACTTTATCATGGCTGGGTATCAAAACTAGGGGGACCGCACAACGTTTTTTTTTAATTATTTATTTAAATAGCTTTAAAAAAAAAAAAGCCGCATGCAGTTCCTCTTATTTTGATATACAGTTAGGTCCAGAAATATTTGGACAGTGACACAATTTTCACGAGTTGGGCTCTGCATGCCACCACATTGGATTTGAAATGAAATCTCCACAACAGAATTCAAGTGCAGATTGTAACGTTTAATTTGAAGGTTTGAACACAAATATCTGATAGAAATTGTAGGAATTGTACACATTTCTTTACAAACACTCCACATTTTAGGAGGTCAAAAGTAATTGGACAAATAAACCAAACCCAAACAAAATATTTTTATTTTCAATATTTTGTTGCGAATCCTTTGGAGGCAATCACTGCCTTAAGTCTGGAACCCATGGACATCACCAAACGCTGGGTTTCCTCCTTCTTAATGCTTTGCCAGGCCTTTATAGCCACAGCCTTCAGGTCTTGCTTGTTTGTGGGTCTTTCCGTCTTAAGTCTGGATCTGAGAAAGTGAAATGCATGCTCAATTGGGTTAAGATCTGGTGATTGACTTGGCCATTGCAGAATGTTCCACTTTTTTGCACTCATGAACTCCTGGGTAGCTTTGGCTGTATGCTTGGGGTCATTGTCCATCTGTACTATGAAGCGCCGTCCGATCAACTTTGCGGCATTTGGCTGAATCTGGGCTGAAAGTATATCCCGGTACACTTCAGAATTCATCCGGCTACTCTTGTCTGCTGTTATGTCATCAATAAACACAAGTGACCCAGTGCCATTGAAAGCCATGCATGCCCATGCCATCACGTTGCCTCCACCATGTTTTACAGAGGATGTGGTGTGCCTTGGATCATGTGCCGTTCCCTTTCTTCTCCAAACTTTTTTCTTCCCATCATTCTGGTACAGGTTGATCTTTGTCTCATCTGTCCATAGAATACTTTTCCAGAACTGAGCTGGCTTCATGAGGTGTTTTTCAGCAAATTTAACTCTGGCCTGTCTATTTTTGGAATTGATGAATGGTTTGCATCTAGATGTGAACCCTTTGTATTTACTTTCATGGAGTCTTCTCTTTACTGTTGACTTAGAGACAGATAAACCTACTTCACTGAGAGTGTTCTGGACTTCAGTTGATGTTGTGAACGGGTTCTTCTTCCCCAAAGAAAGTATGCGGCGATCATCCACCACTGTTGTCATCCGTGGACGCCCAGGCCTTTTTGAGTTCCCAAGCTCACCAGTCAATTCCTTTTTTCTCAGAATGTACCCGACTGTTGATTTTGCTACTCCAAGCATGTCTGCTAACTCTCTGATGGATTTTTTCTTTTTTTTCAGCCTCAGGATGTTCTGCTTCACCTCAATTGAGAGTTCCTTAGACCGCATGTTGTCTGGTCACAGCAACAGCTTCCAAATGCAAAACCACACACCTGTAATCAACCCCAGACCTTTTAACTACTTCATTGATTACAGGTTAATGAGGGAGACGCCTTCAGAGTTAATTGCAGCCCTTAGAGTCCCTTGTCCAATTACTTTTGGTCCCTTGAAAAAGAGGAGGCTATGCATTACAGAGCTATGATTCCTAAACCCTTTCTCCGATTTGGATGTGAAAACTCTCATATTGCAGCTGGGAGTGTGCACTTTCAGCCCATATTATATATATAATTGTATTTCTGAACATGTTTTTGTAAACAGCTAAAATAACAAAACTTGTGTCACTGTCCAAATATTTCTGGACCTAACTGTACAGCCAAGATAAGAGCATGACTGGGGGCTGCAACCTGTACCTGTCGACTTTATTTTTGCTGGTTTTTCATAATAAGGGGGGACCCTACACCAATTGTTTAATTTATTTATTTATTTTTACTGCACGATTTAGACGCACATAGCGCGTGTGAGTGAAAGCGTCAGAGATGCTAGCACTCAGCGTGTCTGACTGCAAACTATCACAGTCACCAGTGGGCGGGGAAAGCAGGGCATATTCAATTATTGGCTCCGGAACTGAATGCATGACCTGGAAGGAGTATACAGCCATTACGGAGCCTCGATGAGTATAGCGCGTGCGCTGCTATACCCCCATCCCTTTCTCCACCATTTTTAATCGCCGGATTCTGGTTCACATAGACTTATATGGGGATCGGCGTCCGGCCAGATATCCGGGATCAATTCTGGACCAGAACCCCATAGTCTTATATTGGGATCAGATTCCGGATAGGAACCAGATTTTAAAAAAATTTAACAGGGACTCGCCGGTCCCAGTTATCTGCGAGTCCGCTCATCTCTAGTCTCAATTAACAACAATCGGTGTGGATAGTTGTGAAATCTTGTTTTCTGTTCATGGTGTATGGAGCTGCAACAGCCTAATGTACAAGATTTATGTTGTACAGAACATGGACTTTTCTGCTGATATTATTTTTCTTTTGCCGAGGAACAGAATTGTCATAAAATAAACTCCTTTGGAAAATATTTGCATCCTACAGACTCATTTTGAAATCCCATGCTTCACAGTTTCTTACAGCTTTCTGTGAATTAGTGTACAGATGTCATGATTTCCTCATTACATGCAGTGCACAGGGGTTGCTATATCACAGGTGCACACTTACCTGATAAGGGCCTACACAATGACCTGATTTTCTTTTTTCACAATGTATGCTCAAGCAGTCAAATCTAAATTTTTCTCAAGGGCATGGCTTAACATTATACGCTGGGATAATATTTGCCAGGGTTAGGTCTCCTGAGGTTTTGTAAATGTGGCTTGAGGAATAATTTAACATAGTATGCAAAACATTCAAGCAAATGAAGAATGCTGCTATTGTATGCCTGGAAGTCTTATTGCGGCTTTGCACGTTGCGACATCGCACGTGCGATGTCGGTGGGGTAAAATCGAAAGTGACGCACATCCGGCGTCACTTTCGACATCGTACTGTGTAAATGCTAGATGATACGATGAACGAGCGCAAAAATGTCGTTATCGTATCATCGTTGCATTCACCGACATTTCCATAATGCCGGTGCCGCGACAGGTACGATGTTGTTCCTCGTCCCTGCGGCAGCACACATCGCTGTGTATGAAGCCGCAGGAGCGAGTAACATCTCCTTACCTGCCGCCGGCGGCTATACGGAAGGACGGAGGTGGGCGGGATGTTTACATCCTGCTCATCTCCGCCCCTCCGCCGCTATTGGCCGCCTGCCGTGTGACGTCGCTATGACGCCGCACGACCCGCCCACTTAGGAAGGAGGCGGGTTGCCGGCCAGAGCGACGGTCGCAGGGCAGGTGAGTGCATATGAAGCTGGCGTAGCGATAATTTTCGCTACGCCAGCCATCAAACGATATCGTACCTGCGACGGGGGCGGGGACTATCGCGTGCGACATCGCAGCATCGGCTTGCGATGTCGCAACGTGCAAAGCCTGCCTTAGCTCTTAAACTCAAAGGTGTAACTTGAAGTCAATGAAAAATCTGTATCAGGGCATCCTATTGTTACGGAAGAGTCTTTGCTCTTCTACTTCCACAGTCCTAAAACTGTGCCCTGCTTGAAACAGAAAACTCTGTATTTAGCTCATGGAGTACAACTCACTAACAATTCTAACCACATTACAGATGCATTTTTAGTTTCCAATCAGTGGTTGCAGTTATTGAAGAACTTTTATTTGTGAAAAATCTATTTAACTCTTATACATAGCTGGCTATCCTGCTGCTTGTGACAAATATCCAACTGCACACCCCTCCTGACTGTGTCAGTTCTTTCAAACTCCTTTTCCCTTCTATCAATGTTAAAAATAACAATACGGAAGGGAAAGAGGTTGTACATGAGAGGTCAGAGTGTAAAGAGTGAGGAAGGCATCCAGGTTTTCAGGAAGGGCAGATCCCACAGAATTAGCAAAATTAAAATTATGGAGAAAAAGATAAAATATTTTATGGAGTTTCATCTAGTTAAAGAAAGTTGTATTGCTCTCAATGAGAGTACAAGCTGAAATAATAGTCTTATAGTTATGATAATTGATAATTTATTTTACAGTATTTAACTGTTAAATGTAAGTTAACCGGCAGGTTTCTGAGACTGCTGAGATCTCCTCATCTGGCATGATGTAGAATAGTGCACACATGTCAGACTCAGCAGGGGCTGAGAGGTTGAAATCTCTTCAGCATCTTGTCAATGCAAAGTAGACTAGATCCCTAAGCTGTAGAAAGCTGATCTATGATAGCGGTCACACTTCTGTAGGCCGTGGCTGGGCCTGCGGATAAGTAGCCCAGTCGGGGGTAAGTGTTATTGCAGGGGTGGGCAATTAATTTTCCCATGGGGCCGCATGAGAAGTTGGGATGGTGTTAGAGGGCCAGACTAATATAATTAACTCGGTCCTGCTTTTTTTATATATATATATATATATATATATAATTATATATATATATATATGTATATATATATATATATATATATTTATATATATATACAGTCATATGAAAAAGTTTGGGCACCCCTATTAATGTTAACCTTTTTTCTTTATAACAATTTGGGTTTTTGCAACAGCTATTTCAGTTTCATATATCTAATAACTGATGGACTGAGTAATATTTCTGGATTGAAATGAGGTTTATTGTACTAACAGAAAATGTGCAATCCGCATTTAAACAACATTTGACTGGTGCAAAAGTATGGGCACCTCAACATAAAAGTGACATTAATATTTTGTAGATCCTCCTTTTGCAAAAATAACAGCCTCTAGTCGCTTCCTGTAGCTTTTAATGAGTTCCTGGATCCTGGATGAAGGTATATTTGACCATTCCTGTTTACAAAACAATTCCAGTTCAGTTAAGTTTGATGGTCGCTGAGCATGGACAGCACGATTCAAATCATCCCACAGATGTTCAATGATATTCAGGTCTGGGGACTGGGATGGCCATTCCAGAACATTGTAATTGTTCCTCTGCATGAATGCCTGAGTACATTTGGAGCGGTGTTTTGGATCATTTTCTTGCTGAAATATCCATCCCCTGCGTCACGTCAACTTCGTCACTGATTTTTGCACATTATTGTCAAGAATCTGCTGATACTGAGTTCAATCCATGTGACCCTCATCTTTAACAAGATTCCCGGTGACGGCATTGGCCACACAGCCCCAAAGCATGATGGAACCTCCACCAAATTTTACTGTGGGTAGCAAGTGCTTTTCTTGGAATGCCGTGTTTTTTTGCCTCCATGCATAACGCCTTTTTGTATGACCAAACAACTCAATCTTTGTTTCATCAGTCCACAGGACCTTCTTCCAAAATGTAACTGGCTTGTCCAAATGTGCTTTTGCATACCTCAGGCGACTCTGTTTGTGGCGTGCTTGCAGAAACGGCTTCTTTCGCATCACTCTCCCATACAGCTTCTCCTTGTGCAATGTGCGCTGTATTGTTGACCGATGCACATTGACACCATCTGCAGCAAGATGATGCTGCAGGTCTTTAGAGGTGGTCTGTGGTTTGTCTTTGACTGTTCTCAGCATTATTCTCTGCCTTTCTGATATTTTTCTTGGCCTGCCACTTCTGGGCTTAACAAGAACTGTACCTGTGTTCTTCCATTTCCTTACTATGTTCCTCACAGTGGAAACTGACAGTTTAAATCTCTGAGACAACTTTTTGTATCCTTCCCCTGAACAACTATGTTGAATAATCTTTTTTTTTTTCAGATCATTTGAGAGTTGTTTTGAGGAGCCCATGATGCCACTCTTCATAGGAGATTCAAATAGGAGAACAACTTGCAAGTGGCCACCTTAAATACCTTTTCTCATGATTGGATACACCTGCCTATGAAGTTCAAAGCTCAATGAGGTTACAAAACCAATTTAGTGCTTTAGTAAGTCAGTAAAAAGTAGTTAGGAGTGTTCAAATCAAGAAATTGATAAGGGTGCCCATACTTTTGCACCGGTCAAATTTTGTTTAAATGCGGATTGCACATTTTCTGTTAGTACAATAAACCTCATTTCAATCCAGAAATATGACTCAGTCCATCAGTTATTAGATATATGAAACTGAAATAGCTGTTGCAAAAACCCAAATTGTTATAAAGAAAAAAGGTTAACATTAATAGGGGTGCCCAAACTTTTTCATATGACTGTATATATATATATATATATATATATATATATATAATACACACACACGCATATATACTGTGTGTATATAATATATATACACATACACACAATGTATACATACATACACACACAATCCCCATATACTACATCACTACACCCGCCACATACTACACCTTTAATATACATCCCTATACACTACACCTGTAATAAACTACACCTCTATATACTATACCACTATACACTACATCACTACACCCCTATATACACCTGTAATATACTACATCACTATATACTACACCTGTAATAAACTGCACCACTACAACACTATATACTACACCTGTGATAACCTACATCCCTACACCTCTATATACTTCACTTGTATTATACTACAGCACTACACCCCTATATACACCTGTATTATACTACCCTCCTATATACTACACCTGTATTATACTACAGCACTACACCCCTATATACACCTGTATTATACTACACCCCTATATACACCTGTATTATACTACAACACTACACCCCTATATACACCTGTATTATACTACACCCCTATATACATCTGTATTATACTACACCCCTATATACACCTGTATTATACTACACCCCTATATACACCTGTATTATACTACACCCCTATATACACCTGTATTATACTACACCACTATATACTACACCTGTATTATACTACACTCCTATATACTACACCTGTATTATACTACACTCCTATATACTACACCTGTATTATACTACAGCACTACACCGCTATATACACCTGTATTATACAGGTGTATACAGGGGTGTAGTATAATACAGGTGTATATAGGGGTGTAGTGGTGTAGTATAATACAGGTGTATATAGGGGTGTAGTGGTGTAGTATAATACAGGTGTATATAGGGGTGTAGTGGTGTAGTATTATACAGGTGTATATAGGGGTGTAGTATTATACAGGTGTGTGTATAGGGGTGTAGTGGTGTAGTATAATACAGGTGTGTATATAGGGGTGTAGTATAATACAGGTGTCTATAGGGGTGTAGTATAATACAGATGTATATAGGGGTGTAGTATTATACAGGTGTGTATATAGGGGTGTAGTGTTGTAGTATAATACAGGTGTATATAGGGGTGTAGTATTATACAGGTGTATATAGGGGTGTAGTATGATACAGGTGTGTAAATAGGGGTGTAATGGTGTAGTATAATACAGGTGTATATAGGGGTGTAGTGGTGTAGTATAATACAGGTGTATATAGGGGTGTAGTGGTCTAGTATAATACAGGTGTATATAGGGGTGTAGTATTATACAGGTGTGTATATAGGGGTGTAGTGGTGTAGTATAATACAGGTGTATATAGGGATATAGTGGTGTAGTATAATACAGGTGTATATAGGGGTGTAGTATTATACAGGTGTATATAGGGGTGTAGTATTATACAGGTGTGTATATAGGGGTGTAGTATTATGCAGGTGTATATAGGGGTGTAGTGGTGTAGTATAATACAGGTGTATATAGGGGTGTAGTATTATACAGGTGTGTATATAGGGGTGTAGTGGTGTAGTATAATACAGGTGTATATAGGGGTGTAGTGGTCTAGTATAATACAGGTGTATATAGGGGTGTAGTATTATACAGGTGTGTATATAGGGGTGTAGTGGTGTAGTATAATACAGGTGTATATAGGGGTGTAGTGGTGTAGTATAATACAGGTGTATATAGGGGTGTAGTATTATACAGGTGTATATAGGGGTGTAGTATTATACAGGTGTGTATATAGGGGTGTAGTAGATAGTGCAGGTGTAGTATGCAGGTGTAGTATATAGTGGTATAGTGGTGTAGTATAATACAGGTGTATATAGGGGTGTAGTGGTGTAGTATAATACAGGTATATATAGGGGTGTAGTATTATACAGGTGTGTATATAGGGGTGTAGTGGTGTAGTATAATACAGGTGTATATAGGGGTGTAGTGGTGTAGTATAATACAGGTGTGTATATAGGGGTGTAGTATTATACAGGTGTATATAGGGGTGTAGTATTATACAGGTGTGTATATAGGGGTGTAGTGGTGTAGTATAATACAGGTGTATATAGGGGTGTAGTATCATACAGGTGTATATAGGGGTGTAGTATTATACAGGTGTGTATATAGTGGTGTAATATTATACAGGTGTAGTATATAGTGGTGTAGTGATGTAGTATAATACAGGTGTATATAGGGGTGTAGTGGTGTAGTATAATACAGGTGTATATAGGGGTGTAGTATAATATAGGTGTATATAGTGGTGTAGTGGTGTAGTATAATACCGGTGTATATAGGGGTGTAGTATTATACAGGTGTATATAGGGGTGTAGTATGATACAGGTGTGTATATAGGGGTGTAGTGGTGTAGTATAATACAGGTGTATATAGGGGTGTAGTGGTGTAGTATAATACAGGTGTATATAGGGGTGTAGTATTATACAGGTGTATATAGGGGTGTAGTATTATATAGGTGTGTATATAGGGGTGTAGTATTATAAAGGTGTGTATATAGGGGTGTAGTGGTGTAGTATAATACAGGTGTATATAGGGGTGTAGTGGTGTAGTATAATACAGGTGTATATAGGGGTTTAGTATTATACAGGTGTATATAGGGGTGTAGTATTATACAGGTGTGTATATAGGGGTGTAGTATTATACAAGTGTAGTATATAGTGGTATAGTGGTGTAGTATAATACAGGTGTATATAGGGGTGTAGTGGTGTAGTATAATACAGGTGTATATAGGGGTGTAGTATAATACAGGTGTATATAGGGGTGTAGTATTATACAGGTGTGTATATTGGGGTGTAGTGGTGTAGTATAATACAGGTGTATATAGGGGTGTAGTGGTGTAGTATAATACAGGTGTATATAGGGGTGTAGTATTATACAGGTGTATATAGGGGTGTAGTATTATACAGGTGTGTATATAGGGGTGTAGTGGTGTAGTATAATACAGGTGTATATAAGGGTGTAGTATTATACTACACCCCTATATTCACCTGTATTATACTACAATACTACACCCCCCCATATACCACACCTGTAAAACTACATTCCCATATACTAAACCACTACACCCAAAATTTTTGTCAACAGTTAACCCCCTCCCCCCCTCGCCTGCCCCCCATTGTCCCTGCAGGTTACTAGTAACCACTCACCTCTCTTCTTAATGTCCCCTCCTCAGGCACCTCCGTACGTGCCCCCCGCTGAGCGGCTTCTCTTTCACATGCCCAGGCTGCGCCGACGCTGTATTCCTAGCCGCTGTCTTTCTCCGTACGGGCCCCGCCGCTGCACCTTCCTCTCTTGCCGGGCGGGAACTTTTCAAATGACACATGCGCACTGTGCTGATGATATCAGGGCGCGTGTGTCACAGAGAAAAGTGCTGGACAGGGAACAGAGGAGAGATTCCTGCGTTCCGCTGCCTGCACTGACTGTGCGGCACTGCAGGATCTGTCCTCTGTTTCCTACCCAGCACGCAGCGTGTGATGAGGGCAATCTGACCACGGGCCTCCCGGAGCCTGGAGCTCCGGACAACAGGTCAGATTGCCCTCATCACTGACCGGCCAGCAAGGACGCCCTGAGCCAAGCGGGCCGGTCACAGAGAGTAGGCGGGCCGGATGTGGCCCGTGGGCCGCCCCTTGCCCAGGTCTGTGTTTTTGGTACGCCCCGACAGCGGTCGAACCGCTCGGATCCGGATGTCATTGCTCGTGGCTCGAGGGCCTCCGGACCTGCGGGCTTAGGGTCACACCCGAATGAAGAAACACCCGTGTTGTGCGGTTATAGGAAGTACCGCCGCTGCCGTTGGGGAGTACCCGGGGTGATGGAGTGGGGCAGCCGTGAGGCCCACTTCCCGGACAAACCCCCCTCCTCGGTCAGGGTCAAACCACTCTACAAGACCAAGGTACCTCGGTCCTCTGACTCGGGATGTGGCATTCCTCAGATTCTCTTTCGCTTTTTGGGTGCGGGCAGCAATCTCCCGTCGTCGCTGGTCTCGGGTCATTATCTCCAGGTGCAATTTTTGCAGTTGTCGCTCTCTTTCCCAGTTAGGCGCGTCAGCGTCCGGCCTCGCCGGCTTCACTGGTATCTCTCGTAGGTGGACCCCTGCGGCCCCAGCAGCCGCTGGGATGCCGTGTGGCGGCGGAGCTGGCAGCTGCTCAGGCTCTGCCTCCGCCATGATGAACAAAGGAACCGACTGCTCCGCAGTAGAGTCTGGGTGCTCTGTATCGGGGTACGGGTGATGCGGCCGGGTCTGGTCGGGCCGGTGTTGGGGTAACTGCTGTCGTGGCATGGTCAGATGGTAGATTCAGGGTCTCTGCAACTTGCAATTCACAAACGGGGACTGGAGATTCTGGTGTTGGGGTTGGCAGCTCAGCGTCCGCCGAGGACAAGGGTGACGGTGGCGGAGTGCTTGCAGCGGGCGGGGGCAGACAGGACCCCACAGCCGTATAGGCTGGGTCATCCGGGGTTGGTTAGCTGCTTACCCGCTCCTCGCGTGTGACTTCAATCTCACGGGTTTGCACCGCCATTTCCAGGCTCCTCATCTCTTCCCTCCAATGATCCAAGATAAAGAGGAATTGTGTCCGCATCCTACTGCAGAGTTTTTCGGTCTCCTGCTCGATCCAGGCCACAGACCCAGGAGCAGCTCCGGTGACCAGTCTCGTCTTGCCGCCATCTTGCCTCTGCGGTGCCCAGGAACTTTATCGCAGAGTCCTGGTGTCCCTGCTCCACTTCCGCTGCTACATGCCGTCACGCCCCCTTGGTTTTTGTCAGACACTCACTTTCGCGCTGGGGCACTCTGGGAACTTCCAGTTCCGGCCACACTCTCAGAATGAAGGGCGGGGCTTCGGCTTTGCGCGCTTTTGGTCTGGAAGATGGCGGAAAATGGTGGGAACGGGATTTTAACACCGCAGCTTGGATTCTAAGGTGCACGTCACCCAGGTTAGTGGGTCATGTTCGGATCCTGTTCGTGACGCGAAGATTTTTCCAGGATTGTAACGCCCCGGCAGCGGTCGAACCGCTTGGATCCAGATGTCACTGCTCGTGGCCCGAGGATCTCCGGACCCGGGGACTAAGGGTCACACCTGATTGAAGAAAGGGGGTATTTACAGGGGAGATATAGTTTGTGATGCCACCCGTGGTGTGCGGTAATTGGGAGTACCGCCACTGCCGTTGGGGAGTACTCGGGGTGATGGAGTGGGAAAGCCAGATGACGTTACCCTCCATGGGTAGGGGAAGGCCCCGGGACTCTGCGTGGTGGTATGGGGTGCAGGGGGAGCGCAGGCTTGCTGGTTGCAGGGGTTAATCTGGTACTCACTCAGCAATGAAGCAGATGCTGACAACAGGGTAAACCAAGTCTCTGGGTGCTGCTGTCCTCTTGGGGGAGCTCATCCGGGTCCCGTCCCCGCAGCACTGCCTGGTGGTCCATGACCTGCCTCTTGGCATAGTAGTTTGAAAGTGTCCTTTGTGGCCCGTCAGCTTGGAGCTTTCCGGGCCCCGCTCCCCACTGTGGCTAAGTAGAAAAACTTGCTCTCAGAGGCTCACGCTTGGGATTTCAGTCGGGGGCTTGCTTGGAAAGCACTATCCCCCTTGTTGCGCTAGTGCCCCCGATCTCTGAGCTTTGTGGGAACAGTCCATAGAGGCCCTGTCTTCTGCAGCTTAATTGACGGGTTGCCTGAAGCTTCTTCCCGACCTAGGGTCTGTGTACCCCGTCGTTCCTTCGGCCCCAGACCGGTGATTAGGCCCAGGCTGCTGACCGTCCTCCAAGACAGGTCACAGGCACCTAGCCTCAATCCCCTGCGACTGGGGGTCCGACTCCTCTAGGTTAAGACTGTCTGTGACCTAGTCTGCTTTCCCCCAGGGAGCTACAACTCCCAGCTTCCTCTGAGCTCCTAACAGCTCGAGGGCTACCACTCAACTAACTTGACACCTCCCACCTCCCTGCCTGACCCCTAGGTGGACGGCCCTATTCCAACTTAAGCAGCCACTGGTGTGCCTGACAGGGTGTGGTGCAAGGTGTTTCTAGGATTTGTGAATGCTGGTGGAGGCAGTACTGCAGGTTAGATTCCCAGAACCAGGGGGGGTTGAGCCCTGCATGGGGAGAGAAGGGTTCAGGACCCTGTGACGACCTGAGTAGTCCAGGGCGTCACATTATTTTCAAAAGGAGGTGCATTTGTACCACAAAAATGCAACTCCAGCTGCTATATAAATAGAAAAGGAGATTCTAAAAACAGTCTTTTGCACTTATTTGGATAAAAAAAAAAACTAGCGGGCATATTGATCTGTTTTGTCTAATTGCTAGGCAGTGTAAAATTAGACAAAACAGGATTAAAATGCACCAGATTCACACTTCTTGTTAAATCTGGCACATCTTTAGACCATCTATAACGTTACACACCCTGTTACTGGAATGCTTTATACTAGAAATTTGTGCCAAAAATGTTGGCAGGTTGTTTGATGCATGGTGTTTCATTTTTCACAACACCCCTTTTGTACTAAACCACCCTTTTACTGAAAAGTCATTTATAGGTAATTCAAAAATAGTATTTCAATGCAAATTACACCAGAATTCCAACATATTTAACTTGATAAATCTTCTCAAGTGTGTTTAAAAAAACACAAAATTCGAAAGCTTGCTATTATTACCATCTTTTCAGTTAGCCATTAAAAGGTATCAACCACTGAGGACTTCAGTTCTTTTAAACAATTTTTATCTCTACTGGCTAACACGGTACAAAGATATATTTTACCTGTAAAAAAAGACATTCTCTTTACAGGGGTTTTCTCAAAAACAAAACAGGGACTCTGTGTGTTTCAAGCTGCAATTTATGCATATCATTACCTGGGAGACCCACCACCAGTATACTATGCTGGTAAATGGTTCACAATGGACTTTGCTAAGTGCTTTACACAACATGAACTGGTAACAAAAGGGCTCTTAAACTTTATTGACCAAATTGAAGGTTTCCGGGCTTGTAGTGCTTCTTTGCAAAATGTTACTAGAAACTTGGGGTTGTTACACAGGGAAGAAATTGACCTCAGTCAAATATCTGGAAAAAAGTCAGGCGTATGTGACGCCCCAGGGCTGTGGGGTATTCGGTCCCGGGCGCATAGTGTGCAGTGTGGGAGATCAGTCGTGGTCGTGGCCGATGCCCGGTTCTGTGACCCTGGGGTCAGTCCGAAAAAAAGGGGTAAAAATAAAAGAAAAGGGAGAAATAAAAATAAAAAGTTTTTCGACTACGCCACTTGCGGTGTGGGGCCAGGTTATGTGAAGCCGCCACTGCAGGGTCTTGCTGGGGCTGATGGAGTAGTGCAGCTTAGGTGTTTTGGGCCCTCCACAAGCAGGGCTAGGCCCCAGCAGTGGATGATGGGGATTGTAGTGGGGAACCGACTGTGAAAGTGTACGGAGGCTATAAGGAAACAGTCCACACCAGTATTGCAGTTTAACTTGCCTTGTCTTTACTTGGTTTCAGTGCCGGTTCCAGGTGTTCCCAGTCCACTTGTTCTCCGTGCCAGTTGTGACCTGGGTTGGCTGTCCTCCATGCCCACTTGTTGTTGATGGGCTCCTGTGGCCTAGAGCTGCTTGGGAACCCCTCTGTTTCTGTCTTGGTCCTTTTGCAGGCAGCCTGGACTATTTAAGGGGCTGAATCCCCAGTCCCCTCTTTGCTGCTGATGCTTCAGACTCTTTGGTTGGTGATGGACCCTGGAGATCTTCTCGCCTGGAAGATTTAACAGTTGACCATAAAGTGGTCTGTAGTCTAAAGTGGACTTAGGCTGGACTCACACTAGTGTATGGCATCCGATGCAAGAGCTTCGGTTGCGATATGCTAATGACCCCTGGCTCAGGCTCTGCTGCGAGCGTGAACCAAGTGTCATGCGACTGTGAAGCTGAGGGGGAGCGCTGCGGAGGAGAGGGAGGGCTTAATCCCCCCATCTCCTCCATTGTCAGCCTGTGCGTATATCGCACTGCACTGGGATAACATCCGAGTGCAGTCTGATGTATCTCTCGCACCCATTCACTAGGCTAGGAGCCGCCGACAACGGTCAAATCCGAGAGTGACCAGAACCCCAGGGGTTTCCTAACATCCAAGACCCGACAGAAGGCAACCGTCCACATAGTAAAAAGCCACCGCCATAGGCTAGAGATCCAAGGGCCAGCGCCTGCGGGCAAAACGGGCTCCTTCGGTACATATACGCCGGGGAGCAGACTACCGTTGGGCAACCATCGGAGTCAATAAACACACAACGGTGCAGGGAAAGACAGCCACCATCAACCTGTCCGGGGAGAGCAAAGACACTGCAGCCGGCTGCGGGACCCGTCCATCCGGCCGTTTGGTTTACCAGAGACTCTGTGAATTTGTGCCTCAGTGAGTACCACAGTACCATCCGGCACCACGCCGCGCTGCCCCTGCAACCCTGCACCCCAGCTACCCTGCCTCCCTGTATCACTACCGGGCCCCGGGATCACCAACCCCTACCCACGGAGGGGGAACCAACATCCTAGCTGCTCCCTGTCATCGCTCCCAGGATTCCCGTCACCAGCAGCGGTGGTGCCCATTATCACCATGACCCGTGGGTGGCGTCATGGACTATCTCCCCAAACAAACCACCCCCTTTTCACTCGTGGACGAGGAGCGCTGCTCGAGTCCCCCGGGTCCGGCCCACCGCTCAAGCCACCGAGCAGCAGCAGCAGCAGCCGCGTACCCGAGCGTAGCGAGCACAGCCCCTCCGCCCGTGACAGCTTGGCGTCACGAACAGGATAGAACCAATCTACCTACCGGTAGAAGTGCGCCTTGCAGTCCCCGCCGGCGGCGTCCGGCCGCAAAATTTGAAGTTCCGCCATCTTTGGCGCGAAGATTTCCTGCTTGAGCATCTTCCCCGAGCAGGAAAGGCGCGAAAGTGAAGCCCCGCCCCCAGAATAAGGAAGTGCTAGAAAGAACCAAGGGGGGACGGGAAAAAGATGTCTGCGCCCGACGGAGCCGTTGGAGGAGCGGCGGTCGCAGCCGCAGCGGTACCCGCAGATGGAAATGGGGCAGCCCTTGCTCCGGCCGCAAGAGCGGGGGAGGCCGCGGGTCCAGCAGTCGCCCAGGTAATGCCGATCTCCCTGCCCTATGTACCTGGTGCTGCCTGGCTACCGCAATACGATGGGAAGCCTGATGCTTTGCAGACGTTCTGTAAAAATATTAGCCCGGTCCTCGATTTGTATGCCCTGACTGGCAGGCAACGGGCGGCGGTAGTGCTAGGGCAGCTAACCGGCGCGGCTCAGCAGAAGACGGAGACCTGGACCGACGCGGACCGGGCCTCGGTGACTACCATTTTTGAGAAACTCCAAACCGCTTTTGAGACCCGCACGGAAGCAGAATTGCTGATGCAGTTTTATCAGTGCCGACAGCGGCCTGCGGACAATATAAGAGACTATGCCTTGCGCTTGCAAATAGCTTTCCGTGCGCTGAAGTGGGTGGACACTATTAACGATGTGGACAGCAATAAGATGCTAGTAGAACAATTCCTGCAAGGGCTGGGGTCCACGGAAGACCACAAGCAGCTGCGGCTGTGTGCCCTGGAACACCCCGATCTGGACTTTTCAGTATTGAAAGAGCGGGCCATCAAGGCCCTGCAAGCCCCAAAACCAGACGTTCCTTAGGTGGCCCCATGGCCGGCTGAAACCGCTCCCATCTCGGTGTCACCTCCTCTCCCGGCTCTACCGGCCACTGCAGCGCCCGTCGGGATGATGGAGGAGCTGGCTGCCCAGGTCCGCCGCATGGATGGAGACCTAGCCAAGATCCTCGCCGCACTCCAGCTTCCGACGAGAGTCAAGCCCCCAGGGCAGATCCAGCTCGCCGACAGCCCGGAGGACGTCCCCTGGATGCAGAGGAGAAGGACCAATGACTCGCGGTATGGGCCTCCTATTTGTTACAGGTGCAGCAAGCCTGGCCACTACTCCAGGCGATGCCCGTTAAACGAGCAACCCCTGGGGCCAAGGGACAATCCTCAGGAGTAGACCCCAATGGCCCCCCTGATTGGCGAGACCGGTACGTTGGAGCTCACCCCATCATTCCTCTGGCAGTGGACGGCATCCTGCTCATGGCTCTATTGGACACTGGATCACAGGTAACCACTATGCCCTATACATTGTACCAGCAGTATTGGGATAATGGTGAATTTGCCCCCCCTGATGGTAGCCTGACCCTCGTCACGGCCAATGGACTCCCTCTGACCCAGGTGGGATATAAACAAGTGGCCCTGACAGTGGGACGTGCGGAGCTAAAACACCAAGGAATGATTGTGGTGCTGAATGAACCCAGTGACCATAACCCAAAAGTAATTCTCGGGACTAATGTGATGGAGCATTGTATGGGTGAGGTGCTGAGTCTGTTGCAGCAGTTGGCCGCCACTGCAGGAGGAGGCCGACAGAGGGCGGTACAGCGTGAGATCCGGGCCCTCCTACATCGGCAGCAAGTGAACTTGACGGGTGGAGAGATTAGTGGAGTAAGGGTGATGGATATGGCCCCCTTGGTGGTGCCACCAAGAAGCGAGATGATGATTTGGTGCAGGGCAGCAGTAGGTCCCCAGGGGCGCGACTACCCGGCGATGGTGGAACCCATGCCTTCTGAGCACTGACCTACGGTGATGGCGGCCAGAGGGGTGGTTGACGTCAGGAAGGGGAGAGTGCCTGTGAGAGTGCTGAATTGTGGGGAGGAAGAAGTTAGACTTCCCCGTTACTCTACCTTGGCCAAGCTGCTTACCCTAGACCCTCACACCATTCATGAGACCGCCCCTCCTACCTCTGCACCCCCTGCCAGTGACCATATACCCCCCGAACAGTTAGCGGAGTGGTGCCAGGAACTGCATATAGGCACTGAAGCTACACCCACGCATCACAAAAAGGGAGTGTACAGGGTAGTATAGGAGTATGAGCAGGTTTTCAGCAAGCACCCACTAGATTTCGGGAAGATTAAAGGGGTTCAACACCATATCCCTACAGGCATACATCCACCCATTAAAGAAAGGTATAGGCCCATCCCACCAGCAGGCTATCAATGCGCTAAGGACATGTTGAGGAACATGAAGGAGGCAGGGGTCATTCGGGATAGTTGCAGTCCCTGGGCAGCCCCACAGGTACTGCTGAAGAAGAAGGATGGCACCATGCGAATGTGCGTGGATTACCGGAAGATCAACCAGATAATGCATAAAGATGCCTATCCTCTCCCCCGTATCGAGGAGTCGCTGGCTGCGCTGAAAACTGCTAACTTCTTCTCTACCCTTGACCTTACCAGAGGATACTGGCAGGTGGCGGTCGCACCAGAGGACCGGGAGAAAACTGCATTTGCCACTCCCATTGGACTCTGCGAGTTCAATAGCATGCCATTTGGGCTGTGCAATGCCCCTGGAACCTTCCAATGGCTCATGGAGTGCTGCCTGGGATATCTCAATTTCAAAACTGTCTTGCTGTATCTAGATGATGTAATCGTATACTCCCAGACGTACGAGGCTCACCTGGAGCACCTGGCTGAAGTGCTCGCGTCCCTTGCCAGGTATGGGATGAAGCTGAAGCCCTCCAAATGCCACCTGCTGAAGCCCAGGGCACAGTACCTTGGACACGTGGTGAGCGCAGAAGGTGTTGCCCCAGATCCCGAGAAGATCACTGCTATCCAGGACTGGCCGAGGCCAACCACAGTGAGAGAGGTGAGACAGTTCCTGGGCCTGGTGGGCTATTATCGCCGCTTCATCAAGGGGTACACGAAGATGGCTGCACCTATGCAAGATCTCCTCGTGGGACAGACCAAGGGTGGCAGAGCCCCTGGACTCCCGTTTGTGTGGGAAGCAAAGCATGAAGAGTCCTTTCACCAGCTGAAGACAGCCTTAACAGGAGAGGAAATCCTGGTGTACCCCGACTACAACCTCCCATTCGTCCTCTACACCGATGTCAGCAATGTGGGCCTGGGGGCAGTCTTCTCCCAGGTCCAGGACCGGAAGGAAAAGGTGATCGCCTACGCCAGCCGAAAACTCCAGCCCATGGAGAGGAACCCCGAAAATTACAGCTCCTTCAAGCTTGAGTTCCTAGCCCTAGTGTGGGCAATCACCAAGAGGTTCCGACATTACCTTGCGGCAGCAAGATTTACCACCTACACGGACAATAATCCGTTGACCCATCTGGACACGGCCAAGCTAGGTGCTCTGGAGCAACAGTGGGTGGCTAGGCTATCTAACTATGACTTCACTATCAAGTACAGGGACGGCCGCAAGAACACCAACGCAGATGCGTTATCCCGGATGCCCCACCTGCCGGATGGAGGGTCGGAAGACGATGAACTCGAAGAAATCGAGTTGCCCGCGTTCCATTGGCCGCCGGTCGAGAAACTTTATGTCAAACAGCAACAGGTGAACCTGGACCCGCTACCTAGCCAGGGGTGGCAAGAAGCCCAAGACCAGGCGCCTGCCATCCAGTTGGTCAAGACCATGATTGAGCGGGGCTCCTCCAGAATGGATCCTGCAGCTCCCTCTGAAGCCCAGCGGCTGTGTAAAGAAAAAGCCCGGCTGTACCTGCACCAAGGGAAGCTGTATCGGGAGCTGATCAACCCGAAGACTCACAAGAAGGTTCGCCAGCTGGTGGTTCCTCAGGCCAGCATGCCCAAAGTCCTACAGGCATATCACGATAGCGCCGGGCACTTCGGCTGGAAGAAGCTGGAGATGTTGCTGAGAGAGCGGTTCTATTGGAGTGGGATGCGGGAGTCTGTAGAGGCCTGGTGCCGAGAGTGTGGTCCCAGTACACTGAGAAGAAGGGACGAAACCAGCCAGAAAGCCCCTCTACGACCAATCATTACCCATCAACCACTGGAGTTGGTCGCCCTGGACCACGTCAAGCACACACCTAGCCAAAGTGGGTACACCTATGCCTTGACCATCATGGACCACTACTCAAAATTCATGGTGGTTGTTCCAGTCAAAGATCTGACCGGCCGTACTGCAGCTAGAGCATTCCAGGCCTACTTTTGTCGACCGCACGGATATCCAGAGAGGGTGCTTACGGGCCAGGGTTCGGCCTTCGAAGCAGAGGTGTTTCAAGAGTTTTGCCAATTATACGGTTGTAAGAAGATCAGGACCACGCCATACCATGCCCAGACTAATGGGATGTGTGAGAAGATGAACCATCTGGTTCTGTATCTCCTCAAGATACTACCGTTAGAAGAACGGAACCTGTGGCCGGAGAAGCTGCCTGACTTGATAGACATGTACAATAACATCCCCTGTGGTTCTACCAAATGCACATCGGCGTATCTGATGAGAGCCCGACCGGGCCGGCTGCCGGTGGACCTGGAAATGGACCTGGAAGTTCCAGAGGCCCTCCCTTCGACTGCAGACTGGGATACTCGGCGGCAAGCGCAGTACCGACGGATCCAAGAATATGTATAGAAGAATCTGCGTCAGAGCCGAGAAAAAAAACAACAGTGGTTCAACAGGCGGGCTCCAGCCGTTCCCTTTGAGCCCGGAGATGTAGTGCTGAAACGGAAGAGAAGAACCCATAAGCTTGATGATCAGTGGGAGAAGACCCCGTACGTCATACAGCCCACCGAATGGGAGAACGAGAAGACTTATCTAATTAGCTGTGATCAGGGGAAGACCTCGGCTACAGTTTCCAAGGACCACCTGAAGAGGTGCCCACCCCCATTGAGGCTGGCAAACGAAGTTCCGGTTCCCATACTGAACGGGGAGAAAGAAAAAGAGGTGATCCACACAGTGATGGGTGACTTTCCAGCAGACTGGCCTATGCAGAACGGCGCGGTGATTGTTCCGGTGATAATGTTCCCACAACCCGTGGAAGAAATGGAAACGGAAATAACAACCAGTGAACCAAATCCGAAAGTGACCGGAACCCCAGGGGTTTACTAACAACCAAGACCCGACAGAAGGCAACAGTCCACACCGTGAGGATACACAGCCACCGCCATAGGCTAGAGATCCAAGGGCCAGTGCCTGCGGGCAAAACAGGCTCCTCCAGTACCTATACGCCAGGGAGCGGACTACCGTTGGGAAACCATCGGAGTCAACACATATTACACAGGTGCAGGGAAAGACAGCCACCATCACCCTGTCCGGGGAGAGCACAAACACTGCAGCCGGCTGCGGGACCCGTCCATCCAGCCGTTTGGTTTACCAGAGACTCTGTGCATCTGTGTCTGAGTGAGTACCACAGTGCCATCCGGCACCGCGCCGCACTGCCCCTGGAACCCTGCACCCCAGCCATCCAGCCTCCCCGTTACACCACCGGGCCCCGGGATCACCAACCCCTACCCACGGAGGGGACAACATCCTAGCTGCTCCCTACCATCGCTCCCAGGATCCCTGTCACCAGCAGCGGTGATGCCCATCATCACCACGACCCGTGGGTGGCGTCACGAACTATCTCCCAAAACAAACCACCCCCTTTTCACTCGTGGGTGAGGAGTGCAGCTCGAGTTCCCGGGTCCGGCCCACCGCTCGAACCACCGAGCAGCAGCAGCCGCGGACCCGACCGTAGCGAGCGCGGCCCCTCCGACCGTGAGATGTGCACTGTTCAGTTCATCCAATTCCAGTCCCCAGATTGAAAGTAGCCTTATTGCATCACAAGAGAGGAATATAGCAGCCACACAGACATAAGCTTACAGGAACAGGGCAGGTAATAGAAGTATATAAGAAAAATTATTATTAGGATGAGTTAGTTTATATGAGAAGGGGTTAAATTAGTAGTGGAAAACCTCTTTAGGCTTTCAGCCTAATACTCTAAAATAATTTTTAATAACACACCATTTATCTCTACTTTGCCATTGCCAGTGTATGCCATGACCGCTGAGGCCTCATTAGTCTCACCTACTAATCTGTCAAACTGATCCTTGGTGTACCAAATTTTAGTGCCAGAAAAATAACACACCGTTCGGTGATCCTTGTCTTAGTGACAGGTTGCCCTTTCTGTTCCACTAATAATGGAGTCCCTCAATACATGCTTTTCTCTCTGGCCTGCCCTATGCTCCTATTTTCCCCAGTTAAAGGAGCAGATACTCCCCCGACTTTCAGAAGATGTGTTTTTCTGCAGCAATGCTACCTATATACTTACAACCCCCTCATCTGCCAACTTAGAAAACTGGTTGTGGTGTGCCAGAACAGGACTACCCTCCCTCAAACTCTTCCCTCTACCACGCTTTATGTTACCAGACAAGCCAGCTGCATCATTGTCCTACAGCTCCATGCTACCATCCTCTCCCACATTTACCCCAGTAAGTGCTGCTCAGTGAGCAGCAAACTTCATTCCATATTGTCAATGGATTGCCATGTTGCCAGATGTTCATTTAGATGCAGTACCTGCGCTTCCAAATACTCAACATACTTACATCTCACACAGCAGTATGCATCCTCCAATGACTGGTCAAGGATTGAATATATGTGACAAGATGTACACTGGATGACATTGTAAAATATGGAGCACATTTTATTAACGGGCATTGGACAGGACAGAAATAAAATTAGTACGTATAAACAGTGAATTAGTACAAGTCCCTCCCATCTAAGTGAAACGTGTAGAACAAACCACTCGCAAGCTCGTTCACCCGCTATTTCAGATGCTTTAAATACAGATGCTTTTCCT
Organism: Anomaloglossus baeobatrachus; assembly: GCF_048569485.1. Classification (NCBI taxonomy): domain Eukaryota; kingdom Metazoa; phylum Chordata; class Amphibia; order Anura; family Aromobatidae; genus Anomaloglossus; species Anomaloglossus baeobatrachus. The sequence continues at coordinate 433,425,828 of NC_134358.1, forward strand.
TAGGCTGCTTTCACACTACGTTTTTTTAACATGCGTCATGAACGTTATTTTAACGCAAAAACGGATCCAGTGCAAATGCGTTTTCATTTCAGTGCATTTGCAATGGACTCGTGTCAACATGCGTTCACATGCGTTTGCGTGCGTTATAGTGAGGATCCAGCGACTTGCAGTTTTTTAACTTTTTTCAAAAATGCTACTTGTAGCGTTTTTGAGCTGCGTCCAAATACTGTTTTTCAGTGGATCCTGACTATACTGCACGCAAACGCATGTGAACGCTATCATGCTGATAGACAGGATCCTGCTTGCTCTACTGAGCATCCCCAGAAACCAGCCTGGCGTGATCAGTCTCTCTATCCCCCTCCCTCTCTCCCCCTCCATCTCTCCCCCTCCCTCTCTCCCCCTCCATCTCTCCCCCTCCCTCTCTCCCAATCCCTCTCTCCCCCGCCTGAGAGCTGCGGACACTCGTAACCAAGCAAATATCAGGTAACCAAGCAAAGCGCTTCGCTTAGTTACCCGATGTTTACCTTGGTTACGTGTGCAGGGAGCAGGCAGCCCGGCTCCTAGCAGCTACAGACGCTCGTAACCAAGGTAAATATCGGGTATCCAAGCAAAGCACTTTGCATAGTTACCCGATGTTTACCTTGGTTACCAGCGTCCGTAGCTGTTAGATGCCGGCTCCCAGTCTATCACGTTCAGTTCCCCTCACTCCTGAACACATGACTTCAATGCCTGCCATAAACTTCAAGAGGCAGGATCCTGCAAAATAACACATGCGTTTTTCTTTGTAAAAACAGGATGCACTTTTACACCAAAAAAACGTTCATGACGCATGTTAAAAAAACGTAGTGTGAAAGCAGCCTTAGCTGCAATACAACCTCAAAATCCAAAATTAGTCATGTTTTCTTGCAGGCAATTGGTTCTTAAAAAGAAAAATATGTGAACATGCACATTGACTATAATGGTTATATCTCGAATTTACGAAAAACATGGAAAAAAACATGAATGTCTTAATAAGGGGATACATTTTGAACATTTACTGTAGATACTTCTAGAACTTTTTACTGTAGATAAAGATAGAAACCTATGCAGATTTGTAGTTCCAAGGGAAAAATCAGAGAAGTTAAAAAAAAAAAACAGCCAACGCTAAAAATTTAAAAATACTATAAGAAATAAAAAGCCCACAGCAGTACTTTTGATGATTGTTTTATAGACACAATGTTGTATTGAATTCATGACAATATTTAACATTAACAGATGAAGTGATCAGATAATCCTTCATAACATATCATCATGTTATAAAGGATTTCACATTTGATGGGAGTTCATACAGTCACATCAGAATGCAATACAATTATTTACATGCACTGTTACATGTTAGACACCTCAATGCCATACTTTCAACAAATATATTTTTAAATAGTTCACATTTTTTATTTTCTGTGGGCATAAACATGTATATACACATTTTTTTATAAAATAAAAACATAATAAACAAAAAAGAGACTTGATAAAGTAACCATACAATAGTCACATATTAGCCACAAGAACAACTGCTTGTAAATAATGATGGGAGAACCCGAACTGTAAAGTTCGGGGTTCGGAATAGACAGTTAGTATTTCTGCACGGACCCCGAACACTGACTTCTCATGGAAGCCCGTGTTACAGTTAAGGCTCGGCTACCCGCATAATGATAAAAAAATAAAAAAAGGAAAAGGAAAGAAAATAAGGAATAAAGCAGGACCATTATACGTACCTTCCCCGTGGCTGTAACCCTACTTCCAGGTCTGATCTTTAGCTCCAATTCATATTCACTGCTTCCCCCACCCATAGTCAGGTTCTGGCGTCTGCAACTGGTTGCAGTCAGACCACGCCCCCACCCTGTGTGACAGCGTCTATGATTGGCTGGAATCACAAACGCAGTCTGTGTCCCTATAGTGGGGTAAAATGTAAATAAATAAATAAAAATGCCATAGGGTCCCCCCATATTGTGATACCTACCACATATAAAGCAGAAGGTATTTTGATGTGGTTTTTTTTCCAGGATATGCAGTATTAGTGCAGGAATTTGGTGTACAAATTGCAGCACAAAATATGCATCTCTTGGCAAAAGAAATGCAGTTTTCTGCCAGGAGATGCAGGTCTCATTAAACTCAATGAGTTCACCTGAGGTGAGTTACTGAGTTCAATGAGTTCACCTGAGGTGAGTTCACCTGTGGTCACAGGTGGGGTACGATGGAAACCTCCAGCTGTGACCACAGGTAAATTCCATGATGTCGTCACTCACATCTGTGACTCAGTCATTGTCTGCCTGAAGCCGCAGCGGGTGGTCATGTTCTGTAATATGCTCGCACACTGCGACTTCAGTATGTAGCAAAGCTGGGCCATTGTGTGGATTACATCAGACATGGGTGTTTGCGGTTTAATAAATTGGAGAAAGGAGATACTTTTTTGTATTTTATTTCAAATAAATGATTTTATCAGTGTTTGTGTTCACGTCTTTTCACTTGTAGTGTTAGTAATGGAGGGGTCTCATACATCCCTATCCATTACTAATCTATAGCTTATTGACAGTTGTGAGTTGTCATTAACCCCTTATATTACCCTTATTGCCAGTGCAACAGGGCAATCAGGATGAGCCGGGTAAAGAACCAGAATTGTCGCATCAACAATTTTGAGGCAACTGCAGGCTCATATTTTTAGTTTGGGGGGCCCAATTACCATGGGCCTCCCCAAAAATACCATTCCTCAGCTGTTGGCTTTATCATGGCTGGGTATCAAAATTGGGGGGAAACGCACTGCGGGGTTTTTTTTTCATTATTTTTTTGATCAATTTTTAAAAAGCCGTGATGGGTTCCTCTTATTTTTAAACACAGCCAAGATATGCACATGGCTGGGGCTGCAGCCTGTAGCTATCTGCTTTATCTGTACTGGGTATCCCAATATGGGGGGACCCTATGCCAATTTTTAAATTTATTTATTTATTTTTACACCACTACACGTGGACAGAGTATGATGCCAACCAATCACAGACGCTGTCACTCAGAATGGGGGCACAGTCTAACCAATCACAGATGCCGGGACTGATGGTGAGTGGGGAACGCAGTGAACATGTATGACAGATAACGAGCGGACCTAGAAGCAGTGTGACAGCCGTGCGGTAGACTTGGTATGTGTAACTGTCCTGCCTGCTTTGCAGCCCCCACCTAGCCCTTTCCACCATCATTTTACAGCACAATGTTTAGGTATCCATGTATTTATATGGGGTTCAGCGTTCAGACATATGTTTGGGTTCAAGTCCAGTCCCTAACTGGCCTTTTCTTTTTTTTTATTTTTTGTGTTTAAGACCAGCCGGACCCGCCAAACCCGAACATCTGCTGGTTTACCCATTTCTATTTGTAATGTTTGTCAGGTTATTTCATTGATGACATCAGGGGGCCTTAATAAGTGGCCTGAGGTGCTAATGATGCTGGGCTAAGTATGCCAGCTGACACGAAAAACTAGACTGGATGCCGAACCAGTGCAGCGTGAATCAGTGTGCTCATCTCTTATAGACTCATATAACATAGACATCTTGTGACTTAGTACCACAAAATCATGTTTATTTTAATAGCTGGTCATCTCATGCGATACATTTTGGGTTATATTTGGACAATTGTAAAGCACTCAAATGTACAGTTTTGTGCCATACCACTGTCATAAACAGGCTGGCGATCAGACTGGCTACATGTCAGTGATCCTGACAATATAATGGAAATAAGGGGACCCCAACTGTTCCCCAGTGACTGCCTCCAAAGAAAGAATGATTGGAGATTGGATTTAAATAAATAATATATATATATATATATATATATATATATATATATATATATATATATATATATATATATATATATAAACACTTAGGGAGATCACTTTGTCCTCCCTAAGTATATGCATTTAGAGAGTTGCATGGCAGCAGCTTGTTTTGCTCTCCCTATTAAATACTGCTGAAAATATGGCTGATCCAGGTCTTGTTTCTGGACACTCAGGGTCTTAAACACATAAAATATACATAGAAACACTTGGATTTTAATCATTGTCCCATATAAACATACTCAAAAATTAGCCAATAAACAAGCAAATGGATGATTGCATATCTACTGCAGGCATAAAAATCACTAATAGCTTCTAATACATCCACACTTTTAAAGGGAATCTGTCAGCAGTTTTCTTTGCTATTTAATCTAAGACTAGAATGAGATGACAAGAGCCTGATTCCAGGGATGTGTCACTACTGTCACTACTGTCCACTTCAGAATTTGACTTTCTAGCAACAGTTGGGTCCAAACTTATGGATTTTAGGATCCCAGGAAGCTAAGTGGGATAATACAGTCCTCCAGGGCCCTGTAAAGTGGTGACATCATTAGAGTGGTCACTGTTCGGTAAAGTATGAGGTAGCGCTGAGTTAGGCTGCTTTCACATTGCATTTTTACCTACGTTCACTGGGCCCATCGGGGCATCCATGTTTAGTAGACTACGTTCGGGTGTCTGCCTGCAGAAAGCATATATGCCCGAAAATGGTGCAAGACAGAGCAGCACACGCTGACTCAATCTGTTCCACTATAGTCAATGGCCCCGTCGGTGTATGCGTCCGAAATCCATTTGCGGGGTGGGTGGGAGGGGGCTTCGAACGGATGCCCCGACGGGACCAGTGAGCATTGGTAAAAATGCAATGTGAAAGCGACCTTAGTTCCAAGAGTGATATTTCACAATGACACACGAGATCTTAAGGGTACTTTACACGCTGAATACACCGCCGCTCCTGTCAGCTCCACGCAGCAACTGAAGACAGCCGCGCGATCAGCTGAGCTGTCACTGAGGTTACCTGCGGCCACCGCTGTATCCAGTGACAGCGGGTAACCTTAGTGACAGCTCAGCTCATCACGCTATTCCCTTCATTAGCTGCGTGGAGCTGACAGGAGTGGCGGTGTATTCTGCAGCTCCGGTCACCTTCATGCAGCAGAGCTGGAAGCAACACTGGACCATCCTGGATTACGCCGGACATGGAGGGCTTTTTCGGGCTTATTAAAGTGGTGAACGAGGGTATATGTTTGTGTTTTTTATTTCTAATAAAGGATTTTTTCGTGTGTGTGTGTTTATTTACTGTCACTTACAGATTAATCATGGAAGGTATCTCGGGGAGACGCCTGCCTGACATGATTAATCTAGGAGTTATTGGCAGCTATGGGCTGCCATTAACTCTTTATTACCCTGATTGCCAAAATACCAGGGCAAATCGGGAAGAGCCGGGTACAGTCCCAGAACTGTCGCATCTAATGTATGCGGCAATTCTGGGCGGCTGCTGACTGATATTGTTAGGCTGGGGGGCTCCCCATAACGTGGAGCTCCCCATCCTGAGAATACCAGCCTTCAGCCGTATGGCTTTATCTGGCTGGTTTTAAAATTGGGGGGGACCGCACGCCGTTTTTTTTTAATTATTTAATTATTTATTTCACTGCACAGTATAGACACGCCCACCGGCTGCTGTGATTGGGTGCAGTGAGACACCTGTCACTCAGCGTGGGGGCGTGTCTCACTGCAACCAATCATAGGCGCCGGTGGGCGGGGAAAGCAGGGAATACGAGATTGTTTAATGAACGGCCGGCTTTTTCAAAATTGTACAAGCCGCCGGAGCAGTGTGAATGCCGTGCAGCGCCGCGCAGGTGATCGGGGATCGGTGAGTATAAGAGAGGGGGTAAGAGGGATAGACTGACATGGACAGAAAGAGAGGGACAGAGATAGTGACCGACTGACAGAGATTAGTGAATGACAGACATTGTGAGGTGCTTCAGAACGCAGCTTTTCAGCTGCGCTCTGAAGCGGACCTTTTTTACGCTGCGGTGCAGAGCGCACACCTGCGCACATAGCCTCAGACATCAAAATCGTATGAGGGATGTCACACGTTTCAATTGACTAGGTTCGTACAACAAAACGTCCAATGTATGAGGAATAAACGAAGTGTATGCGATCACCGTATTTGCGTTCAATCTTGATCGCACGTAGGTGTCACACGCAAATACGTCACGAACAATGCCGGATGTGCGTCACATACAACTTTATCCCAACGACGGATTGTGAGATATATTGAAGCGTGTAAAGCGGGCTTAAGAGGGCGGTTCGTGCGGCATCACAGCGATGTCACACTGCAACCATCCAATAGCAGAGGAGGGGAGGAGATGAGCGGCCGGAACATGCCGCCCACCTCCTTCCTTCCTCATTGCCGGTGGATGAAGGTAAGGAAATGTTCGTCATTCCTGCAGTGTCACACATAGTGATGTGTGCTGCAGCAGGAACAACGAACAACATCGTACCTGCAGCAGCAACGATATTTGGAAAAGGAGCGAGTGTCAACGGGCAATGATTTTTCACGTTTTTCGCTCGTTGATCGTCGCTCCTTGGTGTCAGACGCTGCGATGTTGCTAACGGCGTTGGATGTGCGTCACTAACGACGTGACCCCGACGATATATCGTTAGCGATGTTGCAGCATGTAAAGCACTCTTTACTCTTTCACAGCCCTGAATGCCGGGATTCCACAACCGGGAGGTTTGAAGCTGACTTTTTCTACAAAGTTGGGTCCTTCAGCAAGGTCCTTCAATGACCAGTGTAAAGCCTGCTTTACACACTTCAATAGATCTTTCAATCCGTCGTCGGGGTCAAGTTGTAAGTGACGCACATCCGGCATCGTTCGTGATGTATTTGCGTGTGAAACCTACATGCGATCAATATTGAACGAAAATACGGTGATCGCATACACGTCGTTTATTCCTCATACATTGGACGTTTGGTAGTATGAAACTAGTCAATTGTAACGTGTGACATCCCTCATACGATTTTGATGTCTGAGGCTATGTGCGCAGGTGTGCGCTCTGCACCGCAGCTTAAAAAAGGTCTGCTTCAGAGCGCAGCTGAAAAGCTGCGTTCTGAAGCGCCTCACAATGTCTGTCATGCACTAATCTCTGTCAGTCCGTCACTATCTCTGTCCCTCTCTCTCTGTCCATGTCAGTCTATCCCCCTCTCTCATATACTCACCGATCCCCGATCCCCGGCGCTGCACGGCATTCACACTGCTCCGGCGGCTTTTACTGTTTTGAAAAAGCCGGCCGCCCATTAAACAATCTCGTATTCCCTGCTTACCCCGCCCACCGGCGCCTATGATTGGTTACAGTGAGACACGCCCCCCCACGCTGAGTGACAGGTGTCACACTGCACCCAATCACAGCAGCCGGTGGGCGTGTCTATACTGTGTAGTGAAATAAATAATTAAATAATTAAAAAAAACGGCGTGCGGTCCCCCCCAATTTTAAAACCAGCCAGATAAAGCCATACGGCTGAAGGCTGGTATTCTCAGGATGGGGAGCTCCACGTTATGGGGAGCCCCCCAGCCTAACAATATCAGCCAACAGCCGCCCAGAATTGCCGCATACATTATATGTGACAGTTCTGGGACAGTACCCGGCTCTTCCCGATTTGCCCTGGTGCGTTGGCAAATCGGGGTAATAAGGAGTTATTGGCAGCCCATAGCTGCCAATAAGTCCTAGATTAATCATGTCAGGCGTCTATGAGACACCCTCCATGATTAATCTGTAAATTACAGTAAATAAACACACGCCCGAAAAATCCTTTATTAGAAATAAAAAACACACACACATTCCCTGGTTCACCACTTTAATCAGCCCCAAAAAGCCCTCCATGTCCGGCGTAATCCAGGATGCTCCAGCGTCGCATCCAGCGCTGCTGCATGGAGGTGACCGGAGCTGCAGCAGACACAGCCGCTCCGGTCACCTCCACGCAGCTAATGAAGACAGCCGCGCGATCAGCTGAGCTGTCACTGAGGTTACCCGCTGTCACTGGATCCAGCGGTGGATGCAGCGGTGGCCGCGGGTAACCTCAGTGACAGCTCAGCTGATCGCGCTACTCACCTCAGTTGCTGACTGGAGCTGACCGGAGCGGCGGTGAGTAGCGCGATCAGCTGAGCTGTCACTGAGGTTACCCGCGGCCACCGCTGCATCCACCGCTGGATCCAGTGACAGCGGGTAACCTCAGTGACAGATCAGCTGATCGCACGGCTGTCTTCATTAGCTGCGTGGAGGTGACCGGAGCGGCTGTGTCTGCTGCAGCTCCGGTCACCTCCATGCAGCAGCGCTGGATGCGACGCTGGAGCATCCTGGATTACGCCGGACATGGAGGGCTTTTTGGGGCTGATTAAAGTGGTGAACCAGGGAATGTGTGTGTGTTTTTTATTTCTAATAAAGGATTTTTCGGGCGTGTGTTTATTTACTGTAATTTACAGATTAATCATGGAGGGTGTCTCATAGACGCCTGACATGATTAATCTAGGACTTATTGGCAGCTATGGGCTGCCAATAACTCCTTATTACCCCGATTTGCCAACGCACCAGGGCAAATCGGGAAGAGCCGGGTACTGTCCCAGAACTGTCGCATATAATGTATGCGGCAATTCTGGGCGGCTGTTGGCTGATATTGTTAGGCTGGGGGGCTCCCCATAACGTGGAGCTCCCCATCCTGAGAATACCAGCCTTCAGCCGTATGGCTTTATCTGGCTGGTTTTAAAATTGGGGGGGACCGCACGCCGTTTTTTTTTAATTATTTAATTATTTATTTCACTACACAGTATAGACACGCCCACCAGCTGCTGTGATTGGGTGCAGTGTGACACCTGTCACTCAGCGTGGGGGGCGTGTCTCACTGTAACCAATCATAGGCGCCGGTGGCCGGGGTAAGCAGGGAATACGAGATTGTTTAATGGGCGGCTGGCTTTTTCAAAACAGTAAAAGCCGCTGGAGCAGTGTGAACGCCATGCAGCGTCGGGGATCGGTGAGTATATGAGAGAGGGCTGCTCAATTCAGTCACTCAGGAGTTTAGCGGTCACCGGTGATTCTTCACTGGTGACCGCTAATCAGGGCGCGACACAGACAGAGCCGCAGCATGACAATGAAGTCGGGTGAAGTTCACCCGAGTTCATTCTGACAGTGCGGCTCTGTCTGTGTCTGCTGTCATCTGCCATTCACCGCTGCTACATGGCTGTCTGTGTCTGCTGTCAGCGGCCATGTAGCAGAGCTGAATGGCAGATGACATAGTAAAAACGCATCCCTACACATTACACACGCTTGTCAAGTCAATAAATAAAAAAAAAAAAGGTGACCAATGCATACGTCCCAGAACACATGATCTAAAGGATCGCACACAAAATTGACCAATTTAACATAGGCTACTAACGCACGTGTGACAGCAAATGAACGACCTACGTGCAATCTCATTCAATCGCATATGCGACCTGGGCGTGTCACATCGCATACGAGATCGCACACCTAATTGTAAGGTGTAAAGCTGGCTTAAGGCTGCTCACTTTTTTCTTAAATAAAAAGGGCAGCCCTAGTCTGGTGAAAGGTACTCTTTAAGAGAAAACTGATCCAACAATGACTTAAAAATTGTTGGGTCAATGGACTTTTATACAGATACTGTACGTTAACATAGACAATCTGGTACATGAATGAAGTTTGGAAAATGACCTTTTTGTATAGACACCGCCCGTAGCTATGGACTAGAACAGCTGTTGCAGCTCAGTCTTATTACAATGTTTACACATAAGCTTCAATACCTGTTGCAGTCCATAGATATGAGCGGTGCCTTTCTTTTCAGTTAAAAAGAGAAAACTTGCCCCTTTTGGTAATCTCATTCACCACTAATGGAAGCTGACAATATACTGTACAGTTCTGACCACTGACGGACACAGAAATGGACCCCTGTGCAAGAACAATATACAGGCCCTTTGCAGTCTTATAGCTCAACATGAAGCACAATTTCACCTGTTTTGCAGGTGGAATTTGACCCCCCTTAACACTTAAGCGCAGGTTCCACCAATGATATTTCCGCCCCTATGTCTGACAATCAACTGCACACATGACAAGTCCCCATTACCTAATACAGTATACGCTATTTAACTGTAATGTTATGTAATACTGTTGTATCCAGTCAACTAAAACAACATGTAAGTACATTTCAATATGTTCCTTGCCAGAAATTCTCTGTCGAATAGAAGAATATCTGACAGCCAAAGACGTGCAGCTGTAATGTGCCATGCAATCTGTAGCATGTGGAGATGGAGCGTAGTAACACATGCCTGAAAATGACTTTATTCCTCCAGGGGCTATTAGTATCAGCATTTGTCTTGTCTTGATGATGCTGCTGAGAGCTCTTCTTCAAAGTATAGAATCTGGTCCACCAGGAAACACTCACTTGCCCTAGAAACAAGGGTCTCCAGATGCTTCTTCACTTCTTTTTCACTGGTGTTATTTTGACGTGCCTTTTGGAGGTAATTGTAAACTTTTTCAAAGCATTTTTCTCCCATACTTTGAATAGCAGACCTACAAGACAAATCAAAGACGAACATATTATAATGCTAAACCAGACAATCACATTGTATGATTTCTAAATCATCAATTAGTATTTTATTGCATGAAATAAGCATTTGATCACCTACAAACCAGCAAGAACTCTAAAATTGTTTTACAATTTAAAATGACCTCGAAATATGATTCTCCTCATCACTATGATTATGGTGATACCAAACATGTCCAGTTTCTTTTGTTATATTAATGGCAAAAAAACCCCAGAAGTTTTGAAAAAAATATTGGGGGGGGGCTGTGTCGCCACTGTCCATAGCCCATAACATTTTCATGTTTCTGTAGTTGGAGCTGTTTGATGGCTTATCTTTTTTTGAGGCGAGACATTTTTATTGATACCATTTTTGGATAGATATGACGTTTTGATCGCTTGTTACCACATTTTTTGTGGTATTGCAGAGATCAAAAAAATGTAATTTTGGCTTTCTAGAATTTTTTTTTTTGTTTACAGCATTTACAGATCGTGTTAACTATTTTTATATTATGTTAGATCAGACTTTTCTGATCAAGGAGATATCACGTGTATTTTTTTATTATCTTTATTTTTAATGAAGTAAAAGAGGTGATTTCAATTTGTATGGGTTTTTTCATATTTTTAAAATATTTTCTTTTTTACTTTTCAATGTTTTTAATAGCCCCTATATTACCTACAATCATCTGATCGCTTTCGCTATATTAATTGCTTTATATAGCAGAAATTACAATCTCCTTTGAAGTCCGGCCACAGGCAGTGTTTCGAAGGAGCGCTGCTATGACAAGCACAGAAGTTTTTAGCACACACCCTGCTGTCACATCAACTTATCGGTGACCCGCAATCATGTCATGTTTTGGCCGATAGGCACTTAAAATTGTCTGCCCCCATGTCAGCGCACATTAAATCTCACTGTCAGGATTTTACAGCAGGATATAACAGGTTAACAATAACATGTTAACAATAACGGGCAGTGTTCTGCTCAACCCGTGATTGTTAGCGACCCATGATAGGTCCTGGCTGTGACACATACCTGCTGTGCTGCGTATTTAGCAAGCTCACCCTGCAGTGTCAGTTATTAGCAGACACAACTGAACAATGCACACAAAGACTGCTGTATATACATCACAGGAGATATGGGGGCTACAGTATTTACATTAGAAGAGGGGCTTTGGGCAAATACATCACTGGGGGGTACAGACATTACAAGGGAGAGTGGGGGCATAGACATCACAGGGGGCTTAGACATCCCTGGGGTAGAATAGATATTACTGGGAGGGCATAGACATTATTGGGACATAGACGTTACTGGGGAGCATACACAATACTGAGGGGCATATCCATTACTGGGAGCATATAAAGCACTGAGGAACACTGGGGCAGACTTTCTTTATACACATCACATGCTAACTTTGCCCACTGATGAACTCCATCCTTTAATTCATGTGTACACAGCGCGCGTCTGCTCGCAATGAAAGTATGGGTTTAAACGGCCAGCAGGCAGCAAAATACAGCTACCAGCCTGAGCACTGCAGTTCCCAGGAATATGCCGCAGAAAAGGTTACTGCCAGGGGCATTCATAGAAATCATGTGACCCTATAGCAAAAGTTTGAATGAGGTTCACTCAAAAAATGTTCACTAATTAACAGGTATTCTTAAATCCAGGCATGCATGTATTAGTTAGAGGCCAAACACTGTCTAAGAAAGAGCTTGCCCTGAAATAGAAGTTCCATAATACATCATGCCATGTGCCAATATACATCAAGGCATAGCACATCGTGTCATATTTCATTTTGCCATAATACAAGGTTCCATTATATATCATGCCATAATACTGTCACACAATAAGCATTGCGAGCGTGTTCATACCTAAAAGAGTCTGACTAACAACAAAAAAAATCATGAAAACAACACCACAAGCAAGGGGGGACACAAGGGACACAATAACAATGGTGGGCCCTGGTGCTAGTGAGAGGGTAGATAGACACCTCCTATCCTCACCTGTAGCTGTTCCTACTCTCCTAACCAGTTTCATTACAGTCGCAACTGTCGCTGAGCAGCACCTTGAGACCCTGAGAAGACCCCATAGATGCTCTGACTACGGTAGTGAGAGGCTGGTGAGGTAAAACAAAACCCATCACTGCACTAATAGGACAAGAGGGTATGGGAGACAAACAGGGGATAAACAGCAACACAAAAGGATAAAGTCCGGCTTCTGGAACGCTCCAGCTCAGCTCCTTCCACCAAGGGGGCCAGTATACAAATGGATTTGTTTTTTCAGCAGGGATTGCTGGGTGACACCTTTATTAAAACCTGAAGGGCGAGACTACAAATTAATTGCAGCTGCAACACTCTCAGCTAGGAATTGCTAGAAAAGCTGCCAGCAGCAAAACTGACATTACTAGTGATGAGCGAGTACTAAAAAGCTCGGGTGCTCGAAGCTCGGGCCGAGCCTCCCAAGATACTCGTGTACTCGGGCCGAGCAACGAGCCCAATGTTATCCTATGGGAGACCCGAGTATTTTTGTGAAATGACCCCCCGGCAGCATGGAGAAACCCTAAAAATGGCACAAAAGTCTCAGAAGAGTGCTCAAATGACATGGCAACAGCATGGGGAAGACCCCTTGAAGCATTTATCACTGAAAAGTCACAGCTGTGAACAATTTTGTCCGCGTTTTACGCCATTTTTACGGACTCACCAGAAAACCTTCCAAAATGACCCCAAAATGATTTTTCATGGCGGAAATGTTAAGGGCACATACCCAATAGTGAGATAGAGCTGGTGTATGTTACTTTTTGAGATTAATACATGAAAGATTTTACGTGAAAACATTGTGTGGCACTCCGATGTCCCTGAGAAGAGACGTACATGAAGGCCTCTTGAGTCTAATGTGCCCATTTTGAGGAAGTGAGTCTTTGTAGTATTTTCCTTTGCCAGGGCAGTCCAAAATTGTGAGGTTCACCAATGCCCCTGCATACAGACGTGCATGAGGGCCTTAAAACATTAAGTGTCCATTGTCAGGAAGTGGGTGTATTATAGTATAGCCCTTAGGCAGGGCAGCCAAAAATTGGGAGGCTCCACGTTGTCCCTGGATAGAGACGTGCATGAGGGCCTGTAAACCTGAAGTGCCCATTGGAAGGAAGTGGGTGTATTATAGTATAGCCCTTAGGCAGGGCAGCCAAAAATTGGGAGGCTCCACGTTGTCCCTGGATAGAGACGTGCATGAGGGCCTGTAAACCTGAAGTGCCCATTGTAAGGAAGTGGGTGTATTATAGTATAGCCCTTAGGCAGGGCAGCCAAAAATTGGGAGGCTCCACGTTGTCCCTGGATAGAGACGTGCATGAGGGCCTGTAAACCTGAAGTGCCCATTGTAAGGAAGTGGGTGTATTATAGTATAGCCCTTAGGCAGGGCAGCCAAAAATTGGGAGGCTCCACGTTGTCCCTGGATAGAGACGTGCATGAGGGCCTGTAAACCTGAAGTTCCCATTGGAAGGAAGTGGGTGTATTATAGTATAGCCCTTAGGCAGGGCAGCCAAAAATTGGGAGGCTCCACGTTGTCCCTGGATAGAGACGTGCATGAGGGCCTGTAAACCTGAAGTGCCCATTGTAAGGAAGTGGGTGTATTATAGTATAGCCCTTAGGCAGGGCAACCAAAAATTGGGAGGCTCCACGTTGTCCCTGGATAGAGACGTGCATGAGGGCCTGTAAACCTGAAGTGCCCATTGTAAGGAAGTGGGTGTATTATAGTATAGCCCTTAGGCAGGGCAGCCAAAAATTGGGAGGCTCCACGTTGTCCCTGGATAGAGACGTGCATGAGGGCCTGTAAACCTGAAGTGCCCATTGTAAGGAAGTGGGTGTATTATAGTATAGCCCTTAGGCAGGGCAGCCAAAAATTGGGAGGCTCCACATTGTCCCTGGATAGAGACGTGCATGAGGGCCTGTAAACCTGAAGTGCCCATTGTAAGGAAGTGGGTGTATTATAGTATAGCCCTTAGGCAGGGCAGCCAAAAATTGGGAGGCTCCACGTTGTCCCTGGATAGAGACGTGCATGATGGCCTGTAAACCTGAAGTGCCCATTGTAAGGAAGTGGGTGTATTATAGTATAGCCCTTAGGCAGGGCAGCCAAAAATTGGGAGGCTCCACGTTGTCCCTGGATAGAGACGTGCATGATGGCCTGTAAACCTGAAGTGCCCATTGTAAGGAAGTGGGTCTATTGTAGTATAGCCCTTAGGCAGGGCAGCCAAAAATTGGGAGGCTCCACGTTGTCCCTGGATAGAGACGTGCATGATGGCCTGTAAACCTGAAGTGCCCATTGTAAGGAAGTGGGTGTATTATAGTATAGCCCTTAGGCAGGGCAGCCAAAAATTGGGAGGCTCCACATTGTCCCTGGATAGAGACGTGCATGATGGCCTGTAAACCTGAAGTGCCCATTGTAAGGAAGTGGGTCTATTGTAGTATAGCCCTTAGGCAGGGCAGCCAAAAATTGGGAGGCTCCACGTTGTCCCTGGATAGAGACCTGTTAGGTTCTTAGTGCCTCCGTGCTTGCATTTAAAAAACGCACGTGTGTGCCTGTTGGTGGCAGCTTTCCGCTGCATTTGTGTGAGTTTTGCAAAAACTTGGATATAACGCACAAGTCTAGTGAATACACATCAGCACAGCATTGCAAAATGCGCAAGGGCGTTGTCAACGAACAAGGAAGTGGACGTGATGGTGGTGCAGGCAGAGACCGAGGTTGTGTGCAAGCTCTAATTTCGCCACAACAAAGGGCCACATCTAGTCGCTCGCACGTCCTGTCCCAAATTCTTGGGGACCGCAGCAGTACACCGCTCTTGAACCAAGACCAGTGTCAACAGGTTGTTAGTTGGATAGCGGATAATGCTTCCAGTCAGATTGGCACCACCACAAACACTCTGTCTTCCACACGGTCAAGTGTCAGTAGCCGTGATACTGCACCGCACATTTCAGAACCTGATCCTCCTTCCTACCACCAGCCCGAGTACACGTCCACGGACATTACTGATCCCACACTTGGACACTCGGAAGAGCTGTTCGTTCACGTTTCCATTCACAAATTCTGGCCTCTCGCCAGCTCCTGTTGAAGTGGGCCATGACGAGATTGTATGTACAGATGCCCAAATATTTGAGCAGCCACGTTCTCACGAAGTTGGCAACGTGTCTCAACAAGGGGTGGACGATGATGAGACACAATTGTCAGGAAGTCAGGAGGAGGAGCAGGGTGCGGAAGAGGAAGACGACGTGGTGGATGATCCAGTAAATGACCCAACCTGGCAGGAGGATATGCAGAGCGAGGACAGCAGTACACAGGGGGAGGGAGGCGTAGCATCACAACAGGCAGTAAGAAGCAGAGTGGTGGCCCCAGGCAGACGTCAGGCAACTGTTCCCCGGAACAACACGACACAAGGTGCCTGTACAAATGTTAGGTCTTCCCGAGTCTGGCTGTAATACTATTGTATGTATTGAGGATTTCGATTGCGTTAGGGCAATGACAACCAGAGACGAGTTCTTGGTGCAAGACGTTTATAATATGCAACCAGCAAATATGTACATAAACGGAACAAAAACACAGTAGAACATAAATACAGGAAATACCTTCCAGGGACGGAGCGAAAGGGAATTCCCGGGACCGCGCACCGGACTCCCCCAGGGAGACCACCAAGAGCGAACCCCTATACAGGGACTGTCTGGCAATCACCCCAGAAGCCCTAAATGCGCAGCAGCCGGGACACAAAAGGGCAATAGGTAAGTCCAAAAATGTCCGTACGTGATGTGAGTCCAGAGTGGTATTAAACGGAAGGAACCGGGCAGAAGTGCCGACCAAAGACGGCAAACGGAGTCCGGGCACAGCTAGATGATACCAGATGAAGTCCAGAGTCGGTGTCGGTTGTTTTCCAAGAGGATCCGAATAACAATCAGGAACCAAAAGCAGCAGGGCAGGAGCACACAGGAAGCAGTATACTCAGGCACTGGACTAAGCTTTAGGGGCGGCTTTTAAACAGATGGACAGGAAGTAGGGCAACAGAACAGAAAACTCCATGTTAACAAAGGGCAAGCTCTTTCAAAAGAAAACTGGAAAACCCGGAACTCTGACACTGGCAGTTTTTTAAGTTGGCTCCAGATGATTCTAAAAAGGCCATTTGCAACACCTGCCATGCCAGCATCAGCAGGGGTACCAAAACTAGCAGCCTGACCACCAGCAGCATGATCAGGCACATGTCAGCCAAGCACCCGACTTTGTGGGAAGTACAACAGAGTCCAGGAGCAGTGCTTGCTGATGTCACTGCTACGTCTTCGCTGGTTGTGCATGCGAGCCAATCCCTGTCCATGCTGCCTGCGAACAAGCCTCCTCCACTCCTGCACCTGCAGTTGCCTACGCAGAAAGAACACCATCATCAAGCACGTCCTTGTCCCAGCGCAACGTTCAGTTATCCATTCAGCAAACCTTTGAACGCAGGCGCAAATACACTGCCAACACCCCACATGCCACAGTTCTAAATGCTAACATTTCGCGACTGCTTGCGCTGGAAATGTTGCCTTTTAGGCTGGTTGAGACAGAAGCATTCCGTGACCTGATGGTGGCAGCTGTCCCACGTTACTCGGTGCACAGCCGCCACTATTTCTCCCGGTGTGCCGTCCCCGCATTGCATAACCACGTGTCACAAAACATCACACGTGCCCTGAACAACGCTGTTTCAGCCAAAGTCCACCTAACCACAGACACGTGGACAAGTGCATGTGGGCAAGGCCGCTACATCTCGTTGACGTCACACTGGGTTAATATTGTGCAAGCTGGGACCCAGTCTGAGCGAGGGACGGAACACGTCCTTCACACACCAAGTTTTGCAGGCCCTACCTCAGTCAGGGTTTCACACACACTCTACAGCTCCGGAATGTCATGCTCCTCAGCCTCCTCCTCCTCCTGCGCATCCTGATCCACTTTACCCTCCACACCAGTCCCAAGCTGGAAGTGTCGCGGGCGGAGGAGGGGACGGTGCGCTCTCCCACTGCTCGGGTCCGGCTGACGCTGCTCTACGGCTGCTGCTGCTCGTTGGCTCGAGCGATGGCCGGATCCCGGGGACTCGAGCGGCGCTACTCGCCCGTGAGTGAAAAGGGGTGGTTTGGGTTTTGGGGATATTGTCCGTGACGCCACCCACGGTTGTGGTGATTGTGTGGACACCACCGCTGCTCTGGACGGGGATCCCGGGAGCCTGTGACAGGGAGCAGCTTTGTTGTTATTTCTCCCCTCCGTGGGTAGGGGGGTTGGTTGTCCCGGGGCCTGGTGATGGGGTAGACATGGATGACAGGCGGGTTGCGGGGCCTGATGAGGTGCAGGGTCGCAGGGGCAGCGCTGTGCCGCACGGCACGGAGGTACTCACTCAGCCCAATGATGATGACACAGTTCACGGTTAAACAAGTGGCTGGATGGACGGGTCACTCGGACGGCTGCGGTTGTTCCTCCCTGCAGGTTAGTGATGACTGTCTCTCCCTGCACCTAAGTTAAGTGTTGGTAGTGATGGTTTCCCAACGGTAACCCGCTCCCCGACCTGGATATGGGCCGGAGGAGCCCCTTTTGCCCACAGGCGCTGGCCCTGGGAGACGGTTGCCCTTGGCGGTGGCTGTGTCTTCCCTTCACGGTTGTACGGTTGCCTTCTATCTGGACTTGGCTGTTTGGAAACCCTGAGGTTCCCTTCACTAACGGATTTGGCAAATTCACGGCGACACCAAGCCTTGCCGGGATCCGAAAGTCCTCTGCCAATGGTGCTGGCTTCTCTTTGTATACCGGTCCGGTACGGCCGGGTCACCACCCGTCCACGGTCCTTACGGCAGACTCCAATCGGCCTCCACTGCAGACGGTCACCACATCCTGCCAACCTTGCTGTCCTGTCCGGGCCACACACCCGGACCAACTTCAGGCTCTTTGCTGTCACTTTTCTCCTCTCTACTACTTTCCTCCTTCCACTTCCTTTGCTTAACTCTCACTGCCTGTGTTTTCCCTCCTCCTCGGTGGGTGGAGACCAACCGCCTGGCTCCACACCCTGGTGTGGACAACA
This sequence comes from Anomaloglossus baeobatrachus, assembly GCF_048569485.1. Lineage (NCBI taxonomy): Eukaryota > Metazoa > Chordata > Amphibia > Anura > Aromobatidae > Anomaloglossus > Anomaloglossus baeobatrachus. The sequence goes on from NC_134358.1 coordinate 433,444,333, forward strand.
GCCCCTGGGGAAGGCAACAAGGATTTTGTGTTTTGACTATGATATGCCTGCAGGGAGTGTGGGGTGTTTAAGTGTTGTGCTCTGTGGCCCCTGGCTTGTCCAGGGCGACACAGAAGCACTGCAGCACTGCCTCGGCGAAGCGGCAACAGGCAGTGCTGAAGCTAATCTGCATAGGTGACAACAAACCCCACAATGCAGAAGAGGTGTGGACAGCTCTGAAACAGAAGGCAGATCACTGGCTCACAACTCTGAACCTAAAGCCAGGAAAGGTCGTGTGTGACAATGGCCGGAACCTGGTGTCGGCCTTGAGGCGAGGCCAGCTGACACATGTTCCATGCGTGGCCCATGTGCTCAACCTCGTGGTTCAGCGGTTTCTAAAGTCATACTCAGAGCTGTCTGATCTGCTGGTAAAAGTTCGCCGCCTGTCTGCACATTTTCGAAAGTCACCTACTGCTTCAGCCGGCCTTGCCGGCTTAAGACGCCGTTTGCATCTTCCGGCACACAGACTGGTGTGTGATGTCCCCACGCGTTGGAATTCAACTCTGCACAAGTTGGTCAGGATATGTGAGCAGAAGAGGGCAGTTGTTGAGTACCTGCATCACCTAAGCCGTCGGGAAATGGGTCAAACTCCACACATAACACCTGAGGAGTGGAGATGGATGTCCGACCTATGCACCATCCGCCAAAACTTTGAGGACTCCACCAAGATGGTGAGCGGCGATGACGACATTATTAGCGTCACCATACCGCTTCTCTGCCTTCTAAAATGGTCTCTGCTCAAAAAACAACCATGATGCATTGCAGGCGGAGCGCAATGAGTTTGAGCAAGAAACAGTAGTGGGTGTGGGTGATAACACACAGCCCAACCTCGTCTCATCACAACGTGCAGTGGAGGACTATGACGAGGAGGAGGATGAAGACATGGAGCAACTCTCTGGCCAAATTGAGGATATGACATGCAGTCATATCCTCGGTTCAGCGTGGCTGGCCAGAGGACAGGGTAGATGATGATGAGGAGGAGGAGGAGGACAGCATGTTCAGTCATCGTGTTGGTCAGGATACTGAAGTGATGGCTGTTAAGAGTCTGGCACACATGGCTGACTTTATGGTAAGCTGCCTGTCTCGTGACCCTCGCGTTAAGAACATCTTGGCCGACAATCATTACTGGTTGGTAACACTGTTAGACCCACGCTACAAGGAGAACTTTTTGTCTCTTATTCCCGTGGAGGAGAGGTCAACCAAAATGCAGCAGTTCCGGAAGGCCATAGTCACGGAAGTAGGCAAAGCATTCCCCTCACAAAACGCTAGCGGCATAGGTCAGGAATCAGTGGACAACCGAGGCGTACAGCCGAGAGAGGCACAAGTCCAATCCGCCAGAGGTAGGGGAACAGTCTTTAAGATGTGGGACAGTTTTCTGAGCCCCTCACGTACCACAGCCCCTGAGGTGCGGGGTAGTGCCACAAGAAATCCTAAGTTTGCCCAGATGCTGAAGGAGTACCTTGCAGATCGAACAACTGTACTCCGACATTCCTCTGTGCCTTACAATTATTGGGTATCCAAGCTGGACACGTGACATGAATTGGCTCTCTACGCCTTGGAAGTCCTGGCCTGCCCTGCTGCTAGCGTTTTGTCAGAGCGTGTTTTTAGTGCCGCAGGTGGAATCATTACAGATAAACGCACCCGCCTGTCAACTGAAAATGCTGACAGGCTGACTCTGATCAAGATGAACAAGGGTTGGATTGTGCCAGACTTCACCACACCACCAGCAAATGAGAGCGGAATTTAAAGTTTGCCATGTACGTCCACTCACCCATGGGTACACACTTCTGGACTTTGGATAATCGCTGGACTGCTCCTCCTTCTCCTCAGGCGCCACCATGATGATGACCGTTACAAATTGCAATACTTAGGCCTTTGTTTCAGGTATACCCCCAGTGGTAAATTTTTTCGCCCATTCTTTGCAGAATGGACATTACAACGACAGGAGACCCGCTCCTTTGCAATGGGAACAATGTTTTGAGGCCCTCATGCACGTCTCTACTCAGGGACAACGTGGAGCCTCCCAATTTTTGGCTGCCCTGCCTAAGGGCTATACTACAATAGACCCACTTCCTTCCAATGGGCACTTCAGGTTTACAGGCCCTCATGCACGTCTCTATCCAGGGACAACGTGGAGCCTCCCAATTTTTGGCTGCCCTGCCTAAGGGCTATACTACAATAGACCCACTTCCTTCCAATGGGCACTTCATGTTTACAGGCCCTCATGCACGTCTCTATCCAGGGACAATATGGAGCCTGACGCTGCCACCGACTGCCACACACATGCTGTTTTTAAATGCAAGCACGGACGCAATAAGAACCTAACTGGTTTTTAGGAGCGACAATTACTGAGAAGTCTGACACTATCAGACACTGCTGACTGACGTGTATTATACACTAGACTTGTGCGTTATATAATAGTTTGTGCAAAACGCGCACCTGTCCCCTGCCACCGACTGCCACACACGTGCTGTTTTTAAATGCAACCACGGACGCAATAAGAACCTAACTGGTTTTTAGGAGCGACAATTACTGAGAAGTCTGACACTATCAGACACTGCTGACTGACGTGTATTATACACTAGACTTGTGCGTTATATAATAGTTTGTGCAAAACGCGCACCTGTCCCCTGCCACACACGTGCTGTTTTTAAATGCAACCACGGACGCAATAAGAACCTAACTGGTTTTTAGGAGCGACAATTACTGAGAAGTCTGACACTATCAGACACTGCTGACTGACGTGTATTATTATACACTAGACTTGTGCGTTATATAATAGTTTGTGCAAAACGCGCACCTGTCCCCTGCCACCGACTGCCACACACGTGCTGTTTTTAAATGCAACCACGGACGCAATAAGAACCTAACTGGTTTTTAGGAGCGACAATTACTGAGAAGTCTGACACTATCAGACACTGCTGACTGACGTGTATTATACACTAGACTTGTGCGTTATATAATAGTTTGTGCAAAACGCGCACCTGTCCCCTGCCACCGACTGCCACACACGTGCTGTTTTTAAATGCAACCACGGACGCAATAAGAACCTAACTGGTTTTTAGGAGCGACAATTACTGAGAAGTCTGACACTATCAGACACTGCTGACTGACGTGTATTATTATACACTAGACTTGTGCGTTATATAATAGTTTGTGCAAAACGCGCACCTGTCCCCTGCCACCGACTGCCACACACGTGCTGTTTTTAAATGCAAGCACGGACGCAATAAGAACCTAACTGGTTTTTAGGAGCGACAATTACTGAGAAGTCTGACACTATCAGACACTGCTGACTGACGTGTATTATACACTAGACTTATGCGTTATATAATAGTTTGTGCAAAACGCGCACCTGTCCCCTGCCACCGACTGCCACACACGTGCTGTTTTTAAATGCAAGCACGGACGCAATAAGAACCTAACTGGTTTTTAGGAGCGACAATTACTGAGAAGTCTGACACTATCAGACACTGCTGACTGACGTGTATTATACACTAGACTTGTGCGTTATATAATAGTTTGTGCAAAACGCGCACCTGTACGCTGCCACTGACTGCCACACACGTGCTGTTTTTAAATGCAAGCACGGACGCAATAAGAACCTAACTGGTTTTTAGGAGCGACAATTACTGAGAAGTCTGACACTATCAGACACTGCTGACTGACGTGTATTATACACTAGACTTGTGCGTTATATAATAGTTTGTGCAAAACGCGCACCTGTCCCCTGCCACCGACTGCCACACACGTGCTGTTTTTAAATGCAAGCACGGACGCAATAAGAACCTAACTGGTTTTTAGGAGCGACAATTACTGAGAAGTCTGACACTATCAGACACTGCTGACTGACGTGTATTATACACTAGACTTGTGCGTTATACAATAGTTTGTGCAAAACGCGCACCTGTACGCTGCCACTGACTGCCACACACGTGCTGTTTTTAAATGCAAGCACGGACGCAATAAGAACCTAACTGTTTTTTAGGAGCGACAATTACTGAGAAGTCTGACACTATCAGACACTGCTGACTGACGTGTATTATACACTAGACTTGTGCGTTATATAATAGTTTGTGCAAAACGCGCACCTGTACGCTGCCACTGACTGCCACACACGTGCTGTTTTTAAATGCAAGCACGGACGCAATAAGAACCTAACTGGTTTTTAGGAGCGACAATTACTGAGAAGTCTGACACTATCAGACACTGCTGACTGACGTGTATTATACACTAGACTTGTGCGTTATATAATAGTTTGTGCAAAACGCGCACCTGTACGCTGCCACTGACTGCCACACACGTGCTGTTTTTAAATGCAAGCACGGACGCAATAAGAACCTAACTGGTTTTTAGGAGCGACAATTACTGAGAAGTCTGACACTATCTGGACTGTTTTACACTGTGTACACCAGCCCCAGATATGATGAAGGCTGGTATACGGTCACCACTACCCTGCCTGCCTGCCTGTATACTGCTACAATAGTCCTGACAAGGACTCTTCTGGTCACTAGCCTGTATTCCGACCTGGCTATACCCTGCCTGTATATAGCAACAATAGTCCTGAGAAGGACTCTGCTACTGTACTCCGACCTGGCTATACCCTGCCTGCCTGTATACAACTAGAATAGTCCTGAGAAGGACTTCTGGTCACACTGTTTGCAGCCCTGCTCCGGAACTAACTATAAAGGGCCGCAAAGCTTTCCCTGAATCAGCGACACTCTCCCTGCACTGACTGTCTGGATAGTTGTGAGCAGAGCACAGCGCGCCGGCCGGTATAAAGGCTCGGTCACGCTGTGCAGGCCGGCCAATCACTGCAATTCCACAACTAACAGGGCTGTGGCATTGCAGTGGTCTGCCAGCCAATCCCTGCATGAGGGCTGGCTCTCAAAAGAGCGCCAACATGCAGAAATGAAGACCACGAGTACAGCACGAGTATCGCGAGATTACTCGGTCCCCGCCGAGCAGCCCGAGTACAGCGATACTCGTGCGAGTACCGAGTAGTGACAAGCATGCTCGCTCATCACTAGACATTACCCATTTCAGTACTAAAAGAAATGAAACACATTTAAATGTAGAGCACCAGGTGGAGATGAGAGGCTCCAGTCCAAAGGCTGTCACTAGTCTCCAACAACAGGAAGACAGTAGTAACAAATACATTGTGCCATAATAGATCGTGTCATGTGCCATTATATACATCAAACCATAATACATTGTGTTATGAAACATTGTGCCATATGCCATAGTACATCGTGCCATGTGCAATAATAAACAATGCCATGTGCCATAATACATCATGTCATAAAACATCATACCTTAAAACATTGTACCATAATAGATTGTGCCATGTGCCATTACACATCAAGTCAAAATACATTGTGTCATAAACCATTGTGCCATGTGCCATAATACGCGGTGCCATAACATATAGTGCCACGTATCAAACTACATTGTGTAATGTGTCATTATACATCCTGCCATAATACATTGTGCCATAATACATTTTGCGATGTGCCATAATACACAGTGCCATGTGCTATAATACACGGTGCCGTAATACATGGTGCCATAAAACAATATGCCATAATACATTGTACCATGTGCCATTATGCATCATGTATAATACATTGGGCTATAAAACATTGTTTCATGTGCCATAATACATGGTGCAGCTTGTATATATATTGTTTATATGGCCAGATCCTGGTATATATGGCTCCCTCATGGTATATATGGCCCCCTGCTGGTATATATGGCCCCATCCTAGTGTATATGGGCCCATACTGGTATACATGGCCCTATCCTGGTACATATTTCTCTCATCATGGGCCCATCCTGGTATATATAGCCCCAATCTTGGTATAAATGGCCCCATCTTACTATGTATGGCCCAAACCTCATATATATGGCCCCATCCTGGTACATATGTCCCTCATCTTGGGCCTACCCTGGTATATATGGCCCCACCACACCGCACATTATAAAAAAATAAACAATTATACTCATCTTCTCTCTACTCTCCTGATGCGCGGTGTCCTCCTCTGATGCCGGCAACTTACTTCAGCGTGTAAGCAGTGCAGTGGATGACATCTCGGCCTTGCTTGCCCTCTTACACTGACGTCAGCTGCCGGCATATTCACTGCTCGCCATGTCTGGGATTATGGGCATTCTAGCAGTGACTATTCCTTCTCTTTAATAGCAGGCACATGTGATCACCCAACAGCTGCCAAGAGGTGGGCAGGATTATGGGCATGGAAAGCAGTCAATATTCATTTCCTTAAACAGAGGATATATTTGCAGTGCAGGGACCAGATGAGGCTCTCTGCCGTAATGCATTTCAGCTCGCTGTGCGCCCTCGGACGCACATTGCGCTGAAGCAGATGCTGGGGTCGATGGGCCACTTCAGCTCTTTACATCAGTGACCAGATTAATAAAAGTTAATTTCCCAAAGGAGAAGAAGCGAAAAAGTAAAAAAAAGCTCTAAGGCTATGTGCCCATGTGTGTGCGCTCTGCACCGCAGCGTAAAAGTCACTGCATGTCCGCTTCAGAGCGCAGCTGAAAAGCTCCGTTCTGAAACTTTGGTGACTGCAGAATTCGTGCGCTCTGGATGCTGCCTCTCCCTATAGACAGAATGGAGACAGCATGCAAAGCGCACAAAAGAAGTGACATGTTGCTTTTTAGAACGCAGTGATTTGGCAGCATGCAAATCACTGCGTTCTAAATCGCAACGTGGGCATGGATTATGCACAATCTTCATAGATTATGCAGGGGACGCAGGACGCATGCAGCGTAACTGCATGCAAATACGCAACGTGGGCACATAGCCTTAAAATGTTTTTAAAAAATAAATTACAAAAATATGAAAAAATATAAACCCAATAAACATGCATATTTATGTCAAAACAAAAAATAAACAAAAAAAAAGTACTCATATTTAGTATCACCACATCCGGAACAACCTGATCTATAAGACTGCTATACTAGTGAACAAGATTGAAAAATAAAAGCTGTTTTTGTTTCTTCTGTCTCCCAAAACCTAGAATAAAAAGTGATCAAAAAATGTTATGTACAATAAAAACATCAACTCATGCTGCAAAACCAAGCTCTGACATGATTCTGTTGGCTGAAAATGAAAAAATTGCAGTGCTCAAAATAGGGTCATGCTAACATTTTATTAAAGCGTTGTTTTAGTGTTTAATAGTAGCCAAACATAAAATTCTGATAAAAACCTGGTAACGCTATAATAAAACCGTCTTATCATTTATACTGTATGGTGAATGGCATAATAAATAAATAAAATACATTTTGACCTGCTGTTGATTTGTTTATTCTACCTCCAAAAGATCACAGTAAGGCCGGATTTGCACATTACGACATCGCATGCCGATGCTGCGATGTCGAGTGTGATAGTCCCCGCCCCCGTCGTACGTGCGATATCTTGTGATAGCTGCCGTAGCGAATATTATCGCTACGGCAGCTTCACACGCACTCACCTGTCCTGCGACGTCGATCTGGCCGACGAACCGACTCCTTCCTAAGGGGGCGGACCGTGCGGCATCACAGCGACGTCATACAGCAGGCGGCCAATAGCAACGGAGGGGCGGAGATGAGCAGGATGTAGACATCCCGCCCACCTCCTTCCTTCTCATAGCAGCCGGGACGCAGGTAAGGTGATGTTCCTCGCTCCTGCGGCTTTACACACAGTGATGTGTGCTGCCGCAGGAACGAGGAACAACATCGTACCTGGCGCTGCACCGGTATTATGGAAATGTCGGAGACTACACCGATGATATGATAACGACGCTTTTGCGCTCGTTCATCGTATCAAAAAGGTTTTACACTCTACGACATCGCAAGTGACGCCAGATGTGCGTCACTTTCGATTTGACCCCACTGACATCGCACCTGCGATGTCATAGTGTGCAAAGCCGGCCTAAGGCTCAGACCATTTATCCTGTGCTCTATGCTGAGCACTTACACAGGGGTTTCCATGTAAATCTTTGAAATAAGTAATTCAGATAGCACCCCTGCTGGAACATTCACTATAATGAGGTAGATGGAGACACTGTGAACTCTTTCTGTCCTATAATCTAGTGGTGTCCAGCTTTTTTAAGTGTTCATAAAAGTGCGGTAGGCCACTGTTTTGTGCACTTCTGAAAAGGCAGACAAAACTGAACAGAGGACAGAGTAATTCTGCTGCCTGAATATAGTGAATGGGTGACTCGGGGTGTCATCTGAATTATGTCATTCGGAAATTTAGATGTAAACCCCAAATTGCCCAGCGTAGAGCATAGAATAAAAGTGATCTCAAATGTGATGTAAAATATTCCCAATAAAAGCTTAAATTCAGTCCAAACAAACAATGGGGTATCGGTATACCCATGAAAAATTCCTCAACAAATTGTATGCTGCATTTCTCCTTTTACCCTTGTGAAAAAAAATTATAGGGCTAAAGCAACAATTTTGTTATAAAAATTCAAATTTTCATTTTTTTCCTTCCACATTGCTTCAATTCCTGTGAAACATGTAAAGTGTTATACTTCTTGAATGTGGTTATGAGTACTTCGAGGGATGCAGTTTTTAAAATGACTTTCACTTTTGGGTTTCTGTCACCTAAGCTTCTCAAAGTCACTTGAAATGTGAAGTGGTACTTAAACATATTGGCTTCATAAATTTAGTTTGTGCAATACAGGATAATGTTTTTGTAATTTTCCTGAAGAAGGAGCCTCTGTGCTCTGAAAGCTTGCGAATATAATTTTTCTGGTTAGCCTATAAAGGTATCACTCCTAAAATACTTTTGTCATCCTTGGGACATAGTATTTCAATAAATTTAGTTTGAAAACATTAGAAATTGCTGATAATCTTTTAACCCTTCTAACTTCGTAAAAGAAAAAGAAAAAATTTTCTTTCAAAAATTTTGCTGATGTAAAGTAGATATGTGTGGGAAATGTTATTTATTATTTTGTGTGACATAACTCTCAAGTTTAAGAACATAAAAATAAAAGTTTGAAAATGGCAACATTTTCTAAATTTTTGCCAAAATTCCGATATTTTCACAAATCTCATAATCACTGAGATCTCTTGAAGCGTTCAAGGGTTATTACGACATAAAGTGACAGTGGTCAGAATTGTACAGGCTTTGGTGGTAAACAATTAAACCTAAAAGTCTACACTTCGCTTGCATCTCAGTTGTTTCATTTTCAATCCAAAATTGTGGTCTGCAGAGCTGAAATCACAAATATTCAGTCACTCACCAAATTTTTCTGGACCTAAATATAGATACAGGCACACGTTGCCTGCTCGGCCCCGCCCCCCACACACATTGGCTGATTGGCCCCACCCCCTGCATACATTGGGCACCTATACACCTCACCTCAGGATTACTCCACCTATTAGACATCTCCCCCCAGGACTACTCCACCTATTAGAAACCTCCCCTCAGGACTACTCCTCCTGTTAGACACCTCCCCCCAGGACTACTCCTCCTATTAGACTCCTCTCCCCCCAGGACTACTCCTCCTATTATACTCCTCTCTCCCCAGGACTCCTCCTTCTATTAAACTCCTCTTCCCCAGGACTACTCTCCCTATTATCCTCCTCTCCCCCCAGGACTACTCCCCCTATTATCCTCCTCTCCCCCCAGGACTACTCCTCCTATTATACTCCTCTCCCCCCAGGACTACTCCTCCTATTATACTCCTCTCCCCCCAGGACTACTCCTCCTATTATACTCCTCTCCCCCCAGGACTACTCCTATTATACTCCTCTCCCCCAGGACTACTCCTCTTATTATACTCCTCTCTCCCCAGGACTACTCTTCCTATTATACTCCTCTCCCCCCAGGACTACTCCTCCTATTATACTCCTCCTATTATAGTCCTCCTATTATACTCCTGTCTGAGGGCTGCGCAGCATGGGGGATGAAGCACGATGGGGGGTGCGCAGGATGAGGGGATGAAGCACGATGGGGGTGCAGCATGGGGGATGGAGCATGATGGAGGTGCGCTGCATGGAGGATGGAGCATGATGGGGGTGCGCGGCATGGGGAATGGAGCACGATGGGGGTGCACAGCATTGGGGATGGAGCACGATGGGCGGTGCGCAGCATGGGGGATGGAGCATGATGAGGGTGCACACCTCCCCCCAAAACACACACACACCGCCACACACGCACCGCACAACACACCACACACACACTGGGAACCACAAACACCGCCCTACACTGACACCCACACACAGACAAGGCCACACACACCCAACACCCAACACACAAACACCGCGGCACACACAAATATTCGCACACAACATGCAACAAACACACTTTGCACAAAACATACCTCACCCAAGACACACACACGCACCCCACCCCCACACAAACCGCGCAACACACAAAGCATCACACACACAATGCTGCAGACACACAGCGCTCCACAAACACACACAATGCATTACACAAACAACACCGCTCTCACACACCCCCACACCCAGACAACACCCAGAACATTTACAGCGCCCTACACAAACACTTGGCAACTACACACAACAACATCTATATATATATATATATATATATAACAAAAATCATACATTAACTACACAATAAATTCTAGAATACCCGATGCGTTAGAATTGGGCCACCTTCTAGTATATATATATATATATATATATATATATATATAAAACAATGAAAATATTACTTAACAGATGGTGATTTTCTTTTACAACGAACAGTTTTGTAGCCAAGAATTTCTGTACAGATGTAGCCTATCATACTATCATGCAAGAATGCTAGCACAATGCAGAAGGTTAAGTCTTAAAGGGAATCTGTCACCAGGTTTTTGGTACTTCAACTGGGATCAGTATAATGTAGGAAATGAGACCCTGATTTCAACGATGTATCACTTAGTTTACTCGATGCAACAGTTGTGACACAATCAGCATTCTAAAGGGCGCTTCACACGCAGCGACATCGCTAGCGATGTTGCTCATGAAAGCACCCACCCCCGTCGTTTGTGCGTCACGGGCAAATCGCTGCCCGTGGCGCGCAATATCGCTAGGACGCGTAACACGTACGTACCTTCCTAGCGACGTCGCTGTGGGCGGCGAACAACATCTTTTTTAAGGGGGAGGTTCTTGCGCCGACACAGCGACCTGCCAATAAAAGCGGAGAGGCGGAGACCAGCCGCATTAACAACACGCCCACCTCATTGCCAGAGGACGCAGGTACGTTGTTGTTCGTCATTCCCGGGGTGTCACACGTAGCGATGTGTGCTGCCTCAGGAACGACAAACAACCTGCGTCCAGAACCAGCAATGATTTTTTGAAAATGAACGACGTGCCAACAATCAAAGATTTGGTCAGTATTTTTGATCGTTAACACTCGCTCATAGGTATCACACGCAACGACGTCGCTAACGACGCCGGATGTGCATCACGAATTCATTGACCCTGACGATATATTGTTTGCGATATTGTTGCGTGTAAAGCCCCCTTTAGATGTAACATGAAGCAGAGCTGAGAAAGCTAACCCCGCCCACACCACAGCTGTCTATGTACATTGCCTATTGACAGTGAGCTGCTTCTCATAAGGAGGGGGGTGTCACTAGCCAGCTTGTCACAGCAGGGATAAGGTCCTAGGGGAAATACCATCATTATAAGTAAACAACAGCACACAACTTGATGTAAGACATAGTTGAATTCAGTGTTTAACCCTTAAATTGTGATGTTCTGAGATACATAGCAAAAACCAGCTAACAAATCCTATTTGAAGCCTGCTTTACACGCTGCAATGTATCTTACAATGTGTCGGCGGGGTCACGTCGTTAGTGACGCACATCCGGCATCGTAAGGTACATTGCAGTGTGTGACAGGTACGTGCGATTGCGATTGAACACTAAAACGTTCATCACATACATATCGTACCTTTCTCTAGAATTGAAAAAAAGAGAGAAACTTTCAGCTCACCCATTCCATGTGCTCAGATTTCCTTCTGCTGCTCGGGCTGCAGGTGCTGTTACCTGTGTATAATGAAGAGGGAAGAGTTCTGCCCAGCGCAAGAAGGAGAAATACGTCAGTAAATTTCCAGGTGCTTTATTCTGCTTGGTTTCCAATAAAAACGGTCATATAAACATATGAACAGTTAAGACATAGTCCTCCATGGATAATGACACAACAGCGACGCGTTTCGGCTACTGGAGTGTAGCCTTTGTCAAGTGGCCACTTGACAAATGCTACACTCCAGTAGCTGAAACGCGTCGCTGTTGTGTCATTATCCATGGAGGACTATGTCTTAACTGTTCATATGTTTATATGACCGTTTTTATTGGAAACCAAGCAGAATAAAGCACCTGGAAATTTACTGACGTATTTCTCCTTCTTGCGCTGGGCAGAACTCTTCCCTTTTCTCTAGAATTGCATGTCAGATTGTTCATCATACCCGGGGTAGCACACATTGCAGTGTGTGACACCCCGGGAATGATGAACAGATCTTACCAGCGTCCTGCGGCACCCGGCCCACAATGCGGAAGGAAGGAGGTGGGCGGGATGTTTACGTCCTGCTCATCTCCGCCCCTCCGCTTCTATTGGCCGGCTGCCGCGTGACGTCGATGTGATGCCGAACGTCCCTCCCACTCCAGGAAGTGGACGTTCGCTGCCCACATCGAGGTCTTATGGAAGGTAAGTACGTGTGACGGGGGTTAATCATTTGTGCGGCACGTTCAACAAATTGAACGTGCCACACATACGATGGGGGCGTTGCAAATCGCATACGATATCGTATGCGAAATTGCAACGTGTAAAGCAGGCTTAACACATCAATAGCCAATGAATCTGTAGAGTTAGGTGTTGAGTTACACACTTCTGCATTACGATATCTTTTTGACAACTTTTTCATTTAAGGAAAGGCTACATTTGTAAGTGAAATTAATTAACATCTAAGTCTTGGACCTGGGTTATGCAGCTATGTATAGAAAAATAAGTTTTATAATTGTAGAAATGGAGAGGCTGTTTTATGCTTTAGCAATGGAGACATATTATAATGAAGGAAACAGGATAACAACAAACAACAAAAGTATAAACAAGCAAAACATATACCATAGCACCTATAAATTGTTTGTGCTAGTACTTATATAAGAAGCAGTTTCATTGACATTTGGCAAAGCTGAGTGGGCAAAGCCCTTAAGATTTCTCATCCGGCTCTAAGCATACCTTAGGCAAATTATGTTCTCTTTCAGTAAGTAACTACCATCACTATACAAGCCAAGAACAGTTGGCAGCTGAGATGGATTTGATGTACTAGAGAGTTAAAAGGTAAATGCAGATCACCAACCCTATAAAGAAAGAATTATGCATGTAATGTCCAGAATCATCAAGATATTTCATTCCCAAAGGACACTACGAAGCAGATTGTACTTAGATAATGAGCATATGCTATGGACTACAAAGACATGAAATTAAACAGCAGAGGATGCAAGGACAACGAATAATTTCCATCTGTAAGAAGAATCATCATAGTTTAACAAATGATTCCACATATTCCACATGCGACATAAATGATTATTAAGTTAAAAATAAAGTAATACATAAATATCACCAATAAAATACTCTATATAGGCACACTGCATTAAATGACTGTGAAAATTCCACTATTACTACAATTATTATTACTATTTTTAGTGGCATTTTTGCATTTATTTTTTACAGTATGCCAATGTGTAGTGTTTTTATTTTATGTATGGTTCTTAACAATTAATTTACATATTAGAAAAAAAAGTGGATTACCCTGAAGTAAAACATTGGATCGCAGATATTCAGGTATCATTTATTTCAACTTTCTATCACCTTACATGCCGATATAAGTGGCTTAGGAGAGTTGATTCTACTGACAGATTCCCTTTCAAATATCTTTAGCAAAGAACAGAGATTTCAGTAATCTCAAATGGATCAGTACATAGAGGATATCAAAATTGTCCTTTTTTGTATATTTAGTAGTATGTTAAAAAGGACCTGTTACCTTTTTATTCCCACTGATCCCCTAAGTACTCAGTTTATTTATGTTTTTAAAATCCCCTATCCAGCTTTCAGAGATATCGGCCTTTTTATTTAGCATTCATTTTTGTGACCTTTAGGCCCCCTTCACACGTCCATATAAACAAGGACACGTGTAGAGTCATTGAAATCAATGGGTTTGCTTGCAAGTCCATGTTTTGACATAGTCCGTGTGGAGCACATGTAACATGTCCGTTTTTGGCCAGTAGCACTGATGTCACACGGACCAGACACTGATGTGATCCGTGTGACATCAGTGTGACATGTCCCGGAGGACACCCATTGACTAAAATTAAATGGATTTTTATACTTACCTGTCTCTGGCGCTGCTGTCTCCGGCAGTGGTGTTGCTTCCGGGTCCTGCTTATTATGTGTCATGAATATTCACTGCACTGACTGCGGACCCGGAAGCCAGTGTGACAGCAGTATGGGAGATAGCAGTGCCAGGAACAGGTAAGTATAGAAGTTCATGCTGTCAGTGTGCTATCCGGATGTCACATGGATAGCACACAAACAATACACGAGAACACACAGGGACAAATGGATGGCCATACAGACCTGCACCACGGACCAACACACAAGTGTTTAATGCTTTGCTTAATGTTTTGGCAGCCTGGTTACAGGTCTTCTCTAATATAAATATAAAAAGAGGATCTTTAATCAAATTTTCCATGTTGAACAGAACATACAATGCAATAAAACATTGGGTGTTTTTCATTCACTTCTGCTTTGTAGAGATATTAGCAATCAAGGAATAGATAAGTAAAGATCCATCAGCAGGACTCATAAATCTTTTTTACTGTAGATCAGTAAAACAACTTGGAATAAATCATACAAGAGTTTAAAGCCGCAAATGTCTTTCAGCGCCATGTCCTTAATCATTACATATTAGCAAAGAAAGTATTTGGCACACAATGTATTAATTTTTAAGTCCAAGTGGGAATTTTCACAGGGACTGTGTATTTCTTCCCTCTGTTTAACATGGATCACTTTGTTATGAGTAGGTAGCCAAATTCAGGAGAAAAGAGAACCCCCCCATCACCACCACTACAGCTTAGAGCAGGTTTATCACTGTGAGGCATACAGTGACATACAGACGGATCTCACTACAAAGGGATTACATGTTGCTGTCAGCACAGCACACCTGAGTGTTATTATTTACACCTTTAAGATTTCATCTCTTGGCAGTCCATGTGGTGAGAGGGGTAGTACAGCTGAGTTTAGCTGTGTCACACAACAAACCCCTCTATCAACTCTCCTCCTATAGTGCTGCCAGCTCAGCTGTACTGTCCCTGCCCATACACTGACTACTAGGTGATGAAAGCTAAAACGTGTCAGCAATAACATTCAGTTCTGCTGTGCTCATTTGCCAATATCTTAATATCTGCAATGGAGAATTAAAATTTAATAAATATATATTTTTTAATTTGCTCTGTAGCCATGATTATATTGTTTGACCAATTCAACATAAAAATGTGGTGAAAGATCCTCTTTAATGTCCTATTTGAACAATATAAAACAAAACACGGAGCTTGGAAATCATTCCAAAGACACCTCGGTCTTAAAGAAATATTCCACAAATTGATATACATCTGTATTACATGAATTCTTACTGGTTCAGTGGATCACAAACATGGTGTATTGAAGAATTGGAAATATCACCTATAGCAACAAATCAAATTTCAGATGACAAAGGAACTTTCAGGATGAAATCTAGAATCTGGTTGGTTGCTATGGTTACTGTTCCATTTTAAATTGGCATTAGATTTGATACATCTAATAAGTTGTAGATAGTTTTGATGAGAAAGAATCACAGGACCCTGGTCCAGTGGCCAGGTTAGGAGTCAGTGGCTACTGGACCAATGCACTGTTATCTTTCTACTGTCTGCCATTGACATTGTGTTGTGGTGCGGTGTACACAAGATGTGGCAGGTTCCTAATTAACAGAAAATGCAGAGGGCGTGATGCAGAGAGTATAACATTCAAAGTGCTTGGGTATGGTAGGCTCGGACTACCAAAGTGGCTAATGGACCAGGATCCATGCAATCCTTTTGCTTAAAGGCCCCGTTATACGCATCGACATCGCTAACGAGATGTCGTTGGGGTCACGGAATTTGTGACGCACATCCGGCCTCGTTAGCGACGTCGTTGCGTGTGACACGTACGAGCGACCGCTAACGATGTAAAATACTCACCAAATTGTTGATTGTTGACACGTCGTCCATTTCCCAAATGTTGTTCCTCGTGCAGGACACAGGTTGTTCGTCGTTCCTGAGGCAGCACACATCGCTACGTGTGACACCCCAGGAATGACGAACAACACCGTACCTGCGTCCTCCGGCAATGACGTGCGCGTGACTTCCATGAGGCTGCTCTCCGCCCCTCCGCTTCAATTGGACGCCTGCCGTGTGACGTCGCTATGACGCCGCACTAACTGCCCCCTTAGAAAAGAAGCTGTTCGCTGGCCACAGACACGTCGCTAGAAAGGTAAATACGTGTAGTGGGTACTAGCAATATTGTACGCCATGGGCAGCGATTTTCCCGTGATGCACAAATGACGGGGACGGGTGCTTTCACAAGTGACATCGCTAGCGATGTTGCTGCATGTAAAGCCCCCTTTACTCTAGTTGTAACTATGTATTCTCTAATGAATCAGGATATTGAAGTCATCATTCCTCCTTCTCTTATAAAACAATGGACATGAAAACAATACGCCATTATGGTGATTGGTAACAATATCGTACTTTCCAATAATAAACTTTGTTTTTATTGTGGAATGATACTAATAGTCAATATTCCTGCCATGTGTCTTACAAGTAGGCTAATGCCATAATCGGGGAATAAAATGACCTGAAATCGAGGCAGGACAACTATTAAAATGAAAAGTTAAAAGTGACTGAAGTGAAAATGTAACCATACCATACCAATAATTAATATATGGATATACTTAGATGTAAATCATACAAATTATGCTGGTTCTTAATATTAGGGTTTCACAGTGTTATTTTCATAAACACATTGAGCACTTGGAAAGATTATCTGCTTTCCTTTAAAGTCACTTTCAAAGCCAGTAATTAAGCTGTGACCTCAGAGGCAAATGTTGATTTAATATGCACACGGAAATTACAATTCTGACAGCTAATCAGTGCCAAGAGACGCCCAGGCTCAACGGCAGCCAGCAGCAAAGCAGGTGTTATAGATATAAACATCTGCCATATTGGTAGTAGAAGTGACATTTAGGCTAGCAAGACCTTGTTCTGCTAAAAATGTAGATGGTGTTTAAGAGTTGAAGGCAATCTGTATGTTTTAAAAAAGGTATTTATTAAAAAGAAAAAAAGAAAATAATATAAAGTAATAAATATACTAAGTCATGAGCACTAAAATAATTGAGTGCTCTGTACAGAAATTCAGCAGGTCGGATGCTAGGAGCTCAATTCGAGTAACGAGTGTAATAGAAGTCAATGGGAAACTGGAGTATTTTTATGGAAGACCCCCCCAGGATGGCTAGAGGGGGGGGGAGCAGGAATATCGCAGAAATGGATGGAAACAGCACTGACTCCTAGGTTGTTGCTGGGAACAATGTTGTCAAAGTATTACTTCACTCTTATGGGCTGACATTAAAACATAAAACACCGAAGATAAAATGGATTTCACAGGAAAAAATGTTAGGAAACATTCTTTCCTATATAATAGTTTGTATATAAGGAAAAGTTTTTTAAAAAACACATCCTCCACACCTTAATACTAAGGCCATTTCTCACCATATTTCTCTGTGACCTATGATTAACCCCTTCAGCTCCCGGGTGCTTTCCGTTTTTTCGTTTTTGTTTATTGCTACCCTTCTTCCGAAAGCCGTAACTTTTTTTTTTTTGTATGTCAATCTTGCCATATGAGGGCTTGTTTTTTGAGGGACGAGTTGTACTTTTAATTGAAACCATAAGTTTTACCATATAGTGTACTGTAAAACAGCAAAAAAATTCCAAGTGTGGAAAAACGGCAAAAAAGTGTGATCGCACAATACTTTTTGGGATGTTTTATTCACCGTGTTCACTATATGGTAAAACTGATGTGTTGCTGTGATGCCTGAGGTTGGTGCGAGTTTGTAGACACCAAACATGAATAGGTTTACTTGTATCTAAGGGGTTAAAAAAATTCACAAGCTTGTCCAATAAAAGTGGTGTACGTTTTGCGCCATTTTCCAAAACCCTTAGCGTTCTCATTTTTTGGGATCTATGGCTCAGTGATGGCTTATTTTTTGTGTCTCGAGCTGACATTTTTAATGGTACCATTTTTGCGCAGATGCTACGTTTTGATCGCCTCTTATTGCATTTTGCATAAAACTTGCAGCAACCAAAAAACGTAATTTTGGCATTTGGAATTTTTTTGCCGCTACAGAGTTTACCAATCAGATTAATTGATTTTATATTTTGACAGATCGGGCATTTCTGAACGCGGCGATACCAAATATGTGTATATTTTATTTTTTTTAACCCTTTAATTTTCAATGGGGTGAAAGGGGGCTGATTTGAACTTTTAGGCTGAGACCGCACCTTGCGTTTCCACCTGCGTTTCAGGTGCTTTTTAGGTCCGTTTTGAGAAGCACCTTTTCCATGCCAAAAGGCATGCGTTTTGATTTTACAGCAAAGTCTATGGAAATTGGGGATTTCTAGACCGCACTTTGCGTTTCTAAACGCTGCGTTTAATTTGCATATTTTGTGGCAAAAACCATGCGGTCAAAGAAGCATCATGTCAAGTGTTTTTGCCATTTTGGGTGCGTTTTGCTAACATTGAAGTCAATGAGAAGGAGCAAAAACCAAGATTACTTCAATTTCCTGCGCTTTATCTGCTTTTTATGTGCAGAAAACATGCGTTTTGGACTACCAAAACGCATGCTTTTTGGACATTAAAATAATGATTTCATATGTCCCTTTACACACACACATAGTCCGACAATTAAATTAAAAAAAAATTAAATTTATTGCTATTTTTGCAATAAATAGTATATTACTGCTAGAATTTTATTCAATATTTCTATTTTCTTTATTTCTAAAAATCTATGTGTTCCTTTTTTTCTCTTTTTTTCATTGTGTTTGACAGATTAAACTTTATTTAGCAGTGTCTTGATGTTCAAAACGCATCTATCAAAACGCAGGTGAAAAAGCATGTTAAAAGCGCTGAAAACGCATCTAAAACGCGGTAAATACGCATGCGTTTTCAGCGCTAAATTTCTCAAAAAGGCAACTTTGGTCAAATCAATTAAGCCCAAAATGTGCGTTTAGAACTGCAAGTAGGTGAACGCAAAGTGGGGTCTTAGCCTTAGGTTTTTTTTTTTTGTTTTGTTTTTTTAAACTTTTTTTACTTTTTTATTTTACTAGTCCCTTTAGGGGGCTATAGCGATCAGCAATGCGATCACTCTGCCCTATCTGCTGATCACAGCTACAGAGCTGTAAACAGCAGATATGATCACTTCCTGATTCACTCTGCTCTCTGTGTACACTGTACATTGACAAAAAGCTGCTAATCAATGGTGGGGGCAGGGATATACAGAGCAGTTAACAAGGAGGTAGGAGACACCTAGTCCTGTAGGGATAACCTCCTGCTGATAAAGCAAATATTTTATTGACACAACACAGATCCTAGTAAGTGATACCTCCCTGGAATCAGACTCTCAGCTCAAACATAATGCTCTTCTCAGAGTACAAAAATCTGCTGACTGATTCCTATTAACATTTTTTACTTTTACTATAATTTATTAAAAGTAAAAAGTGACTTATTGGACTGCCTGCAGGACCTGTACAAAAGCATGACAGGTTTTTTTTCTATTCTTTTTAAGATTTCTCTTTGGGTACACCAGCTTCTTTCACAGAAAAAATGTTGTTTTTTTGATAAATTAACACTGTATAAAATTGGGCCTAGTGCTTTTAAAAGAGCTAGAATGGATACCGGAAATAATGTGATTAACCTCTTCATGACGTATATTTACGGTAAAGGTCGTGTCCCTGCTTTTGATATGAGCTCAAACACTGAGCCTGCACATAATGGCTGATCTGATCAGCTGTCATGTGCCTCTAACAGCCACGGGTGGATCCTCTTAGGCTATGTCCGCACGTTGCTTTTTACCTGCTTTTTACCTGCTTTTTTGCTGCTTTTTCAACTGCAGCGTTTAATGCCAAAATGGTTGTGTTCTGCTTTTCAAGCAAAGTCTATGGGAATTTGGGTTTCTTGTCCGCACTATGCAGTTCAAACTGCAGCCTGTTTGTTGCAGAACTTTGGTCAAAAACTCAGCTTTGCAGTGCAAAACCCAAATGGCAAAAACAATTCACATGTCAGTTGTTTTTGCCATTTGGGTTTTGCACTGCAAAGCTGAGTTTTTGACCAAAGTTCTGCAACAAAAAGGCTGCAGTTTGAACTGCATAGTGCGGACAAGAAACCCAAATTCCCATAGACTTTGCTTGAAAAGCAGAACACAACCATTTTGGCATTAAACGCTGCAGTTGAAAAAGCAGCAAAAAAGCAGGTAAAAAGCAGGTAAAAAGCAACGTGCGCACATACCCTTAATCAGTTAAATCTCGCTGTCATTGTCCGACAGTGGGATTTAACACGAGCCGGTGGTGAGTATGTCCTTCTCCTCTTCTTCAGTGACATCATCACAGGGCTTCGACAAGTTGCCATGACAGCTAGGGGTCACCTGATGACCCCTGCCTGTAATGATGATCTTCCTGTGAACGCTGACTGCAATATGAAAAAACAATTTTTTTTGGCTACCAGCCGGCAATTCATAGGATATCATGATTTCAGCTATACAGAGCACTGCCAATGCACTGGTCTGTACAGCAGAAGCAATCAGACGATCACAGCTTCAAGTCCCCTAAGAAAACTAGGAAATACAATTAAAGTAAAAAAAAAGTATTTAACGCTATGAAAAAAATAAGAAAAACACAAAAGTTCAAATCACCCTCTTTTGCATCAAAAATAAAACAATAAAACAATATAAAAGAAGATAAATATTTGGTATAGCTGCTTTCAGAAATGTCTGATCTATCGAAATATAAAATAAATTAATCTGATTGGTAAACAATGTCACAGAAAAATAATAAAAGGAATTAGGTTTTTTTTTTTGTCCGCTGCAACATTGTAATAAAATACAATAAGAAGTGATCAAAACATGACGTCTACCCAAAAATGGTATCAGTAAAAATGTCAGCTCAGGGTGCAAAAAATGAGCCGTCACACAGTCCCAGATGCCGAAAGATGAAAGGTTTTCTGAAGTTGGTGTCAAAAGCAATTTTTATTTTTACAAATGTCTGAATTTTTTATTTACAATTTAAATTAAAAGGAAACTATACATGTTTGGTATCTACAAACTCGTAAGGACCTGGAGAATCATACTGCTAGATCAGTTGTATTATATAGTAAACATGGTAAACAAAACACCCCAAAAACAATTGTGAAATTGCACATTTTTAGCAATTTTATGGTTCTTGGAATTTTTTTTTACAGTTTTCCAGTACATTATATATACATACAAAAGAACAACTCGTCCAAGATAAAAACAAGCCCTATATTAAAGGAAAAGTAAACAAGGGGAGGAATAAATGAAAATGAAAAAAAAAAAACCCCAGAAAATAACAAGGGCATGAAGGGGTTAACGATTTGTATAACCCTATAGAATTTGCAAGCACTATAGAAATGATGGAAAAATTCACAGATATTAATTATATTAATTCACACAATCTCTTCTCTTACTATCAGCTTCTACTTTTGCTGAGCAAAAAATCTCATGATGGGAATACATTTCTAATGGAAGAAGCAAAACGACATTTTAGTTATATAGTAAAAGCCAAGAGTAAAGCCGATATTTGCACTCATGGCCGGTAGAATAATTCTGCGGACAAACTGCTATCTGTGGAAATAATAGAGGCTGTCAAAGGAAAGTAGGCCACATTTCATCTGATCACACTCTCCTGCCTTGGTCTAGTTTATAGTTCCTCGTAAACTGTGTAGTGTTTTAGAATATCTATTAATTTCACATTTTAACTAAGCATTAGGGCTTTCCATTATACCTTTCCAAAGAAAACATAAAAGGGTATGCAAAATAAATGATATAAAAATAGGGTAACAAAGGGAATAAGCATTATGATCAGTTCCATTTTAATTCCATTACCAATTCCTTCCTGCTTTATTTTACATATATTAGCATAACTATACACAGCGCACATCATTCAGGTATCCCTAAAGGGATTAGGATGTAGGTCAAATATACCTGGAATCTTAAAATGTCTTCTCAGAACCTGGATTAAATACTTTGTTGTCCTCCTTAAAATACTTTGGGGAATTTTTCAATAAAAGGAGGTGATATTATAAATCAGGTTGGTCTATACTGATAAACAATAGTGGCTAAAAAGGTAACAAAGAACAAAAGCACATAGATATAGTTAATGGTTGTATTCTGTGTACGTTATTTTTCAATACGCCCCCGTAAAAAACAATTTTTTACAAGTCTAAAGGCCGCTTTACATGCAGCGACATCGCTAACGAGATATCGTTGGGGTCATGGAATTCGTGACCCACATCTGGCCTCGTTAGCGACATCGTTGCGTGTGACACTTACCAGCGACCGCTAACAATCAAAAATACTCACCTAATCGGTGATCGTTGACACTTCGTTCATTTTCAAAATATCGTTGCTCGTTTGGTATGCAGGTTGTTCGTCGTTCCTGAGGCAGCACAAATTGCTACGTGTGACACTCCAGGAACGACGAACAGCGTTCCTGTGTCCTCCGGCAACAGGGTGGGAGTGACTTCCATGCGGCTGCTCTCCGCCCCTCCGCTTCTATTGGTTGCCTGCTGTGTGACATCGCTGTGACGCCACACAAACCGCCCCCTTAGAAAAGAGATTGTTCGCCGGTCACAGCGACGTCGTTAGGCAGGTAAGTATGTGTGACGCGTACCAGCGATTTTGTTCGCCACAGGCAGCGATTTGCCCGTGACGCACAAATGACGGGGGTGTAATCGCTAGTGACATTGCTAGTGATGTCGCAGCGTGTAAATCGCCCTTAATAGTCATGTGCAAAAAGTTGCATAGTGGCACATGGAGTTCTTTGTGAATTTGAGGTCATAGGTAGTCCATATTCTCTTGAAGATGTTTTCCTGTAAAGGGAATATGTCATCAGGTTTTTGCTATCTCATTTGAGAGCAACATGATATAGGGCAGACCCTGATTCCAGTAATGTGACACTAAAGGGGTACTTTGCACACTACGACATCGCAGGTGCGATGTCGGTGGGGTCAAATTGAAAGTGACGCACATCCGGCATCGCAGGCGACATCGTAGTGTGTAAAGCCTAGATGATACGATTAACGAGCGCAAAAGCGTCGTAATCGTATCATCGGTGTAGCGTCGGCGTAATCCATAATTACGCTGACGCGATGGTCCGATGTTGTTCCTCGTTCCTGCGGCAGCACACATCACTGTGTGTGAAGCCGCAGGAGCGAGGAACATCTCCTACCGGCGTCACCGCGGCTCCCATAGGCTTTGCGGAACGGAGAAGGTGGGTGGGATGTTTACATCCCGCTCATCTCCGCCCCTCCGCTCCTATTGGCCGCCTGCCGTGTGACGTCGCTGTGACGCCGTACAACCCGTCCCCTTAATAAGGAGGTGGGTCGCCAGCCAGAGCGACGTCCCAGGACAGGTGAGTCCATGTGAAGCTGCCGTAGCGATAATGATCGCTACGGCAGCTATCACAAGGATATCGCAGCTGCAACGGGGGCGGGGACTATCGCGCTCGGCATCGCAGCATCGGCTTGCGATGTCGCAGCGTGCAAAGTACCCCTTACTGGGCTGCTTTGTGCACTTTTAATAAAATCCCTATTATATTTCCTTCCAATTCTCTGAATTCTGAGCTCTATATAACTCCCCTACAACAATGACTGTGTTTTATGTGCACACTGTGCATAGGCAGAAAGCTGCCAATCAGTGGTTGGATGCAAGGTTATGAATATGAAGGACTAAATGGCAGCAGGTTTACTAGTCCTCTGTAAATAATTTCCTGTTGATAAAACAATGATATTGTTTTCAAAACTACAGCAAGTACCCAGTAAATGAAAAATAGCTGGACTTAGGGTCTTAAGCCTGCTTTACACGTTGCAATTTCGCATACGATATCGTATGCGATTTGCAACGCCCCCATCGTATGTGTGGCACATTCAATTTGTTGAACGTGCCGCACAAACTATTAACCCCCGTCACACATACTTACCTGTCCATACGACCTCGCTGTGGGCGGCGAATGTCCACTTCCTGGAGTGGGAGGGACGTTTGGCGTCACAGCGACGTCACGCGGCAGCCGGCCAATAGAAGCGGAGGGGCGGAGCTGAACGGGACGTAAACATCCTGCCCACCTCCTTCCTTCCGCATTGTGGGCCGGGAGCCGCAGGACGTAGGTAAGATTTGTTCATCGTTCCCGGGGTGTCACACACTGCAATGTGTGCTACCCCGGGTACGATGAACAATCTGACGTTTAATTCTAGAGACAAGTACGATGTGTATGCGATGAACGTTTTAACGTTCAATCTCAATCGCACGTACCTGTGACACACTGTAATGTAACTTACGATGCCGGATGTGCGTCACTTACGACGTGACCCCGCCAACACATTGTAACATACATTGCAGCGTGTAAAGCGGGCTTTAGTCTGTTTGTCTGATTTGTACAATTTTGACCACCATAACATCCCTTTTTTAAAATCAGAGACTTTTATAAATACATCAGGGCTCTATGGGAATCTATATATACCCCATCACAGCTCCGTACAAGCTGACATTTGTACGAGGCCATAATATGGCCATGTAGGAGGGGCTGCTGATAAGTCTTTGGCTTTGTGATCTTTTTTTGTTTCTATGGTAACAAATGTTACATAACATGAAAGCCATATGTGTCTAATATATGCTTTCAAAATTTTCTGTTTGTTGCTTATGCCAACAGTGTTCTAAGCACGCGGGAAAACAAAATGGTGGAGTCTAATGTGATATTCACAGTAACTGAGAGCAGAGGAGTGATAAAATTCTTGTTTCTGCAAGGAAGGTTTGCAAAGGATATTCATGGTGATATGTCGAAGACATTGGGGGATCAATGCTCTTCATATTACACGGTTAAGAACTGTGTTGCCAAATTTAAAATGGGACATTTCAGCACCAATGATGAGGAACGACCTGGATGACCGCTAGTGGTTGTTGTTCCGGAGATCGTTGATGCTGTGCACAACCTCATACTGGAGAATCGATGAATTTCAGCTAAAGCAATAGCAGACATCATGGGGATTTCCCGTGAATCTGTTTGTGTCATTATCCATGAACATTTGGACATGAGGAAGCTATCTGCAAAGTGGGTCCCCAAATGTTTGACAACAGATCAGAGAAGCATGCGAGTGAAGACTCCCGGTCCATTTGTCAGCATTTCCAGACTGACAAGAACTTCCTAGATCGACAGGTCACTATGGATGAGACCTGGATTTATTTGTATGACTCTGAAATCAAGAAGCAGTCAAAAGACTGGTGGCACAGTGGTTGTCCTCGTCCAAAGAAGTTCAGGATGCAAAAATCAGCCACTAAGTTGATGGCATCTGTGTTCTGGGATAAGCGAGCATGCTGCTAGTGGACTACCTTCAAAAGGGTTCCACCATCAATGCAAAGTATTACATTGAACTTTTGGACCAATTGAAGGCAGTTCTGAAGGCCAAAGGAGCGTCCAAAGGAATCTTGTTCCTGCAAGACAACGTCTCTGCCCACTCTGCACAAGTGACCACGGCAAAACTGGCAGAGCTGTGCTTCCAGTTGGTTGAACACCCACCTTATTCACCAGATCTAGCTCCCTCCAACTATCATCTGTTTCCATACCTGAGGAAACACCTCAAGGATACCAAATTTCACACCATTTCTGATGCCATGGCTGCTATAGATGCCTGCTTTGAGGCACAACCAAAATCCTTCTTTTTGCTAGGTGTACAGAACTTGGAATACCAATGTAAAAAGTGCGTTGATATCAGTGGAGAGTATGTGGAATAAATGTAAAGTTTCATCATCCTATCTCGTTTCTTTCTGGGGAAAGCCAAAGACTTATCAGCAGCCCCTCGTACATCATCCAATTGGCAGTAGTTAAAGGA
Organism: Anomaloglossus baeobatrachus; assembly: GCF_048569485.1. Taxonomy (NCBI): domain Eukaryota; kingdom Metazoa; phylum Chordata; class Amphibia; order Anura; family Aromobatidae; genus Anomaloglossus; species Anomaloglossus baeobatrachus. The sequence goes on from NC_134358.1 coordinate 433,470,580, forward strand.
AAAGAAATGAAGATTAATTTAGCTTTTTTTAAAATATCTGCTGAAAGATACTATTTCCTTCTATTATTACTGAGAAAATAGAAAGCATGAAAAGAGCCCCACAACAATGAGTATTTTACACACATAAATGTTTATTATTACATCAAAATGTAAAATATACAAATGTCATACAATTTATTCACAAGAATAGAATATGAAGTAGAAAAAGACAGTGTTGTAATAACTGCATTGGGGGCACAACTACTGATACACCATGCATCCTTTACAAGAAGACTGGTATATACAGTTAGGTCCAGAAATATTTGGACAGTGACACAATTTTCGCGAGTTGGGCTCTGCATGCCACCACATTGGATTTGAAATGAAACCTCTACAACAGAATTCAAGTGCAGATTGTAACGTTTAATTTGAAGGTTTGAACAAAAATATCTGATAGAAATTGTAGGAATTGTACACATTTCTTTACAAACACTCCACATTTTAGGAGGTCAAAAGTAATTGGACAAATAAACCAAACCCAAACAAAATATTTTTATTTTCAATATTTTGTTGCGAATCCTTTGGAGGCAATCACTGCCTTAAGTCTGGAACCCATGGACATCACCAAACGCTGGGTTTCCTCCTTCTTAATGCTTTGCCAGGCCTTTACAGCCGCAGCATTCAGGTCTTGCTTGTTTGTGGGTCTTTCCGTCTTAAGTCTGGATTTGAGCAAGTGAAATGCATGCTCAATTGGGTTAAGATCTGGTGATTGACTTGGCCATTGCAGAATGTTCCACTTTTTTGCACTCATGAACTCCTGGGTAGCTTTGGCTGTATGCTTGGGGTAATTGTCCATCTGTACTATGAAGCGCCGTCCGATCAACTTTGCGGCATTTGGCTGAATCTGGGCTGAAAGTATATCCCGGTACACTTCAGAATTCATCCGGCTACTCTTGTCTGCTGTTATGTCATCAATAAACACAAGTGACCCAGTGCCATTGAAAGCCATGCATGCCCATGCCATCACGTTGCCTCCACCATGTTTTACAGAGGATGTGGTGTGCCTTGGATCATGTGCCGTTCCCTTTCTTCTCCAAACTTTTTTCTTCCCATCATTCTGGTACAGGTTGATCTTTGTCTCATCTGTCCATAGAATACTTTTCCAGAACTGAGCTGGCTTCATGAGGTGTTTTTCAGCAAATTTAACTCTGGCCTGTCTATTTTTGGAATTGATGAATGGTTTGCATCTAGATGTGAACCCTTTGTATTTACTTTCATGGAGTCTTCGCTTTACTGTTGACTTAGAGACAGATACACCTACTTCACTGAGAGTGTTCTGGACTTCAGTTGATGTTGTGAACGGGTTCTTCTTCACCAAAGAAAGTATGCGGCGATCATCCACCACTGTTGTCATCCGTGGATGCTCAGGCATTTTTGAGTTCCCAAGCTCACCAGTCAATTCCTTTTTTCTCAGAATGTACCCGACTGTTGATTTTGCTACTCCAAGCATGTCTGCTATCTCTCTGATGGATTTTTTCTTTTTTTTCAGCCTCAGGATGTTCTGCTTCACCTCAATTGAGAGTTCCTTAGACCGCATGTTGTCTGGTCACAGCAACAGCTTCCAAATGCAAAACCACACACCTGTAATCAACCCCAGACCTTTTAACTACTTCATTGATTACAGGTTAACGAGGGAGACGCCTTCAGAGTTAATTGCAGCCCTTAGAGTCCCTTGTCCAATTACTTTTGGTCCCTTGAAAAAGAGGAGACTATGCATTACAGAGCTATGATTCCTAAACCCTTTCTCCGATTTGGATGTGAAAACTCTCATATTGCAGCTGGGAGTGTGCACTTTCAGCCCATATTATATATATAATTGTATTTCTGAACATGTTTTTGTAAACAGCTAATATAACAAAACTTGTGTCACTGTCCAAATATTTCTGGACCTAACTGTATATAACATGCACCTACACAATATAAAATCTTAAAAAAAACTCCTGACATCTGACAAAAAAGGGTGAAACATGCGTTGGGGTGAAGTAAATACACACAACACCCAAACTACAAGTTTGGCCAAACCATCGCTTGTTCAATTATTTAGTGCTACACTTGACTTTGCACAGGAATCTTTTCCTAATTTTATATTGTGTAGGCACATGTTATATACAATGGGGCTCTTTTCATGCTTTCTAGTTTTTCAGTAATATTATTTATCTAGACTAGAGTTGTATATCCGATATTACTAATGAAGCATCTTTTCTTTGGGAGAATTTTCATGTTTATTTTCTTCTATTATCCGAATATGATTATGGAGATAACCATCCTCTCTTAAATACGGCAAAAGACGTTTTAGAGATTTTCTATAAATGGTGGTTCAGTGGTTAGCACTGCAGTCTTGCAGCACTAGGGTGCTGGGTTCAAATTCCACCAAGGACACCATCTGCAAGGAGTTTGTATGTTCTCCCTGTGTTTGTGTGGGTTTCCTCCAGGTTCTCTGGTTTCCTTCCACACTCCAAAGACATACTGATAGGGAATTTTGATTGTGAGCCTCAATGGGGACAGTGATGATCACGTGGAATTAATAAGTAAATAAGTGAGAAAATAAATAAATAAAAAGTAATAGATTAGTACAAGCAAAAATAAAACAAATTGTAATATATTTAAAGAAATATGCTTTGTCCCCCACTATGAATCCTCCTATTGCCGATTATGGTTAAAACAAGATGAACTGCCAGATTACTGAGGGAACAGATTACAGCCACCTATTGAGGTCCACTGAGAGGGGATGGGGAGCAAGAGCAGACTGAGAGACATAGAAAGTGGCACAGGGTATACTGCTGCTTTCCAGTAACACTGCTCAATACTGCTGTAAAATATCCTCCATGCAGCTGCGCTATTGAAGGTAGGCTAAATAGACACAGGAGAGCAGAAATTCCTCATGGCTCTGTGTACTCTGTATGGGAGACATCATAATACTAGTTTCCACCCTCAAGCACTGAGAGAAATGAAAATTAGAAAAAGAGCCTGAAGAGCAGAAATCTGATGAAAAATGCAGTATATACGTCATGTAATGACCAAAAATAGTCATATACACAAATATAGCAGCTTATTATGAAAAGGTACATAAAACCAAACATAGGAAAGCTCGGTCAGAAAATGACTAATTGCTTTCTATGGGACACTTTTTTAGGTGTGCTGTATGAGAGGTGCAGATGTTACTGTGCTGAAAGGGGAAGATATGAGCTGTGACCACCAATTAATATCAATGTTGTGATCCTAGGCTATCTGCCTCCAGCTTCCTAACACAGGTGTTACCTTATATTGCCTGTGATACTACAAAATGACTGCTTACCCTGCTCCCAGCGTACACATCACAAGCTGAAAAGTGATTGCTCTCAGTGGGAGAAACAAAATAATAATATTGCAGTTATGATACCTTTTAATGACTAACAACAGTAAAATAAATGATGTTATAAAGCAAGCTTTCGAGACTCATTAGTAGAGATGCGTGGACTCGCAGATAACTGGGACCGGTGGGTCCCTGTTATCTTTTTTTATAATCTGAGTCGAGTCCAGAATCTGGTCCCCATATACAGTGGGAGAAAAAAGTATTTAGTCAGACATGAATTGTGCAAGTTCTTCCACTTAAAAAGATGTGGGAGGCCTGTAATTGACATCATAGGTAGACCACAACTATGAGACACAAAATGAGAAAACAAATCCAGAAAATCACTCTGATTTGGCAAGATTTTATTTGCAAATGTGGTGGAAAATAAGTACTTAGTCATCCATAAACATGCAATATTTCCGGCACTCACATACCTCTAACTCCTTCTTTTACAGTCTCCTCTGTCCTCCATTCATTACCTGTATTAATGGCACCTGTTTAGACTTGTTATCAGTATAAAAGACACCTGTCCACAACCTCAAACAGTCAAACCTCAAACTCCACTATGGTGAAGACCAAAGAGTTGTCGAAGGACACCAGAAACAAAATTGTAGCCCTGCACCAGCCTGGGAAGCCTGAATATGGAATAGGCAAGCAGTTTGGTGTCATCAAATCAACTGTGAGAGCAATAATAAGAAAATGGAAGACATACAAGACCACTGATAATTTCCCTCGATCTGGTGCTCCATGCAAGATCTCACCCTTTGGGGTCAAAATCATCACAAGAACGGTGAGCAACAATACCAGAACCACATGGGGGACCTAGTGAATGACGTGCATAGAGCTGGGACCACCATAACAAAGGCTACCATCAGTAACACACTATGCCGCCAGGGACTCAGATCCTGCAGTGCCAGATGTGTTTTCCTGCTTAAGCTAGTACATATCTGGGCTCATTTGACGTTTGCTAGACAGCATCTGGATTATCCAGAAGAGTTTTGGGAGAATGTCATATGCTCTAATGAAACCAAAGTAGAACTGTTTGGTAGAAACACAACTCGTCGTGTTTGGATCAGACCGAATGCTGAGTTGCATCCAAAGAACACCATACCTAAAGTGAACCATGGGGCTGGCAACATCATGCTTTGGGGTTGTTTCTCTGCAAAGGGACCAGGACGACTGATCTATGTACATTAAAGAACAAATGGGGTCATGTATCATGAGGTTTTAAGTGCAAACCTCCTTCCATCAGCAAGAGCATTGAAGATGAAATGTGGCTGGGTCTTTCAGCATGATAATGATCCCAAGCACACCACTAGGGCAACAAAGGTGTGGCTTCGTAAGAAGCATATTAAGGTCCTGGAGTGGCCTAGCCAGTCTCCAGATCTCAACCCCATTGAAAACCTTTGGAGGGAGTTGAAGTCCGTGTTGCCCAGCGACAGGCCAAATTATCACTGCTCTAGAGGAGATCTGCATGGAGGAATGGGCCAACATACCACCAACAGTGTGTGTCAACCTTGTTAAGATGTACAGAAAACGTTTGACCTCTGTCATTGTCAACAAAGCAAATATAACAAAATATTGAGATGAACTTTTGTTATTGACCAAATACTTATTTTCCACCACAATTGTAAAAAAAATCTTGCCAAATCAGACAAGGTGATTTTCTGGATTTGTTTTCTCATTTTGTCTCTCATAGTTGGGGTCTACCTATGATGTCAATTACAGGCCTCTCTAATCTTTCTAAGTGGGAGAACTTGCACAATTGGTGGCTGACTAAATACTTCTTTTCCCCACTGTAAGTCTATGGGGACCAGAATTCGTAGATTAAAAATGTTGGTAGAAGGAATAGGGAGACAGGAGTGCGGGCGCTGTACTTACCGAGGATGTGTCATGGTGTTACATTGCTTCCAGGTCACACATTCACTTCTGCTGCCATGCATTAGGCTCCTCGCATATGCACTGCTTTCCCCACCTACCAGCCGTCCTGGCATCTGTGATTGGTTGCAGTCAGACACCCCCAGCCTGTGTGACAGCGTCTGACTGCAACCACTCACAGGCGCTCTCTGCGGGTCAACATTGTGGTATAAAATTAAATAAATAAAGCAATTGGTGTAGGGTCATCCCGTATTATGATTACACAACACAGATAAAGCCCATGGCTACAGGCTGCATCCTCCAGCCCGGCGCTTATCTTGGCTGTGCATCAAAATAAGAGGAACCCCATGCAGTGCTTTTTTTTTTTAATTACCTAAATAAATAATTTAAAAAAACAACGTAAGGCCCCCAATTTTGATACCCAGCCAAGATAAAGCCAGACAGCTGGGGGCTGGCATTCTCAGACTGGGAGGTGCATGCTTAGTGGACCACGCCCCAGCCTAAAAATAGCAACCTGCAGCTGTCCAAGATTGTCACATCTATTAGATGCGACAAGCTGCACGCTTTACCCAGCTCTTCCCAATTACCCTGGTGCAGTGGCAAACAGGGTAATGAGGGGGTTAATGGCAGCCAACAGCAGCCATTAATGCCGGCGTCACACGGGACGATCTATCGTGCGATTGCATTAGCGATCGTACCCGCCCCCGTCGTTTATGCGTCACAGGCAATTAGTTGCCCGTGGCGCACAAAGTCGTGAACCCCCGTCACACGCACTTACCTCCCGGATGACCTCGCTGTTGGTGGCGAACATCCTCTTCCTGAAGAGGGAGGGATGTTCGGCGTCACAGCGACGTCACACAGCGGCTGGCCAATAAAAGCGGAGAGGCGGAGATGAGTGGGACTTAAACATCCCGCCCACCTTCTTTCTTCCGCATTGCCGGTGAGACGCAGGTAGCTGTGTTCGTTGTTCCCGCGGTGTCACATGGAGCGATGTGTGCTGCCACGGGAACGATGAACAACCGAAGCACAGAAGAAGGACCGACTTTTTGAAAATGAACAACGTGTCAACGAGCAACGATAAGGTGAGTATTTTTGCTCGTTCACAGTCGTTCGTAGCTGTCACACGGTACGATATGTCTAACGATGCCAGATGTGCGTCACTAACGACGTGACCCCGACGACATATCGCCCGATATATCGTACCGTGTGACGCCGTCATAAGTCATAATATGTAAGTGAAAGTAAATAAACACAAACACCAAAAAAATCCTTTATTTGGAATTAAATACAAAAACACCCTCTTTCACCACTTTATAAATCCTAAAACACCTCTGCAGGTCTGATGTAATCCTCACGAGGTCCCATGATAATTCAGCTCTGCTACATGTAAGTCACAGAAAGCGGCCATAGAGCATGACTGCCCGCAGAAGTAAAACACAGTCAAGGATAAGGAGCAAAACAAGAGCAGGGAGGAAACAACAAGATAATGGGTAAACTCCACAACCACTCCACGCAGAAAGCAACACTTTCCAGATAGTCTGGGACACCAAAACATACAGATCAACACAGTATAATCTATGAACAAGAATTTAGCCATATTAAATATAAACCCCATGGAAACACTCAGTAGTGGCCCATAGGGGAATGCCTACTCCGAGGAATATGCAAGACCGGAGGAATTGGAGAATGAGGCAACAGACATATGCAAAAATTATCATTTTATTCATTAAAATACATACAAATTGACATAAAGATTATATTGCATGGGTGGAAGAAGTCAACCCAGCAGTGAGACATAAAAGTAGGGGTAAGAAGAGAAAAGGGAGGGGGGAAAATGGTGGGGCAACCTGCCGACCAGGACCAACCAAGTTGTGGTTAAAGAATGTTATAGTGCCACCACTCACAAAATTGTCATGTGGTGAATTATGACAAGGAGAGCAGACCGGGCAGTATGATGGAATTCAAAAATAATCTGCAGAGTGCATGTACCTGTGTTAATGTATTCCCTAGGGACACGCCGCAGTCCTAGGGAGGTCAACTGGGTCGCCGCACGGAACCACAGGCGAGGATAACCAAAATGAGGTTGTGTCAACAACAATATATGTATATTAATAAATCCAAGCCTGGTGTACCGCGCTATCGACGCAGTATGGAGGGAACAAGGGCTCCTATAGTAAGAGTGCGGCAATGTGATACTGGGAGGACTGCAGAACCATGCACCTGTATATATGCATCATCAGTATACAAGGTGATGTAATTAATCCAAATGCCCATCAGGACTGGTCAACAAAAATGTGGCATATGTGCTGACAGCGTGAAGCTACAGGGAGCCGCAGAGCAGACAGTGAAGATCAATATAGGTAAGATCACTGTGCAGCAACCCGGAGCAGCACGCAGCCAGACAGTGCCTTTCCCATGGTGGAATAATGAAAATAAAAATACCTGTTGGTTGGTACTGGGGGCAGGGAAAACAGCCTCCTGACAGCTGTTTCGCAGCGTTGCTTTTTCGGAAGGAGGTAGGGATGTAAAGTGTATGCAAGACTTTATAGGAAATAAATAAGGTGTGTGGAATTAAACACTGATCGCGATCATGCGTCTGCGCATGCGCCGGCGTCCGAGTACGGAAAGCGAGGGAGAGCAAAAACACCGCTGTGTGTGGCGCACGTGATCTTGTCGTGATCAAGGCAGCGGACAAGGGGGGCAACATAGTAATCTGGCCAACAGAGAAATATGAGAAAGAGGCATTAAGGCAGCTGAGGGACAAATCAACTTACCTCCGTCTCACTCATAATCCTTTGACCGCTTTCTCTGTTGCTCTGAGGAAGATTCTTACACAGGCCCATCACCAGGGGATTATTGACGAGAAGATGCTTCGGGGGTTGCTCACTAGCTGTCCACGTGTTCCCACTTTTTATCTTCTACCCAAAATCCATAAAGATGCCCTCAACCCCCCGGGACGTCCGATTGTGTCCGGCATAGGAGGGTTATGTGAACCTATTTGTAAATTTATTGATTTTTATTTAAAACCCTTAGTTGAAAATTTACCCTCCTATGTCAAGGACACCACGGACGTCCTGAGGCATCTTGATGGCATCTTTATGGATTCGGACATGATCATGGTTTGTGCCGACGTGGAGTCTCTCTATACCTGCATCGGACATGCTGACGGCCTGGAGGCAGCCCGCTTCTACCTCTCAACCTCCGGTCTCGATGGCGCCATGGTCTCACTTGTGATGGAGCTGCTCGACTTTGCCCTGACTCATAATTTTTTCGTTTTCAAAGATGTATTTTATTTACAGCGGCGCGGCACTGCCATGGGCGCTTCCTGCGCACCTGCCTACGCCAACCTCTTCCTAGGATACTGGGAGAGGTTGGTGTTTGGTGACGGTGGTGCTGTGGGGAGCTCCCATGTGCAGTGCTGGCTCCGCTATATTGATGATATTTTTGTCATTTGGCAGGGCACAGTCGGGCAGCTCGATCAATTTATGGATGACCTTAACATCAATCCTTTTAACATCAAGTTGACTTATAGATCCAGTAATACCAGCTTGGATTTCCTTGATATTAATATTTATACGGATGCGGCAGGGGGGATCCAGACTGATGTTTTCCGCAAGGATACGTCGGTCAATGCCCTCCTACACGCATCCTCGGGTCATACCATTTCAACCATACGCGCCATCCCGACCGGACAGTTTTTGAGGATGAAGCGGATCTGTTCTTCTTCTTCCACCTTTGAAACCCAGTCGTCCGATCTCCGATGCAGGTTTAGAGAGAGGGGGTATAGCAATAGATGTATCAAGAAAGGCTATCTACGTGCAAAAAATACCCCCAGGGAACACCTGCTCCAATATAAACAACGTCGGCCAACCATGGACAATCAGATCCGTTTTATTGGGACTTTCAATCACGAGTGGGACACGATGAGGGGAATCCTGGAGAAGCACTGGTCTGTACTTTTTACGGAGCCAACATTGGCTGCAGTGCTTCCTAGGAGACCTCTCATGACGGCTAGGCGGGCAAAAAACCTGGGGGATCTTCTCGTCAAGAGCCACTATGTCCCTCCCAGACAGAACCCCTTTAGTTCCAGGGGCCCACTTCGGGGCTGTTTTCCATGCGGCCATTGTGCCGCATGTGCTAACATCATCAGGGTGTCCTCTTTCACTTCGTCTGATGGCAAAAAAACGTTTTCTATCAACGACTACATCACTTGCAGTACTACACATGTAGTTTATTATGCAACATGCTCGTGCTCCCTGATTTATGTGGGGCTCACGTCCCGTGAGCTCCGCATTAGAGTCAGGGAGCACGTGAGAGATATTATTGCTGCCGCCACTGTGGAAGACGTCACCCTTTTGAAAACCTTGCCCCGCCATTTTAGGGCTGTTCACAAGTGTAGCCCTAAATCTTTGCAGGTCAGGGGCATTGATGTTATTCACGGGGGTGTTCGGGGGGGCGATCTACGGAAGAGTCTTGCGCAGCGGGAGTCGAAGTGGATCGTCTCCCTGAACACCCTCGTTCCTTTCGGTTTAAACGAGGTAGTCAGTTACGCCCCTTTCCTGTAATTATACGGCCCAATCTTTCTCCTGTGTTTGGTTAGGATACCTTGCGGTTGTCTGCTCATGCAATAAAATCCTAATCCCGGATTTTATCCATCCAATTTGTCTTATCCTTCTGTGCTTCCTTTATACCGTCCCCTCCTCCTCTTCCTTTCGGGTCGCTATGCTAATAATGTTTTGCTACTGATACATATATTACTGATATTATATTATTTGTCATATGGGGTGTTCTTGTGGGGCTCTTATTATTTTTTGTATGCTTTACATCATTTTAATAATTGTTTTTATCCTCCCTTCTTTTCTATTCTTATAGGTCTTGTACATATTATCTATTGATTATACAAGTTTTTTATGAATCTCTTCGCTGAACGTGTGGTCCTTTATACAGCAACTCCCTGCTCGCCTCTCATGTGTATTTTCATGTACATTGTCACGTGTTGTATTATTATCCACTTCCTGTCACTCACCCTTGAGCGGTCACGCGCGTCCTCCGGCGTTCTGACTGCGGGTGGCGACGGAGAGCGGGCACGTTGGTGCGCACGCGCGGGTACCATGGTGACGCGTCCCATGGCCCCGCGCGTGCGCCACACACAGCGGTGTTTTTGCTCTCCCTCGCTTTCCGTACTCGGACGCCGGCGCATGCGCAGACGCATGATCGCGATCAGTGTTTAATTCCACACACCTTATTTATTTCCTATAAAGTCTTGCATACACTTTACATCCCTACCTCCTTCCGAAAAAGCAACGCTGCGAAACAGCTGTCAGGAGGCTGTTTTCCCTGCCCCCAGTACCAACCAACAGGTATTTTTATTTTCATTATTCCACCATGGGAAAGGCACTGTCTGGCTGCGTGCTGCTCCGGGTTGCTGCACAGTGATCTTACCTATATTGATCTTCACTGTCTGCTCTGCGGCTCCCTGTAGCTTCACGCTGTCAGCACATATGCCACATTTTTGTTGACCAGTCCTGATGGGCATTTGGATTAATTACATCACCTTGTATACTGATGATGCATATATACAGGTGCATGGTTCTGCAGTCCTCCCAGTATCACATTGCCGCACTCTTACTATAGGAGCCCTTGTTCCCTCCATACTGCGTCGATAGCGCGGTACACCAGGCTTGGATTTATTAATATACATATATTGTTGTTGACACAACCTCATTTTGGTTATCCTCGCCTGTGGTTCCGTGCGGCGACCCAGTTGACCTCCCTAGGACTGCGGCGTGTCCCTAGGGAATACATTAACACAGGTACATGCACTCTGCAGATTATTTTTGAATTCCATCATACTGCCCGGTCTGCTCTCCTTGTCATAATTCACCACATGACAATTTTGTGAGTGGTGGCACTATAACATTCTTTAACCACAACTTGGTTGGTCCTGGTCGGCAGGTTGCCCCACCATTTTCCCCCCTCCCTTTTCTCTTCTTACCCCTACTTTTATGTCTCACTGCTGGGTTGACTTCTTCCACCCATGCAATATAATCTTTATGTCAATTTGTATGTATTTTAATGAATAAAATGATAATTTTTGCATATGTCTGTTGCCTCATTCTCCAATTCCTCCGGTCTTACAGTATAATCTATAGCTGGCATAGGTAGAAGATTTCATCCAGGTTAAATATGAGAGGAGCAGATGTGATTGGCTTCCTCACAACATGTAATCAAAGGAGCCTAACAAGCAGGCTAGCAGAGGTTAACTCTTACTAGCCTGACTATGACTGAGCACACAGCAGGTTGACGCCCAAGTCTGCTTATGTAGATCAAAGACAACAGAGAAACCATTGCGTGGAGTGTCAGAATCTGCAATGTGAACAGAGCCTAACGCCACCATGACAATCTGTGAAGTTGGTGCAAAACTCCATGTGACAAGGACTTCCCACTTTGCAATGCAAATTGTGACATCAGCAGCAAAATGATCACATAACACATGCAACATTTTACTGCAGATATTATGAAAAGAATATTAAAATGTATCATTTTCTTTTTTATTATTCTCAAACTAACACAGAAAATGTAAAAACTGACAGTCTGTAGTGCTCCAGACGTTTGTGCAGAAGAGAACTGGAGAACCAAATTATGATTTGCATCACTTGGATTTTTCTTTTATTTTCTTCATTTTCAGTCTTTCCAACATTAAGCAAAACGTAATTAGAATTGTCCCAAATGCTGAAGCTTCAGTAACACGATAAAAACCTGAATATGATTAACTATGTGACTCAAATAGGAGGCCATTATTACAGTAGGAAGACTAAAATTGCATTAGTCATGCTGCCATGGTTCTTTTTATTAAATACTATTTCTGAGTTATGAAACAATACTAAAGCTCACAACACAAATACGTTAATATCACATTCAGCTAATATTCTTTCTCTATTTTGTACAATGTTAAATGCAATAATATTTATACTTTTTTTTCTATTTCTTAAGTAGAATACTAAAAAATCAACACATTTCTGAAATTGAAGCATAATGTTCTGTCCATAATGACATTTTCATTTTGTACAGAATTTGTATTTTAGTAGCTTCAGACTAGCAAAGCTTTAGGTTCACTGAGGAAAATCATTCTGAGCCCATACAGAAAATATGTTCTCATTTATTTTATTTCCCTAAACTCCATCACAATTAGTCTGGTCCTTAAACTAGAGAACCTTTCATAGTGTGTTTTTATTCTCCGTTTATATTTTGAGCATTAAGACTTCACTAGTGTTCACTATTTGCAATGTGTTGTAGCTTTTTTTTTAAGGTAGCATAATTGTGTGTTTTTTAGTTACACAGTTAAATAGGTTGAAAAAAGACCTGAGTCCATCTAGTTCAACCTTCCTCCACAAATTATAGATTTTGTCATTAAATGATTTATAACCAACAATGTTGTGTGTACTGAGGAAATCATCCAGCCCTTTTTAAAAGCTGTTATGGTATCTGCCATTACTACCTCTTGTGGTAGGGCATTCCACAGTCTGACTGCTCTAACTGTAAAGAACCCTTTCCTATTTAGCTGCCGGAATTGCCTTTCTTCCACCACCAGTGAGCCCTGGTCCTTAGTATTGTCCTTGGAAGGAATAAGGCTAGTTTCACACTTGCGCTATTTTGACGCAAACGGAATCCGTCACTAATGTAGTACAGTTAATTTATTTACAGTGGAAGCGCGTTACTATGGCGCGTGTGTGTGTCATGCAGTACCCGCTTGTGTCCACATGATGTCGCACTTCCACTGTAAATAAATGAACTGTACTACATTAGTGACGGATTCCGTTTGTGTCAAAATAGCGCAAGTGTGAGAGAGCCCTAAGTCATGTGCCAGTCCTTTTCAAGCTCCCGGTCCGACCGCGCCGCCCACCACCCATCGCTCCAACTCCTGGGGCCCCCACTCCCCGCCGAGCCCGCTCTCCTGCTACCCCATCCATACCTTTTCCCTGTCAGTCCCGCCTCCGCGCCGCACACTCACTGCAGCCACCTGTACTCCAGTGTCTTGCCTCTTCTCCTGTGGTCTCAGCTCTGACTTCCAGGTTGTGATCATCACACATGCACACAAGAGGGCGCGCGCGTGCACTCACCTAGACTTAAAGGGCCAGCACTGCTGTCCGGGATTTGACTACTAATTAACCTTGGGTATTTAAGACTTCCTATTCCCCATGGCCAGTGCTTGTTCAACGCGTCCCTGTAGCTTGTCTCTTGTACTAGTTGTTCAGGTCCCTCTATGCCTGTGCTTTGTGTAACTCTGTCTTTGCTTGCAGATCCTGAGTACCGTTCTGAGCACACACTTCAGTCTGATCCCGTTAACCTGCACCAGTCTCTGCTCCTGGACCTCAGCCTAATCCCTGTGACCTGCACCAGTCTTTGGTTCTGGACTTCTGCCTGATCCCGTTAACCTGTACCTGGTTCAGATCGGATCCTGTATCTATAAGACTCTATCCAGTGATTCTTGCTGATCCCGGCTTCTGTGCATATAGGCCCTCTGCGGTTAAGCCTGACCGTCCCTGTATAGGGGTTCGCTCGGACCAGCTTCACAGGGGAGTCCGGTGTACGGTCCAGTGGATCCACTCCCAGGACTATCCTTACAGTTCTTTATATCATGTATTTATACATATAAATAAGGTCTCCTCTGAGACGTCTTTTTTCTAAGCTAAACATATTCATCTTTTTCAACCTTTCATCATATGTGAGGCCTTCCATTCTTTGTAATAATCTAGTTGGCCGCCTTTGAACTGACTCTAACTTCTGAATGTCCTTTTTAAAATGTGAAGCCAAAAACTGGATCCCACATTCCAGATGTGGCCTTTATAGTGGGGTAACAATACACTGGGATCACGGGATCTAATCTCTCTTTTTATACACCCTAAACTCTTGTTTGCTTTAGCAGCTGCTGCTTGGCATTGAGTACTGCTGCTCAGCTTATTTGTAATGAAAATACCCAAGTCTTTCTAATGTTCTGTGGTCCCGAGTTTACTTCCAATTCATGTATATGCAAGAATAGGATTACCCCGACTTAGTTGCATTACTCTTTAAGGATGTTCTGGCCAAAATGTTAATTTCCAATTTTTACAAATGCCATCAATGTAAGACCTTTGAGAATTCGAGAACAATATCGCAACAAAAATGGTGTGAATGAGATAGTGTCGTATTCCAAAATACATTTTTGCGCACAAATCACTGATGCACATGATGAAGCAGTATGTTTAGTGTTTCATGTTTTACAAACTGTATAATAAAGTACCGGTATGTGTCAGATTGACAGTTCATTATATATTATGTCATCCTTATGAGACTATTGATAAATGTACCCTATTTTAATTTGAGAAGGACTTTTTTTAGATGGTGCATACAATTTGTTGCTTCTTTATATTCTAAGCATTTTCTACATTTTTTTATATTCTTAGTATAAGCATTTTTAAAAAAATTTTTAGTATTAGTATTTTTTACTTTACTTTATTTTCTTAGCTGTACCATTTTATTTATTTTTTCATATATATGGTTTGCTATTCTGGAAATTTGATTACTTTGAATAAGAAGAAAAAATGGAAAACCAATAGATTACTGATGTAAACTGTTAACTAAGATTAATAGATAAACACAAACTCTTAAGAACACAGCAGAAGATAGAGCTGATTTCAACGTTTGATCATCGGCCATAGCCTTGATTAAATGAGTCAACCACATAAGATTTTGCCATTATTCTTTTCCTTGAAGTCATCTCAGCAATTAATTCTAGAACTATTTTCCTTTCTTTGACAGTATCAATAAACCACTCCAACTCCCCACATTTCTGAGAATGTGGCATCTAACTTATTGCTGTCACTATTAAACAAGCCACAGTAATGCTTTAATGATTTTTCAGACTCTTTAAAGAAGGCACACAGGCCTTATGTGATTGATCTATACTACTCGTGTTCTCACTTTGAAAAGTGTGGTAATGGTCTCAATCTACACTGAAGACTTCATGTTCTCTAAAACACCATAAGATGGACAAGGCAGAAGCAATATTAAACCAAAATGAAAAATATGTCCCATATGTATTAATATGTCATAGATCAGAAATATTAACCTGGAAAAATTATCATTTTAAATTAATTCGTTTTTAAATAAAAGGGTGGTCCAAGTCTATTTTTTTTTTACTATGTGCCTAAAAATGAAGAGGCAGGTAGATGCTAACAAAGGCAACTATCTGGCTGTTGTACCCTTCACTGAGACACAGCAGTCATTGAGCACTGCTGCCAACAATTTCACTACCCCAAGTCAACAGAGCAGCTCTTCTTCTTCCGCTCTGCTTTGTCAACAGGGCGTGACTGCTGACTCCCCTCAATTAAGCGGCAGGGAGCCGGCTGTTAATCAGCATTATGTCAGAAGTCATGCCCCGTTGACAGAGCAGAGTGGAAAAGATGCTGCCACCTGTCAATGTGACATCGGTGCAAGCCGCTAAATCACTGGCAGGAGCTTTCTGTGATCACTTGTACTTGTGGAGAATGGTGCCAAATAGCACCAACCTGCCTGTTAGCAACTACCTGCCTGTTAGTTCCTAGGTGCAACGTAAAAAAAAATACTGGACAGCCCCTTTAATTAGTGATACATTGTAGCAAACTAGAAGAAAGATTTGTGCTGTTAATAATGTATTTAGTTCACGTTGGTCTGCCTAGGATGGATACAATTATACCTACTCTCCAGCTGTGATGTTTTCAGTCTCTAGATATAAGCAAGAATGCTCTCATTTACTGACAGCAAACAGATATTAGGAAATTCAGAGAAATTGTGATTTTTTTATTATAAAGTGATTGTACTTTTAGGCAACCTGAGCACATTTAACAGTGTATTAAATAGGCAATCTCCAAATTACCCAAATTAATCCAATACCCATAGCACTGGTAGAATGTTAATGCATAGTAACTGCTAAAAAGAGTGGATGACAATTAGGACAGCTCATTGGCGTATTGTATTGGTATCTGCACTAAAAGCAATACCTGCTTTTTGTGGATAATAGGGGAACAAGACCATGCTCTTTTACAGGTTTCACGTCAAAAGACTCATGCTTTCAGCTTTATTTCTATAAAATGGTAAAGACCTACTATACAGCAACTTGTAATCATGAATAGATGAAATGCGTTAACCATTTTAAGAACAAAATGCTGTCAGGGCAGTATACAGTGCCTACAAGTAGTCTTCAACCCCCTGCAGATTTACACATTCGGAATTAACTTGGCATTGTGACATTTGGACTGTAGATCAGCCTGGAAGTGTGAAATGCACTGCAGCAAAAAAGAATGTTATATCTTTTTTTTTTTTTTAAATTGTGAAAAGTTTATTCAGAGGGTCATTTATTATTCAACCCCTCAAACCACCAGAATTCTGTTTGGTTCCCCAAAAGTATTAAGAAGTATTTCAGGCACAAAGAACAATGAGCTTCACATGTTTGGATTAATTATCTCTTTTTCCAGCCTTTTCTGACTAATTAAGACCCTCCCCAAACTTGTGAACAGCACTCATACATGGTCAACATGGGAAAGACAAAGGAGCATTCCAAGGCCATCAGAGACAAGATCGTGGAGGGTCACAAGGCTGGCAAGGGGTACAAAACCCTTTCCAAAGAGTTGGGCCTACCTGTCTCCACTGTTGGGAGCATCATCCGGAAGTGGAAGGCTTATGGAACTACTGTTAGCCTTCCACGGCCTGGACAGCCTTTGAAAGTTTCCTCCCGTGCCGAGGCCAGGCTTGTCCGAAGAGTCAAGGCTAACCCAAGGACAACAAGGAAGGAGCTCCGGGAAGATCTCATGGCAGTGAGGATGTTGGTTTCAGTCAATACGATAAGTAACGTACTCCACCGCAATTGTCTCCGTTCCAGACGAGCCCGTAAGGTACCTTTACTTTCAAAGCGTCATGTCAAGGCTCGTCTACTGTTTGCTCATGATCACTTGGAGGACTCTGAGACAGACTGGTTCAAGGTTCTCTGGTCTGATGAGACCAAGATCAAGATCTTTGGTGCCAACCACACACGTGACGTTTGGAGACTGGATGGCACTGCATACGACCCCAAGAATACCATCCCTACAGTCAAGCATGGTGGTGGCAGCATCATGCTGTGGGGCTGTTTCTCAGCCAAGGGGCCTGGCCATCTGGTCCGCATCCATGGGAAGATGGATAGCACGGCCTACCTGGAGATTTTGGCCAAGAACCTCCGCTCCTCCATCAAGGATCTTAAGATGGGTCGTCATTTCATCTTCCAACAAGACAACGACCCAAAGCACACAGCCAAGAAAACCAAGGCCTGGTTCAAGAGGGAGAAAATCAAGGTGTTGCAGTGGCCTAGTCAGTCTCCTGACCTTAACCCAATTGAAAACTTGTGGAAGGAGCTCAAGATTAAAGTCCACATGAGACACCCAAAGAACCTAGATAACTTGGAGAAGATCTGCATGGAGGAGTGGGCCAAGATAACTCCAGAGACCTGTGCCGGCCTGATCAGGTCTTATAAAAGACGATTATTAGCTGTAATTGCAAACAAGGGTTATTCCACAAAATATTAAACCTAGGGGTTGAATAATAATTGACCCACACTTTTATGTTGAAAATTTATTAAAATTTAACTGAGCAACATAACTTGTTGGTTTGTAAGATTTATGCATCTGTTAATAAATCCTGCTCTTGTTTGAAGTTTGCAGGCTCTAACTTATTTGCTTCTTATCAAACCTGCTAAATCTGCAGGGGGTTGAAGACTACTTGTAGGCACTGTATATACTCTGAGGGTGTTATATACTAATGGGCGCAGAGTCTGCTAAAGTGGTGTGTAATACAGAGACAAACATTTTAAAAAGTTTTAATGCAAAACTGTCACCAGGTTTTCTCCATATAAACTATAGCCACCACCTGTTTGCCCTCATATACAGCATTGTAGAGTATTGTATATATGACCCCAAGCCGATCTGTATGACATTTAAAAGACCTTTTAATATACTCACATGTGGGGCGGTCTAGTCCGATGGGCGTGTCACAGGTGACAGGGGAACACAGGGAAACCTATACTGGCCCTAAGACTGGGGCCCCTGCACTTACTCTAACACCCAGAGGTACCCTTAAAGGTAGGGAGGTCCGGGCCTCCAACCTAGGCTCTATCTCCTGTCCTTGTCCCTGATGATAAGACCCCCCCTGCACAACCCACCACCTGGGGGGGAATGGAGAAGAACCAAAGTCAACCACCCCACCAACAAATATAGACAGGACAGGGGAAATTACTACAACAACTACTCGTACACACGATATCCACACACAAAGGAGCCAGTAAGAGTGCATGAGGGGAAACAACATAAAAGGGGGGAGAAAAACTACTGGGGAACAGCCATACCATTCAACCAGCACGCTTAGAAGTGCTGCAGCAACAACCAATTCTGTAGCCCACAACGAAAGTCTCAGAGAGAGGGTTTCTCCAGCTCCTGGCAAAGCTACCAAATGTATGAAAATAACCGGCACCGTCTGATGAAAGTAGAGGGTGTTTATAAAACCTGGGCATGGTCCCAACTGGAAACACCTGACCAGGAGTCAGGAGCTGCTGGAAGGTAAACTGACATTAACCCTCTCATCACCAAAGGAAAGGGAATCCATTAAATCAGCAGAATCTCACAAGACAAAGTGAGATTCTGACCCAGAACCTGTCACAAAACTCTGCAACAGTGGAAAGACTTGGTCTGGCGTCTCCTATCTTCTTGTGATCAATATTCTCTTCCCCTGCTCCATGTGGATGACGCATCCTACATCATCTACACAGTGTCCTCCATTGTGCTTTTGCGCACGCGCACTTCTCTCTGCCCTGCTGTGGGCAGAGCAAAGTATTCTAATGCGCATGCGCGGGCAGTCTTTGACCTTTCCCCGCACATGCGCATTAAAGTTATCTGCTCTGCCATCAGCACTGCAGAGAGAAGTGCATGTGTGCAAGAGCGCAATGGAGGACACTGTGTAGATGATGTAGGATGTGTCATCCACATGGAGCAGGGAAGGAGGACGGTGATGGCAAAAAGAGAGGAGGCGCTGGCTCAAGACTAGCCATGCTCATCGGACCCGACCGCCCCATATGTGAGTATAATAAAAGGTTTTTGTTATGTCTTGTATGGTCTTATGTTATACAGATCGGTGTGGGAACTTTTCTGCAGTAGTCTAGAATACTGTATATAAGAGCTTACTGGTGGTGACTGCAGCTTATATAGGAAAAACCTGGTGACAGGTTCCCTTTAAAGATAAAGAGGAACAATTTGGCACTTGAATATGAACTTAAAATTATTTACAGTCCCTACGTTTCAAGGGGTTGAAGAAAACGTGACAAGAACTCTATCTGTGCCTTGTAGCGTATCAGAGAGCAGCGTCAATTTTATTTACGTGTTGTATGAAGTGTAATAACCTGAGCTAGTATATATCACTCACATTTACCGCATATTACACTTATTGGCTTCATAAACAATCCTGTCATTTGCATGCTGTTTGTGGCTTTTAGTTAACAAAACAACACTCCGGGGCACAGAAATGATAAGAAGCAATTGAAATCTGAAATATGTGCTTTGATTTAATTACATTACAGAAGTACATTGAGATATTGCTTCTACATCGCAGAAAACCAAGAAATGTAATAATATGCCTGTTTAAATCTTAAGCCTGTTGAATTAATTATGACCCTAATTTTACCATGACGGAAAGACATTGCCACAGGTCATTTTGGAAGAAGGAAAAGTCGATATAATTTGATTAAATGAGGATCAAATAAAAGAAGAGGTCATCTTAGGGCAAAAAAGCACTTAATTATACAGATAAACATTTGTACTGCAGAAAGTGGTGACAATATTTTGCAATTCTTACAAGTATTCAAACCAATAAGGGCAAAGGAACACAGAACGAGGTCTTGTTTTGACATTTAGCTGAGAGAACAGAGGCAAAAATGCAGCTTTTTTCCTTTATTTGTTTTATTCCAATCTCATGTCTGGAAAAGCAGTAGAATGGTAACTATTCTTTAGTAACTCCTCAAAATTTATATTAAGTCCTCAGACCTTGGACTTAAAGTGTAGTCATCATTTAATTTTTATTTCATAAATCAACAGTATACATGAAAATAAGCAACTTTGTACTATATCCTATCAGACATATTTGCTTTTTTTCTCTGCCAGAATTGATCAGTCCTTATCAAAATTCTCAGTTCTGGGGTAAAATCTGTATTCAGTGAAGACTTTCCCATTACAGAGATAGGAGATGGCAGTTGTTACTGATTAAATTCTATGATTAAGGAAAGAGGAAGGCACTAGCGTTCCCCCTCTTCTCTCTACTTTGAATTTTTTGGTGGGTAAAATATATTTTATTTTCTCACCTCATTGTTATAAAACTTGAGGGCTCAAGATGCACACCACACATGTAGATAAATTCATTGAGTAGTCTCATTGCTAAAATGGGGTCAGTTGTGGGTGTTTTCCATTTTTTAGACACATCTGGGATTCTCCAAATGCGACATGGTGCCCACTAACAATTACAGACAATTTTGCGCTCCATAAGTCAAATGGCACTCCTACTATGCGTCCAAACAGTAGATTTCCACCACATAAGGAGTATTGGTGTATTCAGGAGAAGTTGCACAATCTGTGTCCCTTTTCTATGTCATCTTGTACCCATGGAGACCTTTTTCCTCTTTGAGTGCTCACATGGCCTGAGGGTGGTGACATGTCCCCCCTTCTGGCCACTCTGTTTGCGCTTGGAGATGTCCGGTCTCCATGGCGAAGGTTGGGAGCGCTCTCAGAGCTGCAAAATGCTTGCATGCAGTGCCTGATCGCATCCCTAAGGGCACATGCATGGCCTGTTGCCTGCTTGCTGAGATGTGTGCGGCCCCATTCAGCGGGTCCGGATATTCACACTGATGTGTGCTGTGTCTGGTGGCTGCTTTCGGGGGTGCAAGTGCAGTCGGCGTCCACGGCTCTTCCAGGTACATGACGCAATCATGTGACCGATCGTAAGGTCCTTAAAAAGTCCTGGCAGAAGTTGGGGTAGTCATTCTTTCCTCCCAGAAGAAGTGGGCGGTGTCCCACAAAACGGCCGTCAGAGGTCATGTTCTGCCTGAATCTCTGAATCACCAATTGCAATGGGCTAAGCTTACTTAGAGGTGCTAACACTACCTTGGGCTTTGGCACTTCTCACTTTATAAACAATTATATGCATGGTTGGATATTACTCCTGCCCCTTCAACAGCCATCTTATTATTGCTGCTTTATCTTTGGTGATTCTCTGGATCAGTGTGTTAGTCGTTTACAGGCTATGCATTTTTGTCCTTATGTGAGGTCTTTATATCATATATCTAATAAACTGTATTTTTATATGCACTGAAAACTCTAAAGGCCACTTTACACGCAACGACATCGCTAACGAGATGTTGTTGGGGTCACGGAATTCGTGACGCACATCCGGCCTTGTTAGTGAAGTCGTTGCGTGTGAAACACAGGAACAACCGTTAAGGATCAAAAATACTCACCATATAGTTGATCGTTGACACGTCGTTCTAATCTCAAATATCGTTGCTGCTGCAGGTATGAAGTTGTTCGTCATTCCTGCGGCAGCACACATCGCTATGTTTGACACCGCAGGAACGAGGAACAACATCGTACCTGCGGCCGCCGCCAATGAGGAAGGAAGGAGGTGGGCGGGATGTTACGGCCGCTCATCTCCGCCCCTCTGCTTCTATTGGGCGGCCACTTAGTGAGGTCGCTGTGACACCAAATGAACCACCCCCTAGAAAGGAGGAGGTTCGCTGGCTACAGCAACATCGCTAGACAGGTAAGTATGTGTGACGGATTTTAGAGATGTTGTGTGCCACGGGCAGCAATTTGCCCGGGATGCACAACCGACGGGGGCGGGTGCTTTCACTAGAGACATCGCTAGCGATGTCACTGTGTGTAAAGTGGCCTTTACTTTCTTTTCCTTTTGTATTGATTTGTTCCCTGGGAGTGTGCTGTCTTGTGGCCAGACTTTGGGGCCTCCTTGTGCACTTTATTAAGTATGACCACATTAAGGCATATTATTTAGACCATGAGTCTTTTGTGTAGGATGCATGTTAAAGGTATATTACAAATGGAAAATGTATGCAGCACAGTAAATGCCCATAGGGTGCATGGGAGTCATGCTGCTGGGCATTACGTGTAGATTACATATGGAGAACTCATTCAGCACAGTAAAGGCTGAGCTCATTCTAATGTGCTATTTTTCAGCATATTGAAGTGTCAGACATATCCCACTCTCTGCTTTCATCGAGCCCCGCTGCTACTTATTAAATGTTCATTAAAGCATCAGAGAAGTTCCTTGTGCAATGTTATGCTGCTTATTAATGGGGAAACTATTTTCGCCGCTATTTTTGTTATAGTGGGATTCTCTTCTTATCCATGTCTTTTTCAGCGCCTGCTCGGTGCTGTGCCCATCTTCCAGCTAGTAGCATCACTTACTGGGCACATATGTAGTCACTTTAAAGTGCAGAATTCATCAATGTTTTTCATTGCTGTAATAAGGTTTGTGACACAATAAATTCAGTAATACAATGTATGTGTTATTACCATTTGTGTAATATTACTTGGAGTAGCACTTAAAAAAAAAGCATGTCTGAGCTGACTAAATACTTATCGTATGTGCCTGGTAGCCAGAACTATGAACTTTAGGATATATGACTGCTTAAAGGACCTATAAGTAATCTGCTGAGCCTATTCCTAATGATTACCTTTGTTTTCCACATGTCAAATTGCTATAAGGTTATGTGTGCACGTTGCATCTTTGTGGTGTCCACAAAGATGTACGTTTTTAGTCCCAAAAAACACTCCCTCGGCATGCATTTCTTGCAGCGTTTTACTGCGTTTTTGCCCAGTACGTTTTTCAAGTCAAATCTATTGAATGGAAGGGCTCAAAAACGCTGGCAAAGACGCATAAAGAATTGACATGCTGCATCTTTGTGGTCACGACAAAGACACAGCCAAAAGAAAGCTGCAACGTGCGGACAGCATAAATGAAATCTCATAGACTTTGCTAGGGAAGGAAATATATGCAGTTTTTTGACCAAAACTACACCCAAGAAACGCACAAAACCGCTGCAAAAAACGCAGCGTGCGCACATAGCCTAAAAGGAACTTTCTGAAAAGAGGAAGAAAACTAACACAAACTGTGTTCACTTCCTGGTTATTCAGCAGCTCAGTATCTCTTATTAACCTACATTTCCACCTGCATCCCCTGTAGCAGATCTCCCTAATTATTCAGCAACTCACTCATTACCTACTGCAGATACATCTGTGTTGTTTTACATTTAGGGTACAGTTCCTCTTGCGATAAGCTAATGAACCTCTGCTGCAAGGGTCATGCTACTGTGATGTGATCTTGTGATCATATCACAGCTGCAGAGAAGAGGGAGGGAGCACTTTCTCCCCACCTCCTCCGCTCCCTGTCTCTGCGTACATCGCACTGTACTTGGATTACATGCGAGTGCAGTGCGATGTTTCACACGCTCCCATAGACGTGTATGTGGGTGCGTGAGCATTGGACAAAACAAACCAAGCTTATCAGAGTGTAATTTTTTTTTCAACTGAGGAAACAAGTCATTGAATATACTGATGCTTCAATCGCATATTAGAGATCCCATTCATGTAGCAGTTATTGAGCGTCTGCTCTAAAATAGAAAATATTCATTCATCTTGAGACGTGAAGGATATAAAACTTAAAATCTTGCACTTTATAAATCAAGTAGGAGAAGGTCTGATGAGAATCTGCAGTTTTTTAATTCAACAAACAAGCAAGCATGATAAGTCTAACCTTATCATGAAAATGCAAGACAATCCTAAATTAGATAAAGTGAAATCTACAGGACTAAAATATACAGCATTTAAGAGACAGATCTTCAAGTAAGGGCTCGGTTCCACTTGCTCATAACTTTTGATGCGAGAGCATCGGAAGCAATATGCTAATGACCCTCTTCTGCGATCGTGAGCCGAGGTCATGCGATTGTTATCTGATCTTGCGATCGGGTCCAAGCTGCGAAGAAGAGGGAGGGAACACTTTCTCCCATCTACCCGCTGCCTGTATATTACAAATACAACTTGGGAGGAAGATGAGGAGTGCGTCTTAAAATCCGAATATAGCTTACCGGGAGGTGGAGAATTGGCGCAGGGTCTGTCCAGGAGCTATCTGTGTGGCCGGCTGTCAGCGCGGGCAGCTATCCGGGCACGCGGCAAACTGCCTCTTTGTGGGCTCTCTGTGCGGCTAGCTGGCTGTGCCAGCGGCCGGCTGGCTGCCTCTCTGTGCGAGTGGCCGGCTAGCTGCCTCTCTGTTCGAGCGGCCAGCTAGCTGCCTCTTTCTGCGGGTAGCCGGCTGGCTGCCAGTCTGTGCGAGCGAACGCCTGGCTGTGCTGGTGGCTGGCTGTCTGTCTGTGCAGTTGGCAGGCCAGCTGTTTGCCTGTCTGTCTGTGCGGGCTACGGTGGCTGTGTGGGGCAGGGCGGTGCTGTAGGTGTCCCAGATGCTCTGGTTTTAAATGATGGTGCCCGGAGTTGGCGCATGCGCAGATGGAGCTCTTGGCTCAAGATCTTGTCATTGAGCTGAGAGCTCAATCTGCGCCGTCGCCACTCCGAGCGCCATTTCTTTGAAGCCCACACTGCCGACAAAGCATCTGGGACACCGGCCTGCTACACACAGCCAGCACAGCTTCTGCTGCCAGCACAGTCCGCCCGCTACCAGCACAGCCCCCACCGCCCACCGAAGTATGACGGACCCCATTTTTTTTCTTTATCTTTTTTATCTCTAAATTTGGGATGCGTCTTATAATCTGATGTGTCGTATAAAACGAAAAATTCAGTACTTGGCTGTACCACTGAATTTTCTACAATATGATCTCACAGTTGAGAATCCCGCAACCATTGTTTATGGTCATCTAGTTGGATGTATTCTCTCAGAAATTAATCTCTCCATACTTATTCATGGTTATTACTGTATTAATATATACAATGTGCATAATGCTATCCTTTGATTTATAGTATGCATATAATGATGAGAAAAAGGGTAACAATGTTTTGAACTTTTGACTTTCAGGCTTCCTATCTCACCATCCACTTCAGCTTTAAATGAGAAACTACCTTCATATTATAGGCAACCATCTTGGCTATCTCATACATACAATTGACTTGCTTTCTCTTCAACTCTAGCCATAAGTGTTCGATTGGGTTGAGGTCTGGGGGCCAATCCAGTACTTCTACTTTTTTTCATTGAACCATTACTTCGCCAATCTTGACATATGCTTTGGGTGATTGTGCTGCTGAAACTCTATGTTGTCCTTTTCATACCCATAGTATTTGAGTGTAGAAAATAACTCATCTTGTAGATAACTCACATATTGCTCAGCATTGAGACCACCATCATTCGTGCTCAAGTATCCAATGTGTTTGGCTGTGAAACAACCCCATATCATCAGGCTTCCTCCACCGAACTTAATGGTTCCATCAATTTCTCAATCCATTAGCCCCTTTTTCCCTTGTTTATTTCAGACCCATTTCCACTCAGAGCCTATTCTATTGACTATTGTCTCATTTCGCCAAATCACCCTTTTCTAATCTTCTACTGTCCAGTTTTCATAAGGCTTCTTCACCTTTTAATGAGCTACCACTTCAGAATTGCGTAAAGGGCTTGGCATAGTATTTCCATGGATGTCTGTGATTATTACGAAACATACGAGCCACCTCAAGTGCTGTGTTTGTCACTCTAAAACTAATAGACCTTGTGATGAGTTGACTTGTTCGCGCGGATATTTCTCCTGGACACCCACCTCTTGCCTTTTGAATAAATGGCTGGACTTCATTTTGTATTCTTCCAACTGTCATGGCACTCACATGATGCAGTTTGGCAATTTTTTTGGCTTAGAGACTGCTATAGATGACCTGGAAGATGCTGTTTCTTGTTTCTCGGGAAATCTTCTTCATGGCTGCTAATCATTTCAAACCTTCCACTTGGGAATCAACCTAAAAACACACTGAGCTATTAGGAACTCTGCAAAAAGGTTGTAATTTGTAATATACAGGAAGAAAAAGATTTTTCCACAACCAGGAGCAAAACAGTAACAATGCAAAACTACTGTAATCAAATGCTAAATAGTTGCAAGTCAAATTTATGCATGAGGTAGCCAAGATGATTGTCTGTAAAATGAAGGTAGTCTCACACTCAAAGCTGTAGTGGATGGTGAGATATGGAGCTTAAAATTCTAAAGTTCAAAACATTGTTACTAGTGCTGGTCGAACTCACATTAAAAACCGGGACCGTCGGGTCCCTGTTAAATTTAAAAAAAACCCCGATCAGCTCCGGAATCTATGGGGACCAGAGATTAAAAACGTTGGTTGAAAGGATAGGGGGTAGAAGTGCGCGTGGTGTACTCAATGAGGCTGTGTCATGGCGGCACGTTCCTTCCGGGTCAGGTTTTCCTTTCCGGAGCCGACCATTAAATATTCACTGCTTTGCCCGCCCACCGGGGCGTGTAATTGGTTGCAGTTAGACGCGCCCCCACCCTGAGTGGCAGCATGCCAGCTGACTGCAACCAATCTCAGGCGCCAGGACGGCCAGTGGGCGGGGAAAGCAGTGTAAGTGTCTGCGGGTCAGTATAGTGGTATAAAAATAAATTAATAAATAAAATAATAGGCGCAGGGTCCCTCTATTCTCATACCAGCACAGATAAGCCCACAGCTGCATCCCCCAGCTGTCGGGCTTTAACTGTGCTGTGTATCAAAATAAGCCCAGAGTCCTACGTGGGAGGGACTCGCATCACATCACCCAGCAGCTGGATATTCTCCTGACAGGAGCGTGCAGGTACATAGAAACACATGCTGCCGACCCGCTCCTGTCAGGAGAGTAGGCAGCTGTGCCGGGTGATGCGATGCGAGACTTGTGCAAGTCTGGCATCACATCCCCGGCATGGCCTACCGCTCCCCAAACATGAGCGTGCAGATACATAGAAACACAACGGCCGACCCACTCCTGTTAGGAGAGTATGTGGCTGTGCCGAGTGATGCGACGCAAGACCCGTGCGAGTATCTCACAGGTGTAGTTCTGGCTTAAGAGAAACCGCATGAAGCTTTTTTTTTTTTAATTTAAATAAATAATAATAAAACAATACGACGCTCCCCCCCCTCCCCCCCATTTTGACACCCAGCCAAGATAAAGCCAGCTGGTGGCTGGTATTCTCAGCCCGCAGCTGCCCGGTAGTTTAGCATCCATTAGAAGTGACAATCCCGATGCTTTACTGGCTCTTCCCATTTGCCCTGGTGTGGTGGCAATCAGGGTAATAGCAGGGGTTAATAACAGCGCACAGCTGCAACTAAACCCAAGGCTATTAATGGCACAGGCATCTATGAGATACCTGTATCACTAATCTGTAAATTAAAGTAAATAAGTACAAACACAGAGAAAAAATCCTTTATTTGGAATAAAATACAAAAACACACCCTCTTTCACCACTTTGTCCGGTGTAATCCCCACGAGGTCCCATGCTGCTTTTAGCTCTGCTACCTCTCACAGCAAGCAGCCATAGAACAAGACTATTCTTGTTTGTGAGTGCAGAAAATGACTGAGCCACAATGAACGATGACTGCAGGCAGACAGTGTCACAGGCTGGGGGTGCGTCTCACTGCAGCCAATCACAGACGAGAGGACGGCCAGTGGGCGGGGAAAGCACAGAAGGCTGTGTGTATGCGATGAGCCTAATGCGCAGTACAGGAATTAAATGTGTGACCCGAAAGCAGTTTGCTGCCATGACAGCGAGTCTCCGTAAGTATGAAATGCTCGCTTAATTCTTTTTTTTCTCTATTTTTCCTTTCATTTTCCCAGTGCCGAATCCGGATCGTACACCCGGGCATCTTTGCAACTGCGCGGATCCGGACTATAACAGTCCGGGTCCGCTCAGCCCTAATTGTTACCCTTTTGCTCATCAGTGTACATGTATTGTAAATACTTCTTTTTTGTTATACACAATTTTTGTTAGAATTTCTTATTTTTATTTTATACTAGCTGTACTACCCAGCTTCACCCGGGTTAATAACTGTTGTTAACAAAATAGAATGTATTAACAAAAATTTATTCTGCACCCAAATACCACAAAACAAATAGATAGAAATGTAATTATTAAAAGGCAAAAACTAAGCTAATAGAAGCATTTCACAACATATATTTCAACACCCCAGATATTCCACACAGATTTAACTAAATTGGCGAAGTAATGTGCTCCGTCTGTCTCATTCCAGGTCTGACTCTTTCCAGGTCTGTCTCTTTCCCCATCTGTCTCTTTCCCTGTCTGTCTCTTTCCCTGTCTGTCTCTTTCCCCGTCTATCTCTTTCCCCGTCTGTCTCTTTCCCCGTCTGCCTGTCTCTGTCTGTCTTTTTTTGTCTGTCTCTATCTCTCTGTTTCTTTCCCCATCTGTCTCTTTCTAGGTCTGTCTCTTTCCCAGGTCTGTCTCTTTCCCCGTCTGTCTCCCCGTATCTTTGTCTGTGTTTTTTCCTGTCTGTCTCTTTCTCCATCTGCCTGTCTCTGTCTGTCTCTTTCCTTGTCTGTCTCTATTTCTCTGTCTCTTTCCCCGTCTGTCTCTATCAAGGTCTGTGTCTTTCCCCATCTATCTTTGTCTGTCTCTCTGGCTTTCTCCTTCTTCCCTGCCTGCCTGTCTCTGTCCTTGTCTGCATGTCTGTCTATCTCTTTCCCCATCTGTCTCTTTCCCCATCTGTCTCTTTCCTCATCTGTCTCTTTCCCAATCTGTCTCTTTCCCCGTCTGTCTCTTTCCAGGTCTGTCTATTTCCCGGTCTGTCTATTTCCCGGTCTTTCTCTTTCCAGGTCTGTCTCTTTCCAGGTATGTCTCTTTCCATCTCTCGGTCTCTTTCCAGGTCTGTCTCTGTCTGTCTCTCTGTCTGTCTCTGTGTCTGTCTCTCTGTCTGTCTCTGTGTCTGTCTCTCTGTCTGTCTCTCTGTCTGTCTCTCTGTCTGTCTCTGTGTCTCTCTCTGTGTCTCTCTCTGTGTCTCTCTCTGTGTCTCTCTCTGTCTCTCTCCATCTCTCTCTGTCTCTCTCTATCCGTCTCCCCACCGACATCTTATTACCTCATATATAAGCTTTCTATACTATGAATGTCTTTTGTTCCTATAGCAACCAATCACAGCTCCTACTAATAACCTGTAGTTCCAGGCTCCATTTACTTTAATGGAGGCATGTTTTTTGGAGAGTAACTGTAAAGCGTGGGGTTAAATTTTCCTGTCAAAACATAGTCTACGACATTCCCTGGGTCACATGAGGTGTCTGTGAAAAATTTTGTGATTGTAAATGCGACGGTGCGGATACACTTTTCGTTTCACTTTTTCACCATTATGTAGATAGGGTCAAAATTGATTGGTAAATTGGAACGCGTAGGGTTAAAATTTTGCCTCACAACATAGCCTATGTGTCACGCTCCCCGGGTCCCCTGCCACGCTCCCCGGCTCACCTGCCACGCTCCCCGGCTTCCCTGCCTCGCTCCCCGGCTCCTCTGTCAGGCGTCCCCCGCTCCACAGCCTCCAGGCCCCATCACCGGCGGTCCCCAGGCGGCCCGGTCCCCGCTCCCGGCGCCCGTCGGCAGCTCTGCTCCAGGCCGGCTCTCCTACCTCCTGTTCACCGCTCCCTGCCCTGGCTTCTGGCACCCGGGCCTCGCGCATGCGCATTAGGGCGCGCGCGCGGTCATTGACCCTTTCTTAAAGGGCCAGTGTCCTCCAACAGGATATTGAAGGATCAGGTACTGGGTATATAGGGGGATCCTTTCCAAGTGGGCGGGGCCTGTTCTTTGTGTTTTCTAAGCTAGGAGTCAGGTCTCCTTGTGTCTGTGATATATTCACCTATCTCTCTCGTAGAGCCGCTCCTGCCTCGCCAACCGGTCCTGACGATACCCGAACCCCGAACGGTGACGGCCTGCCATCCCGTCAGTTCCGGCCATCTCCGATCCCTGTGGTGACCCGCCTTCTCGCTCCATTGGTTCCGGACTCTGCCTGACGACATCTCGGCCTCCGAACCTGAGCTCCGTCACCCGGACTACCATCAGAGACCCCATGGTCCCAGGGACTTCTTTACTCCACTCCTCTAAACGGACTGTCCTACTAGTGCTCCGGCTACCGGGCACCTTGCCCTCGGTGAGGTGTTCAGCCCAGTGGATCCACCTCCTGGGTCTGCCCGTCCACCTGGCCCTAACAGTTAGAACAGGCCATGGATCCCGCCGAAGCACTAGCGGCCTTGCAGCAGGAACTCACACGCCAGCGCGAGACCCAGACCCGCATGCTGAACTTCATGTCTTCTGTGGATACCCGCCTGAACACGCTACAAGCGACAGCCACATCCTTGGCATCTCAGGTTTCCACTGTACAATCCATGGCCACAGCTCCCGTGGCAGCCTCCTCGGATGCTTCCAGACTTCGTTTGGCCTCACCACCCCGGTACGCCGGAGATCCCAAGACCTGCAGGGGATTCCTAAACCAGTGCTCCCTTCATTTCAAGCTGCTTCCGCACTTGTTTGCCTCCGACCAAGCCAAGGTGGCGTTTGTGATGTCCCATCTAGAGGGTGAGGCACTGGCCTGGATGAACCCCTTGTGGGAAAAGGAGGACCCTGTGACTACCAACATCCAGGACTTCCTGCAGGCATTTAGAAACACCTTTGACGAACCTGGACGTGCCGCTGCATCCGCCTCATCACTCCTCAGGCTACGTCAGGGGACTATGACGGTAGGGCAGTATGCCATTCGCTTCCGCACTTTGGCCTCAGAATTGGGATGGAACAATGAAGCCCTCACCGCCGCCTTCTGGGAAGGACTCTCCAGCCGTATTAAGGACGAGCTGGCAGGCCGCGATGTTCCTTCCACCCTGGATGCCCTGATCGCACTAGCCACCCGCGTGGACCTCAGATTCCAGGAACGATCCAAAGAGGTGTCCCGTGAGAGACGTCCGATACGGCATTCCTCTCCTCCGCAGAAGCCCGCCGTACTTCAGTCAGCGTCGTCTGGTGTCTCTGTCCACGAGCCCATGCAGATTGACCGTTTGCGGCAGTCCGAACAACGCCGAGCAGAACGGCTCGCCAAGGGCCTCTGCTTCTACTGCGGAGAGGGCACACACCTTCTACGCTCCTGTCCAGAGAGGCCGGGAAACTCCAAAGCCTAGGGTTGGTAGGAGAGGCCACCCTAGGTGCTGGGACTCTCTCAGACCCGGTTACGTGGACTGTTCAAGTGACGACGGGAGAGACGCGGTTCACGGCCGAGGCGTACCTCAATTCCGGGGCAGCAGGCAATTTCATCCAGCAGGCCACGGTGGACAAGTACCAGGTGCCTGTTACTCCACTCGACAAACCCCTCGTGATTGCCTCTGTAGATGGGAGACCCCTCTCTGACACCATCTCGTGGATCACCAAGCCGGTGGAACTACGTATTGGTGCCCTGCACACCGAGAACATCGCTCTCTACGTCCTCCCACACATGTCCCATCAAATTCTGCTGGAACTCCCCTGGTTACGGACACACGAACTGTCAGTCAGCTGGGGTACTGGTGACATCACCCGATGGGGCTCCTCTTGCCACGAGAACTGCCTGAAGACCATACAGCCCATCCGACGACCTCCGGTTCCGAAGTCCCTACCGGGATTGCCCTCGGCCTATTGGTCCTTCGCTGACGTCTTTGTTAAAAAGGAATCAGAGGTACTTCCGCCACATCGTCCTTATGACTGTGCCATCGACCTACTCCCGGGAACTACACCCCCTCGAGGATGGATATATCCACTGTCTCCTGCTGAAACAAGGGCCATGTCTGCCTACATCACGGAGAACCTGGCAAGGGGATTCATTCGGAGGTCCTCCTCTCCTGCAGGAGCAGGCTTCTTCTTCGTTAAGAAGAAAGAGGGCGATCTACGCCCATGCATTGACTACCGGGGTTTGAACCAAATCACCGTGAAAAATAAATACCCCCTGCCGCTCATCCCCGAATTGTTTGATTGGCTTAGAGGAGCTCGTGTGTTTACCAAGTTGGATCTTCGGGGTGCCTACAACCTGGTCCGCATCCGCTCTGGGAACGAATGGAAGACCGCATTCAATACTCGCGATGGGCACTATGAATACTGTGTGATGCCCTTCGGCCTCTGTAACGCACCAGCAGTGTTTCAGGAATTGGTGAACGATGTGTTCCGGGACCTTCTCTACGTCTGTGTAGTGGTGTATCTTGACGATATCCTGGTATTCTCTCCGGACCTCCAGACCCACAGAGAGAACGTGCAGCTGGTACTACAAAGACTGAGAGAGAATCGTCTGTACGCCAAGTACGAAAAGTGTGTATTCGAGCAGTCTTCTCTTCCCTTCTTGGGTTACGTGATCTCCGATACCGGTCTGCAGATGGACCCGGAGAAGGTCTCTTCCATTCTCAACTGGCCCCCTCCTTCCGGACAGAAGGCAATCCAACGCTTTCTGGGATTCGCAAACTATTACCGTCAGTTCATCCCTCACTTCTCTGCTCTGACTGCACCTCTCTCCGCCTTGACCAAGAAGGGGGCTAATCCAAAGGACTGGTCACCTGCGGCCGACGCCGCGTTTGGCTCCCTGAAACAGGCATTTGCTTCTTCCCCTGTGCTCCACCGTCCTGAGTTAAACCGACAGTTTACCTTGGAGGTGGATGCCTCCTCCTCGGGAGCCGGAGCAGTGCTCATGCAGAAGTCCTCCTCCGGGAAGATGGTTACTTGCGGTTTCTTCTCCAAGAGCTTCTCAGCGCCTGAACGAAACTACACCATCGGTGACCGAGAGCTATTGGCAGTCAAACTGGCTCTGGAAGAATGGCGCTACCTTCTGGAGGGAGCAGTGTACCCCGTGATCATTTACACGGACCACAAGAACCTGGAATACCTGCGGTCCGCTCAGCGGCTGAACCCACGGCAGGCCAGGTGGTCCTTGTTCTTTGCCAGGTTCGATTTTCAGCTCCATTTTCGACCCGCGGACAAGAATGTACGAGCAGATGCTTTGTCCAGGTCATTCATGCCCATGGAGCAGGAGGAGGAGACATCCCAGCCCATCATCTGTCCAAGTAAGATTATTCCGGTGGCTCCTGTCACCCTGGCCCAGATACCGCCTGGGAAGACCTATGTCTCTGAGACTGACAGGCAAAAAGTGTTGCACTGGGGCCATGCCTCGAAAATAGCCGGCCATGCTGGTCAGAAGAAAACATGGAGTACAATTGTACGTCACTACTGGTGGCCATCCCTTCGCACGGACGTCGCTTCTTTTGTCTCAGCCTGCTCCTCTTGTGCCAGGAACAAGACGCCCAAACACCTGCCATATGGTCGTCTTCTACCTCTGCCTATACCCTCCGTTCCGTGGCAACACATTGCAATGGACTTTATTACGGACTTGCCCCTGTCCTCCGGACACACAGTCATATGGGTCGTGGTGGATCGGTTCTCCAAAATGGCTCATTTCGTCCCTATGGCTGGACTGCCCTCTGCCCAGGAACTCGCTGACGCTTACATACAGCACATCTTCCGGTTGCATGGCTTTCCATCACACATTGTGTCCGACAGAGGAACTCAGTTTACCTCCCGCTTCTGGAGGGCTCTCTGCAAACATCTGGGAGTGACTCTGGACTTTTCTTCAGCCTACTATCCTCAATCTAATGGCCAAGTGGAACGAGTCAATCAGATCTTGACCTCCTTCTTACGTCACTACGTCAACGCCCATCACGACGACTGCTCCACGCTTCTTCCTTGGGCTGAATTCTCCCATAACCACCACGTCAGTGAGTCCTCCTCCAGCTCTCCCTTCCATGTCGTTTACGGACTTCAGCCTTCCGTCCCGTTACCTGTATCCTCTTCCTCGGATGTCCCTGCTGCTGATGCTGTAGTCCGTGACTTTGCAACCATTTGGGACACTGTCAAGGCGTCCCTTGGACGTGCTTCCCTGCGGATGAAGAGACACGCAGACAAGAGGCGTCTGGATCCTCCGTGTTTCTCTTCAGGAGATCTGGTCTGGCTTGCTTCCAAGTACGTCCGATTGATGCTAGCATCGTACAAGCTGGGTCCTCGCTACATCGGGCCGTTTAAAGTCATTGGCAAGATCAATGAGGTCTCCTACAAGCTGCAGCTCCCGGCCACGATGAGGATACCCAACTCCTTCCACGTCTCCCTGCTCAAGCCGGTTGTCCTTGGTCCCTTCTCCGCTGCTGCCAGTTCTGCTCCTCCTTCTATTGCTGATGATGACATCTATGCGGTAAGGGATATCATGGCCATGAAGACCGTACGGGGCCGACAGTTCTTCCTGGTGGACTGGGCAGTGTATGGTCCTGAGGATAGGTCCTGGGAGCCTCGGGAGAATGTGGGTACTCCTCTGATTCGTGCCTTCCTGACCCGGTTGCGGGGAAGGGGGCGTGGGGGGGGTACTGTCACGCTCCCTGGGTCCCCTGCCTTGCTTCCCGGCTCCCCTGCCACGCTCCCCGGCTCACCTGCCATGCTCCCCGGTTTCCCTGCCTCGCTCCCCGGCTCCTCTGTCAGGCATCCCCCGCTCCACAGCCTCCAGGCCCCATCACCGGCGGTCCCCAGGCGGCCCGGTCCCCGCTCCCGGCGCCCGTCGGCAGCTCTGCTCCAGGCCAGCTCTCCTACCTCCTGTTCACCGCTCCCTGCCCTGGCTTCTGGCACCCGGGCCTCGCGCATGCGCATTAGGGCGCTTGCGCGGTCATTGACCCTTTCTTAAAGGGCCAGTGTCCTCCAACAGGATATTGAAGGATCAGGTACTGGGTATATAGGGGGATCCTTTCCAAGTGGGCGGGGCCTGTTCTTCGTGTTTTCTAAGCTAGGAGTCAGGTCTCCTTGTGTCTGTGATATACTCACCTATCTCTCTCGTAGAGCCGCTCATGCCTCGCCAACCGGTCCTGACGATACCCGAACCCCGAACGGTGACGGCCTGCCATCCCGTCAGTTCCGGCCATCTCCGATCCCTGTGGTGACCCGCCTTCTCGCTCCATTGGTTCCGGACTCTGCCTGACGACATCTCGGCCTCCGAACCTGAGCTCCGTCACCCGGACTACCATCAGAGACCCCATGGTCCCAGGGACTTCTTTACTCCACTCCTCTAAACGGACTGTCCTACTAGTGCTCCGGCTACTGGGCACCTTGCCCTCGGTGAGGTGTTCAGCCCAGTGGATCCACCTCCTGGGTCTGCCCGTCCACCTGGCCCTAACACTATGACGCTCTCGGGGTCCAGATGTGTGAGTGTGCAAAATTTTGTGGCTGTAGCTGTGGCGGTGCAGATGCCAATCCCGGACATACACACACACATACATACATACACACGCACACATTCAGCTTTATATATTAGATTTAGAAAACCTTGAAAAAGGCCTTAAGGTTATAAAGCTAAAACGTTGGTCCTATCTCTGTTCTACATGGGTCACATTTAAGTATAAAAACAGATTCAACACAACATATCTTCATCATTCGTGTGCCAACGTATTTTCTTATTATTATGTAAGATTCTAGTAGCCCTGTTCGGTTCCAGGGGCATAGATACATTTATGCAGCAGAGAATATTAAAATCTTCTTCATCACTAAGTTCTACTCCAGACAGTCTGTTTTATCCCAATCTAAACAAACTGCTTTTCTTTGTTTGGAGGATGAAAAATTCATCTCTCTCTCAAAAAATCAACACCTTAGTATTCTTGAAAGACTTCTAGTAATAGTCAGATGTCTGGAAGAAATTCTGTTTTTATTGTGCTTGAATTTCTGCAATATGGTTTCCATAAGCATCTCAGAACCACGACACTTCTAGCACTCGTTACTGCCAACAACTTATAGATGGGGACTTTTACTGTCAGAAATCCTTGAATAACCTCCTTATCTGAACCTCTTTACTGAAGTTGACATTTTATTTTGTTCTTTAACCTCTTTACCCTGTTTTTGTTTTTTTTTTTATTATTTTTGTATTTTCTTCCCCATTTTCTAAGACCCATAACTTTTTTTCATTTTTTCCTCCACATAACCGTATGATGGTTTGTTTTTTGCGGGATGAGTTGAATGACTCCATTCGTAAACAGGAAAAAAAATTCAAGTGCTTTGAAATTGCAAAAAAAGTACAATTGTTTATTTTTTATTAACCATAAAGTACATGTTGTTCACAACTGTATACAGTAAAATTGGCTTGACATTATGATTCCCCAGGTCAGTATGAGGACGCAGGTACCAAACATGTATAGGTTTTTTTTTAATGTGGTGAAAAATTTTTCAGAAATTTATAAAAAAAAAAAAAATAATAATAATAACTTGCTTTTGTAGAAGTCCCATGCTTCGTGATGGCTGGCTACCCTGTCTGCCCTAGTCCAACCCCCCTGTGAGTAAGCACCTGCTGTTGTTTGTGTGTGTTTCGTGAAGGCACCGGCAGGTTAACCCTCTCCTGACCCGGGATAGATATTACCACTGAAAAGTGGTGTAATACCCTGTGGAGCCTGAAGCCCAAGTGTGCCACACATGTCCATACATTTAGGGAGGTGGAGCTTACAGATTCTTGTTAAGATTTTTTTTTTTTATTCAGAGAAGATACACTTTGGGACAGAATACTGTTTTACAATTAAAGAGGTTGTCCACCATTGGATAATTTCCCTTAATAAAGGTTTGAAAAAAATAAAAAAAAATATAGTAACCGACTGGACCAGTGCTATTCCTCAATACCTAGCACTGCATCATCCATGGGTCTGCTGGAATCAACATCCCACACTGCTATCATGGGAGAACTTAAGCTGATTGGTAGCCACTGATTGGCTGCAGCGCTCATGTGAATCCGTATCTCTCACATCCATACATTATATCAGTTTTCTGTTTCCCAATAAGCTCTTGAGTTCACTGTATGTAGCTCACCAGTTATTAACTCTAGAAACTACTGTCGATAAATGGCATCAAGTTTTTCATTGTATAATAACAACTTAGAGCTAAAATGGAATTGATATCACTCTGGCAAAGGCTACTGTTCAGTGCAGCTAGCACCATCTTTCGTAAGTGAACAGGAACATATAACATTATGGTTTGGTGAATTACAAAATTGGAGATCTATTTAATGATTAGACGAAAGCTCTTTATTCTGGCTATCAACCATGGGATATCCTAATAGAGCATCTAGATAATGCAACATTCTCACCATAAGGAAACCTATGTGGAAATGGACAGTGTGCTATGATTTATATATACTTATCATATACTACCTATTGGGTAGAGACATTGTAGTCTGATACTATATGAATTGTGTTGTAACAGACAATGTGTGATTTGTACATTTATTTCATACTTTGTTTATAGAGTTTTAAAGGGAATCTGTCAACTACTAATCTTCGGGGTGGTCCGTTCCAATGGGCGTTGCTGGTCTTAACCCGACACCTCCTCTATCCTTGCGATCTCCGTCTCCTTCTTGCCTTGTGTGGTTGACATGTCCTACATCATCCCCACAGTGTCCTTCATTGCACTTTTGCGCACGCGCACTTCTCTCTGACCTGCTGAGGGCAGATCAAAGTATTGTAGTGAGCAACCATAGGTGCTTTTTGACCTTTCCCTGCGTCTGCACATTACAGTACTTGCTCTGCTCGCAACAGGGCACAGAAGCGCAAAGGAGGACACTGTGTGGATGACGTAGGACACATTATCCACACAAATCAAGAAGGAGGACAGCGGTCACAAGCAGAAAGGAGGCACGGGATCAAGATTAGCAATGCCCAGTAGAGCGGTGAACCCTGCAGGTGAGTAGATGACAGGTCCCTCTAAGGTAGCCTAGGTGTAGTTGGACCATGGCTAGTTCAATTCATATAAACTTCCAGCGGTGGCCGACCAATATACTCCACGAATATCTGATACACTGATGTCATGTTACCATCCGTAGTTATAATATCCAGTGATTCAGGCCTGTTACTGGCTGTATTGTAAATTCATGTTTTGTACGGTCTGCTGTGGCTGCAGCTGATTCATTACAATTTGTAAAGTAAGAGTCCTGTTTTATGGTTTTTCATATGTAGGTTGTACTTATTGACTGTATAGAATTTCTTGGCTGCTTGATTATTAAGCTTCTTTTTTTTTATAATGATAAACTATTAAATTTACTTTTTCTTTCATCTTATATATGTAACTTCTCACTTTGCTTGGTGCAGCAAATTCCAGTGAAATGAAATTATTTTTTCTTTATATCATGAAACCTGACACAATGTAAAAAAAAATATTCATATAAACGGACATGACTGATAACTAATCAAGAAAACTGATAACCTTGAAGGATTTATAAAGACAATAGGGAGATGACAGTCTACAAACCAAGGAAAATGGTAATTATTCTGCGAACATTCTCCAAATGCATCTTTCCTAATCCCTCTACATATGATTTCATATTTTACTTCGTAGTGTACAAGGCAAGATTGTATAGGAATAGACTACAATAACCTGTCCTGCACACAACAAAAAATAAGCCTCTAAGAATTCAGACTGACATATACCTTGGCTTTCCAATTATCCCAACAAAATGGTAATAACACTTACTCTCTCATGCGCTTCAGCTTAGTCTGTGCCATAGTGTCGTTGATATCACTTGATGGCCTGGGAATTGATGGAGACACTTTGGTGGCAGTCTGAGTATCTACAAATCAATGTGTAGAGAGACAATGCAATTCAATGTTCATTTTAATGGCATTATGGCGCACTGGAAGCCTAGCAGAAAATATAATGAGAAATTGCCTTGTTAGAGTGGTACATAAAAGCAGATTACAGGCAATGTGTAAAGTGTCTGGAGGACAGGAATTCCACCACAAGATGTTCATTCATTAAAGAGAGGAAACTTGAGCACTTGGAAAAAAACAAAATAGAAGTAAAAAGCAGCATATCAAGTAAGATATATATCCAACAGGCAACCTAAACAGTCATTTATTTCAATGATTAAAACAAGATCTAAAAAATATGAATTAAAGAAAATGTGTGAAATACTTGAGCTGTTTACTTTTATGATTTTTTCTAATATTCTTTACAGTTATTTTTGATTTATACATAGGTCACACATAAGAAGCGATAAAAATTAATGGCCATTACCGTGCTCATAGGAATTTTTTATTGCAAAACATTAAAGAAACTAGATAAACGACAATGAAAAAGGAATTGGATAAAGGAATGTTAGCGAATGGTGTCAGGCAGCTGCTAATAAAGGCAAATATGAGCATAGGATGTATCAAATGCTTAGATGCACCAGACTAGAATAGTGTGACAATGCAATCATATATAGAATTTTTTGGTGTAGTTATTGTGGCAGTTTTTAAAAGAAGTGGATTAAAAAAAAGTAATATTAATTAATAATATTTGCGAGTAGCAAATAGTGCTGAATTCAGGTTACTCGTTACTTTGCGAATTTTCCCCATTGCACACGCTATTAGGAATGAATACGCGAGTAGTAGACAGTACTCATTATGAGTATACTGAATACGAATAGTTAGGTACTCGCTCAAATGTAAATATGACCTGTCATCAATATCAGAGCAGTCACAGTGGGGGTCCATCACCCCCACCAAACAGTTGTTATTTTCCTTGGTCGCCATGGGTTATAAACCTTTTGAACAGATAAATCTTCAGTTGTCCTCGACTTAGGAAAAATACACTATTTAAAATACAGTATATCACAAAAGTGAGTACACACCTCACATTTTTGTAATATTTTATTATATCTGGGACAACACTCAAGATCTCACACTTTGATGCAATGTAAAGTAGTCAATGTACAGCTTATATAACAGTGTAATTTTGGTGTGCCCTGTAAATAACTCAACAACCAGCTATTAATATCTAAAACACAGGCAACAAATGTGAATACACCCTCAAGTGGA
Source organism: Anomaloglossus baeobatrachus (assembly GCF_048569485.1). NCBI lineage: Eukaryota > Metazoa > Chordata > Amphibia > Anura > Aromobatidae > Anomaloglossus > Anomaloglossus baeobatrachus. Next base: position 433,510,751 of record NC_134358.1, read on the forward strand.
AATGGCCAACTTGTTCCCAATTAGCAATTTTCAATCCCTGGTGTCATGTGACTCATTAGTAGTGATGTCAGTGCTCAGACCATACGCCGCACACAGCATCAAATTGGTCTGTATGGCTTTCGCCATGGAGGCCGATTCTAAAGATAATGCCCAAGAAAACACAAACAGTTTGATGAAGAAAAACATACTAAGGACATGGATTACTGGAACCAGGTCCTGTGGTCTGGTGATACCAAGCATGTGGGGTGGCATCCAGGTGAGGAGTACAAAGACAAGTGTGTCTTGCCTACGGTTTGGGGCTGCATAAGTGCTGCCAGCTTTGGGGAGCGACAGTTCCTTAAGGGAACCATGAATGCCAACATGTACTGTGACATACTGAAGCAGAGTTTGATCCCCTCCCTTTGGAAACTGGGATGTAGAACAGTATTCCAACATGATCGCGACCCCAAACACTAATTCAAGACGACCACTGCCTTGCTAAAGAAACTGAGGGTAAAGGTGCTGGACTGGCCAAACATGTCTCCAGATCTAAACCCTATTGAGCATCTGTGAGGCATCCTCAAAAGGAAGGTGGAAGAGGGCAAGGTCTCTAACATCTACCTGCTCTATGATACTGTCATGGAGGAGTCGAAGACTATTCCAGTGGCTCCTTTGAAACTCTAGTGGACTCCATACTCAAGAGGGTTAAAGCTGCACTTAAAAATAATGGTGGCAACTGGCCACACAAAATATTGACACTTTGGAAACAATTTGGCCATTTTCATTTAAGGGTGTACTCACTTATTCACCATTGGTTTTGACATTAATGGCTGTGTGTTGAGTTATTTAGAGGGCACACTAAATTTACACTGTTATACAAGCAAAACAAGCACACTGACTACAAAGTGTGTTCAATGTGTCATATCTTCAATGTTGTCCCATGAAAAGATAAAACAAAATATTTAAAAAATGTGACAGGTGTGTTCACTTTTGTGATATACTGTAAATCCCATCATACATTACCACTTTTATAATCTACTACAGTTGCTTAGAAAGACAATGGCTGTCACAAAGTTGTTTGCTTTACCTTACTATTAGTGATGAGCAAGAATTAAAGTGATCGAGTGCTCATTAATTGAATTGAGTGGGTCCAAAGCTCTTAACCACTGGATTAGAGTAATGAGAATAATGGAAGTCTATGGTGAACTTGAGCATTTTGTCGGCAGACGCCGCTAGAGGGCAGGGGAAGCCGGAAAAATGCATGGGGAAGTTATTTGGACGCATCTTTGATTCCAAGATCACTGCTAGGAAGTAAAAAATTAAATAATTGAAAAAGAAGCATGGGGTCCCCCCTATTTTTGGTAACCAGCCAAGCTAAAGCAGACAGCTGCAGGCTGGCATTATCATGCTAGGAAGGTCCATGGTTATTAGGCCCTTCTCAGCCTAAAATTAGCAGCACGCGCCGTCCCAGAATTGGCACATCACATTAAATGTACCAATTCTGACGCTTTGCCCAATTGCCCTGATGCGTTGGCAACCAGCATTATACATTAATGGGGTTGATGCCAGCTGTGTAATGTCAACTGGCATCAAGGCCATTGGTAAATAATGGAGAGGTGTCTATCAAACAGCCCCCCATTACTAACCTTGTAAGTGTAAAGTAAAAAAAATGCAAAGGAAAAAAAAATAGATTATTTGAATAGATACTCCCCACACTTTCCATCATTCACCAATTTGTTAAAAAAAATCCTCAAAAAGCTCCAAAGTAATCTAGGACTAAAACGCTGTCTATTAACAGACACCAGGTAACGATAACTCTCTTTTCTTTTCAATATTATTTTTATTATAGTGAAAAATAGCATATGAAACACAATGCACACCTTCCAAGTAATGTTCAGAACAAAAAAATTAATATAACGTAACATAAAACAATGATTAAATGTGAGAAAATATAAGGCACTCGAATCTTGGAGGGAAGGATTTAGATCCAAAGTTCGGGCCACAGTTCTGGATAATTTTTCTTCCCTTGTCGGAAGTACCTCAGTTAGGTGTGTTTACCATTGCAGTCCATGTGAAATCAACAATAAACGTTTGTGAATAATTAACATTAGTGAAATGAACATATGTAAAACATGTCAATAGTATGATGGGGGGTGTAAAGAAAGGTAAGGATGGTTTCAAGAAGATATTGAGAGACAGGAGGTGTGAGTGGGGTTTAATCTAGATGAGAAATATATCATGGCTGGTTCAGGGGAGGGGGGTGGGAGCAGGTCAAGATGCCACCAATTCAAAGTACTCAGAGGATTCTCGAAAATTCAACCAGGGGGCCCAGATGAGTCTAAATTTATTTTGAGAGTGATAAGCTAAAGCTGCCAGCTCTTCAATATGATATAACTGGTCAATTTTGAGCATCCAATTTTGGATAGTAGGTATACTTGTCGAGCGCCAAAGGGGGGGATGAGCAGTTTGGCCGCCGCTAGTAGGAATAGGAGGAGAGTTTTGTTCGGAGTGTTTTGTAGGTTGCTGATCAAGTTCATGAAGATTAGGCTGGGTTGGGGGTTAAAGGACAGTTTACAGATCCGCTTGGTGTAGGTAATTACATTTTCCCAGAAGGACTGCAACTAATCGCACTGCCACCAAATGTGGAAGTATGTACCTCGTTCTCTTTTGCACCTCCAACATGACTCTGATGAGGAAGGGAACCATGTGCTAATTTGAGAAGGTGATACATACCATCTGGTAACTAATTTGTATGAGTTTTCCTGTACCTTCACACAATGTGATGGGCCAAAGGATCTCTTATAAATTTGGATCAAATCTCCTTCTGTAAAATTCCTGCCTAGATCTTTTTCCCATAATGATATGAATGCCCTTTTCTGCGGGAGCTATTTAAGACCAATATTTGATATAATTTAGACAGCACTTTTTGAGGGCATTTTGTTTGCGTAATCATAGATTCAAAAGTGGAAAGGTCCCTTCAGGGCAGCCCATTTGGTAAGTGATCCCGTACCGCTAACTTTAGTCTTTCATATTGAAGGAAGTTGAGTGAGTTTGGGGCTATGATCTTATTAAGCTGAGTCAGGGGTGTTAATGTTCTATCCTCTAACACTAGTTCCACTGGCGTAGTGAGTGTATGAAGCTGATCAGGAGTGCGTGATTGTGTGCTGTCTGAGTACAGCCCCGGCAAATCCATTATTCAGATTATCAGGGAAGGTGGAGGAATAAGATAATCTGCATGTTTTGTCCAAGTTTGAAGCGCATTCTTAAAGATTAAATTACCCGTCGTCGAGTCTCGAAGAAAATGTTTTGCCGAGTGAAGGATGGGTCTGAAGTTCATCGGACTGATGGAGTCTGCGATCAAGGTCCAAAGTTTGTTTGGAGATTTGCGAGTCCAATCTATTATCATTGATAGTATTGCTGCTGTGTGATATTTTTCTGGGTCTGGTGTCCCCATTCCTCCTTTGGACCTAGGTAGTACTAGGGTATTATAATTCAACCTCGGGCGCCTACCCTTCCAAATATAGTTGATGAAGAGGGTTATAGCTTTATCGAAAAAGGTCTGTGGTACCTGAATTGGTAACATCTGTGACACATAACTAAATTTTGGTAACACAAAGCTTTTTAATAGTTTTTACGTCCCATCCATGAGACAAATGGGGCTGACCATGAGGCTATTACTTTTAACAAAGATTTTAATAACGGGAAAAAGTTTAAAGAGACTAAAGAAGGCCAATGTGAGCATATCTTTATTCCCAGGTAGGTAATAAACTTGGGGGGGCCACTTAAAGGGGTATTTATTTTTTAGGGTATTAATTGTTGCTTGAGGGAGCTGTATACCCAAAGCCTCCGATTTGTCCAAATTAATTTTGAAATTTGACAGTGAGCCAAAATGTTCGAAGATTTCCAAGATAGCCGGAAATTCTTTGAGGGGTTCCGTCAACAGGAGAAGAAGGTCGTCGGTGAAGGCTGCCGCTTTATGTGTAGTTCCAGCTTTGGAAGCCCCTTTTATGTCCGGATGCTGTCGGATTCGTTGAATGAGGGTCTCCTTCACTAAAGCTGGTGTCACACACAGCGACAACGACAATGACGTCGCTGCTACGTCACCATTTTCTGTGACGTTGCAGCGACGTCCCGTCGCTGTCGCTGTGTGTGACATCCAGCAACGACCTGGCCCCTGCTGTGAGGTCGCCGGTCGTTGCTGAATGTCCAGCTTCATTTTTTGGTCGTCACTCTCCCGCTGTGACACACACATCGCTGTGTGTGACAGCGAGAGAGCGACGAAATGAAGCGAGCAGGGAGCAGGAGCCGGCGTCTGGCAGCTGCGGAAAGCTGTAACCAGTGTAAACATCGGGTAACCAAGGGAAGACCTTTCCCTGGTTACCCGATATTTACCTTCGTTACCAGCCTCCGCCCTTGCTGCCAGCGCCGGCTCCTGCTCTGTGCACATGTGGTTGTAGTACACATCGGGTAATTAACCCGATGTATACTGTAGCAAGGAGAGCAAGGAGCCAGCGCTAAGCAGTGTGCGCGGCTCCCTGCTCTCTGCACTGTGACATGTAGCTGCAGTATACATCGGGTTAATTAACCCGATGTGTACTGTACCTAGGAGAGCAAGGAGCCAGCGCTAAGCGCGGCTCCCTGCTCTCTGCACATGTAGCACAGCGACGTTATGATCGCTGCTGCGTCGTTGTGTTTGACAGCTAAGCAGCGATCATAACAGCGACTTACAAGGTCGCTGTTACGTCACAGAAAATGGTGACGTAACAGCGACGTCGTTGTCGCTGTCGCTTAGTGTGAACCCAGCTTTAGATGAACAGAGATGGAGAAAGCGGGCAGCCCTGCCGAGTTCCATTGTTAATGTTGAATGGGCTAGAAAGATCCCCATTTATCCTAATACGCGCTGTCGGGTGTGTATACATCTGAAAAATTGCCTCTATGAATGGGGTAGGAAAGGCGAAGCGCCGTAGTGTTTCTCTCATAAATATCCAATCGATCCTGTCAAAAGCCTTTTCCGCATCAGTGCCTAATAGCACTAAGGGTCTGCTGTGAGTAAGGGCATGCTGCATTAGATGGAGTATGCATATGGAGTTATCTCGTCCCTCTCTTCCCTTCACAAAACTCACTTGTTTGGGCGAGATAAGTGTAGGTAGAATGGTACTTAAACGGTCTGCTAAAAGGCTCGCAAATAATTTCAAATCATTATTCAGCAGTGAAATCGGTCTGTAGTTGCTACAGATTTCAGGGTCTTTTCCCTCCTTATGTATGAGGGTAATATGTGCTTCTGATTGTTTTGGAAAAGGGGAGCCCTGTAGCATAGCATTAAAGAGGTGAAGGAGATGAGGTAGTAGAGTTTCTTTAAAGGTCTTGTAATAAGAGATCGGTAGGCCATCTGGGCCAGGGCTTTTCCCTGTGGGGCACTTTGACAGGATCGACTGGAGCTCCTCAATAGAAAATGGCCTGTTCAGATTTGTTATATGGGTTGTGTTGAGCGTTGGAAGACGTAGTTCTGACAGAAAAGAGATTATGTCCTGTTGTCTCTTATCTGCTTGTTCTGGTGTCTCATGCTCTCAAATGTGATACAAGGAGGAACAATATTTGCTAAAGGCATCAGCAATAGCTTCAGTGTCTGCAAGTTTTTTTTATTTGAATCTTTTAAAGAATAAATGTACGTACGTGCTTTCCTTTTTTTGATCAGGGAAACCATAAGCTTAGATACTTTGTCTCCATGTACAAAGAGGCGATTCCTCCAGTTCATGTAGAACTTTGCAGACTGTTTGTTTAAGATATCTCTGAGCCTTTGTCTTAATTGTGTTAAGGGACTGAGGCTATGTGCGCACGTTGCGTAAATACATGCAGTTACGCTGCGCTTTGTAGCGCAGCGTAACTGCATGCGTCCTGCGTCCCCTGCACAGTCTATGGAGAGATTGTGCAGGGGCCGTGCGCACGTGGCGTTTTAGAGCGCAGCGCTTCGGCTACTGCCGAAGCGCTGCGTTCTAAGAAGTGACATGTCACTTCTTCCGTGCGCTTTGCCGGCAGCTCCTGCTCTGTCTATGGCAGGAGCTGCAGGCAGAGCGCATGGAATCGGCTTTTTTTTTTTTCACTACGGACATTTCTGCAGCGATTTAAAGAGCACATGTGCTCTTCAGATCGCTGCAAAAATGTCTGCAGTGACTGTATGCAACGTGCGCACATAGCCTGAGGATGTTTGGTGACTGAGAGGTTTTATGTTGCAGTTCCATTTTTTGTATCTCGGAATACAATGATGCCACCTCATCTTTTCTGGATTTATTTAAGAACGAGGATATGGAGATAAAGTCTCATATTACTGCCTTGTGCGCTTCCTACACTGTAGGAAAAGGGACTGTATCTTGAGTGTTAATATCAAAGTAATTTTTCAGGGCTTTCGTAACACGTGTTTTATACTAAGATTGAGACAAGAGAGATTCATTCAATCTCCATGTCCTGTTCCGGACCCTCTCCCCAAGTGTGATTTCCAGTTTTAAGATACAATGGTCCGAGTGGATGCTAGTAATAAGTTTGGCATGTTGTATCATGGACAGAGCTAAGAAAGGAACAAATATGTAGTAATGAGAGTAATCTCTTTCTGTTGGGTGGAGGTGTCTCCAGGCATCGACCAGTTGGGCCGAATGCAAGGATTTATGTATACGCATCAGCGCCGTTTTAGGATTAAAGGATCTGTTTGTGGAGGAATCAAGTTCCGGATTAAGGGCCACATTTATATCACCTCCCAGGATGAACGTACCCTCAATAAAATATTTAGCTTCCCTCAAAACCTTCGATGTCCAGACATCCTGCTTAGTGTTCGGGGCGTAGATATTTCCTATTGTTACTAGTGTATGTGCTATTTTCCCTTTGATAAATACAAATCAGCCCATATTGTCTGAAAAGGTATCCAGCAATTGAAAGGGTGTGTGCTTTGAGAAGACAATGGCTACTCCCCTGGCTTTTTTCGTAGTTGAGTATGAGTGAAACCATGTGTTGTAAAATGCTTTATCAAAGTTCGGTGACGTCTCTAGCATTAAGTGCGTTTCTTGTAGCAGAAGTATGTCTATCTTTTCTTTTTTAAGGTGGGCTAGAATTTGTGAGCGCTTGATGGGAGAGTTAAGGCCTCTTACATTGTAAGAGGCGAGTGTCAGCAGGTTGTGTTGTTTAGCCATAGTTAAACTGTGTGGATGCCCAGCTCAACCCACTCCAACCTTAGATCTCGAGCCAATGTAAAAGTGATACACAGAGAAAGGCAAGAGAGAGAGTATTAAGAGAAGGGGTATAGAGGGGGGAAGGTGTGACATAGAAGGAGAGGAGAATGGTGTGTATAGCAATCTTGTCCTTGTGAACCGTAACCATGGGGGATTTGTTGGGGTTTGTTGGGGTTCATTCAAATAAGCGGACAATTTTGGTCTGCCAGGGAGAACCCAATAATTAAATATAACAATATATGCAGAAGTTCAACCTAAATGAAAAACATTTTAAATCTGTAGCATGATAAGAGGGAGAGAACAAGAGACAACAGGTCAAATATTAAAATTTGTCAGAGGTATACTCATCACATATGCAGTCTTTATTCAGATGGAACAGGCGCCTTCCGTCAAACAGCCTCATGTCTGGTTTCAGACAGAGGTGGCTTGGTAGGTCTTGGTCTGGGGCGTTGATTTTTCGGATATTCCACGGTTTCCCATGGCTGCTGCGTGGGGAGTGGTGGAAGATGTAGAGCAGGTTGGAGGAGATTCAGATATGGAGTAGATCCTGGTGGGATGTCCAGTTCCGCGCAAAGGTTGGAGAAGTCCTTGGCAGATCTTGCAGTGAACTTCTTCCCCTTGGCCGAAACCAAAGTACCGAAGGGGAACAGCCAACGGAATTGGAATTGTTGTTTCCTCAGTTCGTCCGTGAGAGGTTCAAGGAGGCGCCTCTTGGCTAATGTAGAAGGGGCTATGTCTTGGAAGATTGCAATGTTAGATCCTTCATGTTGGATGTTAGGGTCTGATCTGGATTTTTGGAAGATTTTGTCCTTAAGGCGGAAATCTAGAATTCGGCAGATAACATCTCTGGGAGGATCGTTGGGATTGGGTTTTGGGCGTAGTGCTCTGTGTGCCCTCTCTATGATTAACTGGTGTTTTCTTCAGCATCCAAATAGTTTGAGAAGAGGGCAGTTAGTGTTTTAGAGATGTCCTCCGTGATTACCGTTTCCGGAAGACCCCGTATCCGGAGATTGTTTTGTCTGTTCCGGTTTTCCAGGTCCCCCATTGCGGCATATATTTTCTAGATGTGATCATCATGTATATGAAGGTTGGTTTCCAGCTCTTGGGCATGGGATATGATGGCCGTCTGAGACTGCTCCAGCTCCTCCACTCTGTGACCCAGTTGGTGAATGTCTCTTTTAATGTCAGATAGATCTTTTGCCAGAGGTGCTAAGGCTGTTTTGAGTATTCTGGTAATAAATGCCCTGGAGATTGGCTTGTCTGGGCTATCAAGCAGTTCTGTTTCTGTGTCAGACATCTGAATTGTGGTCAGGTGTATGTTGTCCTCCTTTGTTCTGCTCTGTTTGTTGTTTATTTTTCTGTTGCTTGTTAACGAATTTGTCCATCTCTTTCTTGTGGGGTTTGGATGCGTGATATACCTCTGTTGATGCGGATTTCTGGCCAAACGTAACCATGTTATATCCTGTTCATCTGTAGGTTGAGCTGGGGTTCTCCCAGGTAGCAGAGAGATTGATTTATTGCATTCCTCTAAGACCCAGTACCTGCTAGTCCGTTTAAGTTAGGTGCTTGGTTCTGGTGAATGTATGACCCTGGTGTCCCAGGGGGTATGTTCAGTGACCAGGCTTCCTGAGACAAGCAGTAAAGAGATCTACGTATGGGGATATCTTCTTATGATCTACTTGCTAGGATGTAGATCGTTTCCCCTTCACAATATAATCAGGTGTGTTCCCTTTAAGAGTCACTGAGTACTGGACCTTATCTGGTTAATATTTGTTTAAGCTGCTCCAAGGAGGAAAAGGGGGGGAGGTGTATGCCTGTATATCTGCTCCTCAGTGTCTCAAAGTGCAGGACAGCATTTTCCTGCTTCCAGTCACCATCTACTGGACCCAATCACATACGGTAGATAAGTCACTACAGGGGGGAGGATTGACAAGGCCCTGTCTGCTACGGCCTCAGCAGCCGCTCTCACTAGGTGATGATAACTCTCATCAGAACTGCTGGGTCTCGCTGAGCTTAGTGTTGAGGCGACTGCTCTCATGAGCATTGTTGTCATACCTAGAGTTTGGAAATTGCTGTACTTTACTGCTATTTATAGATGCTGGGTGACAATAACTTTCATCAATGCTGCCATCTCAACATTGCACTCAGCGAGACCAGGCAGTTCCCATGAAAGTTATCATCACCCCGTGACTGTGAATAGCTGTACTTTACTGTTGCGCACAGTCACCAGAGTTGAAGTTCTGGATCATGGATTACGTCAGAGCTTCTTGGGAAATATTTTTGTAAAGAATTAGTGAACGAGAAAAAGTGTGGAGGGAGTCTTTATTCAAATAATCTATTTGTTTTCCTGTGACTGTGTGTTTTTATTCTTTACACTTACTGGGTTAGTAATGGGGGTGTCTGATAGACACCTCTCCATTACTAACCCAGGAGCTTGATGTCAGTTGACATTACATCAACCTTATTAGTTATTAACGTATTAACCCAATTGCCAATATACCAGGGCAATTGGGAAGAGCCGGGCAAAGCACCAGAATTGGCAAATCTAATGTGATGTGCCAATTCTGGTGCGGCTGCGTGCTGCTATTTTTAGCCTTGGAAGAGTCAAAAACCATGGGCCTTCTCAGCCTGATAATACCAGCACACAGCTGTCTACTTTGCCTTAGCTGGTGATCACAAATGGGGGGATCTTATGCTATTTTGCTAAATTGTTTATTTATTTGGTTAAACCAGGTTAAACATTGTTTATCTAGGATTAAACCTAATAAATAAATAAATGAATGAATTAAAACATGGCATGGGGTTCTCCCTATTTTTGAGTACCAGCCAAGGTAAAGCAGACAGCTTCGATCTGCATATTACTTCATTTAAGACCTGATGATGCAATGCGACCAGCCAATCACAGTAATGCCAGTAGGCAAAATGTATATGACATTTTGACAGGAAAACCCCACATGTTTAGTAGCAGAAAATCAGCCACAAAACATGTGGTGCAGGGACACGAGCATGGCGATTGAGCACCCCTGATACTTGGCCGAGTAATGAGCAATGCTGTGCACGCTCGCTCAACACTATGTACTATATAATTCCAGCTACAAAAATAAGGTTTTAATTACAAGCTAAGCCTGATTTTCTTTTATTTCCCCAGTTCAGATGAGCCCTGGTTTGGCACATGGAGAGGTAAGACATTAGTGAAAGGGACCTTCCATATTTAGGTAGACCTTGACAAGATTGGATGGCTTTAGCACTCTTTGATGCACCTGCACATTAATTTAATACTAAAGGTATTTGGGTCCCATATTGTCTTTTTTGTACTACATATTGGGGAAGGTGGCTCCTTCTAGGGCTCCGCACCCTTATCCACTCATCTTTCTCACATACAACTTTAACTGCAAGCTTATTAGCCTGTTTTTCTTTCAGTATCCCAATTCAGATAAAGCCTAGGTTGGCACATAGAGAAATTAAACATTAGTGAATAGGGACAATCCATATAAAATGTAACCCTTGAAGTGGTTGTATGAGTTTTTACACTCTTTTAAAAAAAAATAAATAAAAAATTAATTAATTGCAGTGTGCTGCTTCATAGTGTATGTAAGAGTTACTATTTTATCAATAGTTTGATGACAACTCATAAGAACATTATACAACCCTAATTCCAAAAAAAGATGGGATGCTGCATAAAATGTAAAGAAAACAAGAATGTAATGATTTGGAAATCTGTTATCGCCACATTTTCACAACAAAACATAATAGGGCACAATCAGAAGTTGATTTTAATTTAATTAAATAATTTATGGCAACAACCCAACTCAGAAAAGTTGGGACAGGGTTAACAAATGGCTTAAAACGCAAATGGTACTAATAAAAAAAGCCAGGCCAGAGGGTCAGTTTTCTACTAACTCACTGCGTATAAAAAGAGCATGTTAGAGAGGCAGGGTCTCTCAGAAGCAAAGATGGTCAGAAATGCACTAATCTGTGAACAACTGTCTAAAACTTATGGAATAATTTTAGAAATATTGGATGTTAGTGATCTAGGGGCCCTTACATGGCACTCTAATAAAAACAGGCCTATTTGGTCATGAATGCTGGAGTTGTAATTACTATTAGAAATTGCTACCAATACTACTTTTTTAAGACTATTTAAGGTTACAGGAATAAAGGAAGCCGAACACTTTCATATAGACACATATACAGATTTGCAAGCATAAGCATTAAAAATGTGTCAGGTCATAACTGACAGTAAGGAGTGTCAGTGTAATTGTACCATCTTTTACTATCTTACCATTATGCTTTTGTTTGAGATATATAGCAATATAAAAATATATCTCATACTTGAAGTAAAGCATTGTGTGCAAATGGGAAATCATTATATATTGTAAGCCTCCAAAGCAGTCAACTTTGACCACAAATACATTAAAAATGTATGATACTACTACAGAGTATTTATCTTAAACATATGATCCAATAAATTCCCGTTATTAGATTAAAAGTATTTCATTATAGATTTCATCTCATTTCCATTCAGGCCACCGGCACTTACCTTGGTATATCCTAGGTAATTCCTTCCTAATTCAATTTGTATTACATTTTCTAAGTAGATCTTATATCTTATATAATACATTAGGTGAGCTGCAGCAGAGAAAATACTATAGCCTGGAATATACCTCTTGGTCTTTTTTGCCTATTGTTATTCTCGCAGACAATTTTAATAATTTTATATGGCATTTTGATCACTATCTTGATTCCAAGAACGACAAGCCAATTGTACTGACAACATACTGTACATTATAGCCTCTACAGTCTAAGTGGTCTCACCCAAACAACTGGAAGCCAGTACGTTTTGCAGATGAAGCATCATGTCCTTCATGTCTGTATCCTGTTCAATGTTGGAAAAAAAAAAGAAAAAAAAAAAAAAAAGAGGTCAATTTTGCTACAATTAAGTCACTCTAAATTCGCCGGATTATATGAAAAATAAGGTTTTCATCCACCTCCCCCAAAATTGACACTTTCTCATCATTATGGTCTTATATGTACCATTTTTACCCCATATGCAATCTGTATTGCATCCGTATGCCCATTTTTATATCTGACATCTGTATGGTCTCAGTTTTATACGTCAGCAGTTAATAGAAAAATACTAAATACAGTTTACTATATTAACCCTTTACTTCCAAAGCCTGTTTTCACCTTCCTGACAAGGCCAATTTTTTCAATTCTGATCAATTTATGAGGTAATAACTCTGAAACGCTTCAATGGATCCCAGTAATTCTGAGATTTTTTTTGTGACATATTGTACTTTATGTTAGTGGCAAACTTAGGTAGAATTTTTTTGCATCTATTTGTGAAAATATCGAAATTTTGGCAAATATTTTGAAAATGTTGCGCAGTTATCAAACTTTGAATTTGTATGCCCTTAAACCAGAGAGTTATATCACACAAAATAGTTGATAAATTAAATTAATTTCCCACATGTCTATTGTACATGAGCATCATACTTGAAACATATTTTTTTTGTTAGGAAGTTAGAGGGGTTAAAAGTTTATAAGCAATTTCTCATTTTTCCACCAAACTTTACAAAACCAATTTTTTGAGGGACCACATCACATTTGAAGTAACTTTGAGGAGCATATATGACAGGAAATACTGAAAAGTGACACTACTTTAAAAACTTCACCCCTTAAAGCACTCAAAATCACATTCAACAAGTTTATTAACCCTTTAGGTGCATCACAGGAACTGAAGCAGTGTGGAAAGAAAAAAATGAAAATTTTACTTTTTTCCACAATAATGTTGCTTTAGCTCCAAAATCTGCATTTTCACAAGGGTAGCAGGAAAAAATGGACCATAAAATTTGTTGTGCAATTTCTCCTCAGTTTATATATAACCTATATGTGGTGTAAAATTACTGTTTGGGTGCACAGCAGGGTTTGGAAGGGAAAGAGCATCATTTGACTTCAGAAGAGCAAAATTGGCTGAAATAGGCAGTGGGTGCCATGTCACATTTGGAGAGCCCATGATGTGACTAAACAGAGGAAACGTCTCACAATTGACCCAATTTTGGAAACTAGACCACTTAGGAAATATATCTATATGTGTGGTGAGCACCATAAACCCCCAGGTGCTTCACAGAATTTTGTCTTTTTTTTTACAATGGTAACAGGAGAAAATGCACAAAATAATTTAATTGTGCAATTTCTCCTTAGTGTGCCGATACCCCGTATGCGGTGGAAAACTACTGCTTGGGCACATGGCAGGGCTCAGTAGGGAATAAGCATCATTTTACTACTGGAATGCAAAATTGACCAGAATTGATAAGGAATGCTATATCACGACTGGAGAGATGTTCATGTGGCTACAAAGTGGAAATGCCTCCACAAGTCACCCCATTTTGCAAAAATATACTACTAAATTAATTTATCTAGATGTGTGGTGAGCACTTTTTACTCCACAGGTGCTTCACTGAATTTTACAACACTGAGCCATCTTACCACAGAAATGTTGCTTTAACCACAATTTCTCTATTTTCACAAGAGTAACAGAAGAATTTTGTTGTGCAATTTCTCCATCTGTTTGGGTGTATAGCAGGGCTAGGAAGGTAAGGAGCACTGTTTGATTTTTGGAGCGCAAAATTAGCTGTAAAAGATAGCGGATGCCATGTCACGTTTGCAGAGCCCCTGATGCACCAAAACTGTGGAAACCCCCCAGAAATTACCTCGTTTTAGAAACTACATCTCTTAAGGGATATATCCAGTCATGATGAGCACCTTGAGCCCACAGGTGTTTCACAGAATTTTATAAGGATGAGCCATGAGAATGAAAAAATACAATTTTACCACAAAAATGTTTCTTTAATTCCAAACTATTTCATTTTCACAAGAGTAAGTGTGACGCCCTGGCCAGCCAGGTAGTCACAGATAGGGCTCCGCATTACACCGTTCCCTAACAAGGTGACAGGAGCCAAACATATAAAACCCTAGTCACTCCCCTCAGTGCTTGATGGACACACCAGGGGGGCGGAACCAGGCAGTTGGAAGATGCCCACCAAGGAGTCACAGACAGCCTGGGGCAGGAAAGTTTAGTCGAGTCGTAAAGTTCAAGTCTAGAGGTCAAGAGGAGAGGTGTGTGGGCTGGAGCTGTGTGCAGCTCCAGCAAAGGAAAGACCCAAACTGAACCGGTGCCAGGGTAGGAGCCCTGGTACTGCTGGCTAGGAGGCAGATGGAGGCCTCTGTCTGCAGGAGCCGGGAAGACGGCGCGGTGGAAGCGTGGTGGACCGGGACAGGGCAGTGGCCCGCCAGTACCAACCTGGGGAACCGACCCGGAAACCGCACAAAGGGGGGTACTCAGACCCTGAAGCTAGGGCTACTGGGGGCTAGCTAATTAACTGATTGCGGCCAGGACTAGAGGTCCTGTCCCACCCAAAGTCCCGACTGAAGGCAACAGCCCAACAAGGTGGATAGAAAGCCACCGCCATGGCACAGAGATCCCACGGGCCAGCGTCTACGGGCAAAGGGCTCCTCAAGCAACCAAAAGCCGGGAGCGGACTCCTGAAGTTGCAAGCGCAGGTAGTCCACCATCACAAACAGGTGCAGGAGAAAGGCAGAGACCACCAACCGGGTGGGGGACCAGACTGCGGCCGGCTGCGGCACCGACCACCATCACCTTGGTTTACCAGAGACTCGTGTGTTTACTAATCATGAGTACATCAGTGCCCTCCGGCCGCCCACCTCCCTGCACCGCCAAACACCCCCAACGGGTCCCGGGGCCACCATCCCTGCCCACGGAGGGGTTAACAACTTGCTGCGCAACATCTCCCCCGGGCGCCCCGTAACTGCAGCAGTGGTGTCTACCTTCACCACATCCCGTGGGTGGCGTCATGAACTTAAACACGGCTCCGGCCGTACACATACATCCCCAAACCGCAAACCCCTTTATGATCGACGTGACCGCAGGACCCCCGGGTCCGGAGACCCTCGAGCCACCCACTGAAGGTCTGGATCCGAGCGGCTCGGCTGCCGAGCACGGGGCGGTATATAAGAAGAGAAAATGGATCACAAAATTTGTTGTGCAATTTCTCATGAGTACAGTGATGCCCCACATGTGGTGAAAAGCTACTATTTGGGCATACGGCAGAGCTCGGAAGGGAAGGAGTGCTCTCTTGGCTGAAATATTGGAATTTGCTGGAATGGTTTGCGGGTGCCATGTCCCATCAGCAAAGCCCCTGAGGTGCCAGAACAGGAGAACTCCCCCACAAGTGACTCCATTTTACAAAGTGCACCCCTCAATTAATTAATGCAGGGGTACAGTGAACATATTGACACCATAGGTGTGTCACAAAATGTAATACTATTGGACGATGAAGAAAAAAATAATTTAATTTTTACCACTAAAATGCTGTTTTAGCCCCAGATTTCCAATTTTTACAAGGGAAATAGGTAAAAAAATGCCCCATAATGTGTTGAACAATTTATCCTAAATGTGGAAATATACAACAATTCACTGTACAGTACTGTTTTGCTGACGTACAAGCATGGGAGGGAAGGAGTGTCACTTGATTTTTGGACCACAGATTTTCCTAGTGCCAGAACAGAATTAATCCCGTCAGTTGACCAAATTTTGGAAATTACATCCTTCTGGGAATTCATCTATGGGTGTCGCGACGATTTAGTCACTGAAAAACACCCATGGACTCAAATACAGTGAATGTTACAGAATTAAGAAATTTAAAAAAGCCCTTGTAATGCCCAGTACATTGTAGTGCCCGTCCAGGGTGCCCAGCTCATGCTTCTGGAGACACACACAATGTAAATTAAGCTGGCTTTCCTTCTACAATAATGCTAAACACGTGTACTTTAACTATGGTTTAGACACATTGTGGTGCTGAGAAGGGATTGGGGCATTTGGATTTGAGAGGGCAGATTTTGCTGAATTTCTTTTTTTGGGGGAGCCATAGCGCTTTTTCAAAGCTTTTGTGCTACCAATAACGTGGACGCCCCATATATTTCCATTAACAGATGACAGACCTGAGTAGGGAATTGTTTTTTTGTGGCTTGAGTTGTATGCTATAGGTGGCAATTTGGGGTGCATAACACTTTGGATCAGCTCACATTTATCCTATGCTCTATATTGAAGACTTACATCGGTGTTTCCATCAACATGTTTGAAATACGTGATTTAGGTGAAACCCCCGATGGATCCATTCGCTATAATGAAACAGCATAGCTCCATTAGACACTGTTTGGCTTCTGTTCAGCTGTGTTCTTCTTTTCAAAAGGTGCATAAAACTGTTGCTGACCGCACTTTTTTGAATGCCTAAAAAGACAAGTAAAAATATGGACACTACAGGATCACAGGCCAAACGGGAGTTTAAAATGACTCCATCAGCCTCATTACAGTGAATTTTTCATTGGGAATTTTGAATTACGTTTTTCTGAGATTTACATCTAAACCCCGGTGTAAGCGCTCAACATAGAGCACAGGATTAATGTGATTTACATCATACTGCGATCATTGGGAGAGGCAGAATGAACAAATCAACAGCAGTTGAAGAATTTGCTTTATTTATGTGTTACAAGTAATAAGGCAGCTGTATTCCTTAGTTCAGTACAATTACAGAAATACCAGATTTATAATTTTTTTTTACTTTTGGCTACTATCACATTAAAAAAATGCTTTTTTTTTTACAAAATAAAGGTTTATTGCAAATACCGAATTTTGAAGGCTATAGTTTTTTATGTTTCTGCTGAGTCATGTGAAATCTTGGTGCGGGATGAGGTAACATTTTTATTGGTTCTATTTTGGGCCACATAATATTTTTTTTTATTACTTTCTATTATGCTTTTTGTGAGGCAGACTCAATAAGAGACAACAATTCAAGAATTTTTTTTATTATTATTTTTTTTGTGTCATTCACCATGTCGTAAAAGTGATAAGAAAGCTTTATTATTTGGCTCAGTAAGATCACAGCAATACTACATTTACATTTTTATGTGTGTTTTGCCAGTTTTACACAATAAAACAATTTTATAGCAAAAAAATAGTTTTTCCATTGCTGTATTCTGAGATTTATAGCTTTTTTATTTTTTTTCACATACAGAGCTATATGGTGGCTTGTTTTATGAAGGACAAGATAACATTTTCAGATAAATGTTTTTTTATTTACATATAACTTTTCGATCACGTTTTATTCCACTTTTTTGTCAGCTATATGATGAAAACGTTGCTTATGATGCTACGTTTCTTATTAATATTTTTACAGTGTTCACTGAAGGGGTTAACTAGTGTGCCAATTTTATAGATCAGGTTGTTCTGAACACCGAAATACCAAATACAGTATGTGTACTTTTCTTGTTTATTTGTATTTCTACATAAATATATGTATTTATAGGTATAATTTTTTTTCATTTTTTAATTCTTTATTTTCTGATTTATTTTTTTTTAGATCTTTACATTTTTTTCACTCTTTTTTTACTAAGTCTCTATATAAAACATTAATTTTTATTAATCTGATCGCTGGTATAAGCTATTGCAATGCACAAACATTGCAATGCATTATACATGTGTGTGTGGCCCTGACAGATCGCCTCTTAGACCATCCTCCTGGCATGGTCTAACAGGCCGTCCGTCATAGCCAGGTATCCTGTATGTCGTCATCTGATCTTGGGTTGCCATGGAAATGATGAAGCCCTTGTGATCACGTTGTGGGGTTCCCAAATGGGTGGTAAAGATAGAGCACTCCCTCTCCTAAATGTTGCGATCGATATCGATTGTGGAATCTAGGGGGTTGAACGGCTGTGAGAGCTGGGTTTCAGCTGTCATGTAAGTCGAGCTCCCGGCGGGGATTGGGCAGACACAGCTCCTGTGCCAGCATAATCACCAGGATGTACATTCATTTGCAGGAATGCACTGCAATTTAGGACGTACCAGTACATACAATGTCAGGAAGAAGTTAATAATTGCAAAATGTCCGTAAAAATTGGATTTAACCCCTTCACGACCGCGGGCAGTAAAATTACGTCCTATTTTAACGTGACTTAACGACCAGGGACGTAATTTTACTGCCTAAACTTCATTTGATTGCCGTGGCCATAGCAACGGCTTTCAAATGATGTCCCCTGCTGTTTCTTACAGCAGGGGACCTTTGCTTGACCCCAGGGGGGGTGGCATCGCCACCCCCTATCGACGATCGATGTGATTGGCTGTTCAAATCTGAACCGCCAACCACATCGATCGCACTAATTTCGGCAAAAATAATGCCCGAATTAGTGCGATCCTGTGAGATCCAGCTATGAGATGCCGCAGCTGCTGCAGCATATCATAGGTGGACCTCAAACATGCCGCCCCCAGCCCCTGCAGCACTGATTGGAGCGATCGTGCTATGACGCGCAATCGCTCCAATCAGTGTGCAGTGGGGCGGTCTGATCTGCCGGTGGCCGCCCTCCCCAGGCCTGTACTGCTCTGGGGACCCTCCCCCAACATGGCTGCAGCGTGGAGTGGCTGGTACTTTTGGTACCACGCCACCGCTGCTGCCGCCGCAGACGCCGCCTCTGCTGTCACCGCGCCAGCTCCAAAGGTAAGTATTGCGCTCCGGCGATGGCCCCTGTGCGCTCCCGTGAAGGCCCCTGCGCGCTCCCGTGAAGGCCCCTGCCCGTGCCCCCCCAGATCTGCCCCCCTACGCCCCGATCTGCCCCCCTACGCCCCGATCTGCCCCCCGGCATCCCGATCTGCTCCCCACGCGATCTGCCTGCCTCCTCTGTCATCTGCTTCCAAGGTTCCTTCCTTCTGCCTTTGCTTCTCCGCCCCCTCTGCTCTCCCTCTAACCCCCCCCCATCTGCCCCCCCTCTGCCCCCCCCTCTCCCCATCCCCCCCTGCCCCCCCCGACGTCCTCTTACCTGCCTTCACGGGTCGTCCGAGGTCTTCACTGGCCCGATCACATCTGCCTCCATCTGGGTCCTTCTGCCTTCTGCTGATCTGTCCAACGTCCTGCCTGCTGCTGGTGTAAAGCTGTCTATCTCACTGCCTTCTTGTTCCTCTGCAACTCTTCTGGTCAGTGATCCTCTTGGTACTGTGAGTATAACTTTTTTTTTTTTTTTTTTTTATTGTATCCTGTCCATTTTTACACTTCATCTGTCCGTGCGTCCCGCCAAGCGCTGATCAGGGATGCAGATAACGGATCTGCATCCGTGGTCAGTTTTTGGCATGACTTTTTTCCGTATTCGCGACGCTTTTTGTATCGCGTCCGTCCGTGCGTCCCGCCGAGCAGGGATGCAGATAACGGATCGGCATCCCTGCTCAATTTTTGGCGTGACTTTTTTCCGTATTCCCGACGCTTTTTGTATCGCATCCGTCCGTGCGTCCCGCCGAGCGCTGATCAGGGATGCAGATAACGGATCGGCATCCCTGCTCAATTTTTGGCGTGACTTTTTTCCGTATTCGCGACAATTTTTGTATGGCATCTGTCTGTGCGTCCCGCCGAGCGCTGATCAGGGATGCACATAACATATCTGCATCCATGGTCAATTTTTGGCGTGACTTTTTTTTTTATGTATCCCCGACGCTTTTTTTATCGCATCCGACCGTGCGTCCTGCAGCGACCGATCAGTGCACTGCGTCTGTGCGTTTGAAAAGTCAAATGGCGCTCCTTCTCTTCTGAGCCCCGCCATGCGCCCAAACAATTACTTTCCACCACATATGAGGTATCTGCGTACTCAGGAGAAAATGCACAATACGTTTTATGGTGCATTTTTTCCTGATAGCCTTGTGAAAAAAAAAGCTACCTAGTTGAAGCAACCGTTTTGTGGTAAAAAAAAATTTTTTCTTTTCACGGCTCAACGCTATAAACTTCTGTGAAGCCCCCAGGTGTTCAAAGTGCTCACCAAACATCTAGAAAAATTATTTGAGGGCTCTAGTTTCCAAAATGGTGTCACTTGTGGGGGAGCTCCACTGTTTAGGCACCATAGGGGGTCTCCAAACGTGACATGGCGTCCGCTAATGATTCCAACCAATTTTGCTGTCAAATGGCGCTCCTTCTCTTCTGAGCCCCGCCATGCGCCCAAACAATTACTTTCCACCACATATGATGTATCTGCGTACTCAGGAGAAAATGCACAATACATTTTATGGTGCATTTTTTCCTGTTACCCTTGTGAAAAAAAAAGCTACCTAATTGAAGCAACCGTTTTGTGGTAAAAAATTTTTTTTTTCTTTTCACGGCTCAACGCTATAAACTTCTGTGAAGCCCCCAGGTGTTCAAAGTGCTCACCAAACATCTAGAAAAATTATTTGAGGGCTCTAGTTTCCAAAATGGGGTCACTTGTGGGGGAGCTCCATTGTTTAGGCACCTCAGGGGGTCTTCAAACCTGACATGGCGTCCGCTAATGAGTGCAGCTAATTTTGCATTTAAATGGCGCTCCTTGCCTTCCGAGCACTGCCGTGTGTCCAAACATTTGATTTCCACCACATATGAGGTATCTGCGTACTCAGGAGAAAATGGACAATACATTTTATGTTGCATTTTTTCCCGATACCCTTGTGAAAAAAAAAGCTACCTAGTTGAAGCAACAGTTTTGTGGTAAAAAAAAATTTTTTTTCTTTTCACGGCTCAACGTTATAAACTTCTGTGAAGCCCCCAGGTGTTCAAAGTGCTCATCAAACATCTAGAAAAAATATTTGAGGGCTCTAGTTTCCAAAATGGGGTCACTTGTGGGGGAGCTCCATTGTTTAGGCACCTCAGGGGGTCTTCAAACCCGACATGGCGTCCGCTAATTAGTGCAGCTAATTTTGCGTTCAAAAATTCAAATGGCGCTCCTTGCATTCCGAGCACTGCCGTGTGTCCAAACATTTGATTTCCACCACATATGAGGTATCTGCGTACTCAGGAGAAAATGGACAATATATTTTATGTTGCATTTTTTCCCAATACCCTTGTGAAAAAAAAAGCTACCTAGTTGAAGCAACAGTTTTGTGGTAAAAAAAAATTTTTTTCTTTTCACGGCTCAACGTTATAAACTTCTGTGAAGCCCCCAGGTGTTCAAAGTGCTCATCAAACATCTAGAAAAAATATTTGAGGGCTCTAGTTTCCAAAATGGGGTCACTTGTGGGGGAGCTCCATTGTTTAGGCACCTCAGGGGGTCTTCAAACCCGACATGGCGTCCGCTAATGAGTGCAGCTAATTTTGCGTTCAAAAATTCAAATGGCGCTCCTTCCCTTCCGAGCTCCGCTGTGCACCCAAACAATTGATTTTTACCACATATGGGGTATCGGCGTACTCAGGAGAAAATGCACAATAAATTGTAGGGTGCACTTTCTCTTTTCTCCCTTGTGAAAATGAAAATTTTATGGCTAAAGTAACATTTTTGTGTTAAAAAGTAAAATTTTCATTTTTTCCTTCCACATTGCTTTGGTTCCTGTGAAGCACCTAAAGGGTTAATAAACTTTTTGGATGTGGTTTTGAGCAGAGTGAGGGGTGCAGTTTTTAGAATGGGGTCACTTTTGGGTATTTTCTGTCACCTCGGTCTCTCAAAGTCACCTCAAATGTGATGTGGTCCCTAAAAAAAATTATTTTCTAAATTTTGTTGGAAAAATGAGAAATTGCTGATGAACTTTGACCCCTTCTAACTTCCTAACGAAAAAAAAATTTGTTTCGAAAATTGCGCTGATGTAAAGTAGACAAGTGGGAAATGTTATTTAGTAACTATTTTGTGTGACATATTTCTCAGATTTATGGGCATAAATTTTCAAAGTTTGAAAATTGCGAAATTTTCAAAATTTTCGCCAAATTTCCTAAATTTTCACAAATAAACGCAAAAAATATCGGCCTAAATTTACCACTGACATGAAGTACAATATGTCACGAAAAAACAATCTCAGAATCGCCAGGATCCGTTGAAGCGTTCCAGAGTTATAACCTGTCAAAGTGACACTGGTCAGAATTGCAAAAAATGGCCCGGTCATTAGGGTGTTTTAGTGGCCGGGGGTGAAGGGGTTAATACAGTCAAACCAATTTTTTTTTTGTGTACCAGAAACATGAAGACCAGTACACATCCCTTCTGTTTGCACTGCTGATGTGGCAGTCCTGTTTAATTCTTGGTATTTTTGGTGTTGCTCAGCCAGGAAACTAAGGAGATAATTCCTGGCTGTTGTTCCTTTCTGGGCAGGGCAGTCTTCTAGTTAGAGAGAACCAGCAGGATTTTCATATGTAAAGTAAAGTCAGTGCTATACTGGTGCTAGGAGGCTGAATGTAAGCATGCCTTCTGTTCAGAGAGTGAATGTTTTATTTCAGGAATATGTGCAAGTAAAGTTCCAGCAATGCACTGCTTTATAATTGACAGATGCACAGAAAGGGAATACGTGGGTTGGGTCTTGCCATCTATTCCCGCCCCCTTCTGTTTGTGTGTGCTGAAATTAATGTCTATGATGGCAACAGGGGAAGTAAGGCCAGACAGGCAGACAGGGGCGGGAAAAGATAGCAAAATCCGGCCCACAAATTCCCTTCCTGTTGCACCTGTCAATCAAATAGCAGTGCATTGCTGGAACTTTACTTGCACATATTTCTAAAATAAAACATCCAATCTAAGAACAAAAGCTAAGCTTACATTCAGCATCCTAATGCCAGTATAGCGCTGGCTTTACTTTATATATTAAAATCCTGCTGGCTGGTTGCCTTTAAATATCTTAATCTCTGACTCCAATTCCAGTTAAAAATGTATCTTCTCTTGTTCAGTCCTTTGCTTTCAAATCGTGCTTAGCTTGTTGGTATTTCTGAGATTTGTTTCTCGACACCTCCTTTGCCTTCTGATTTCTATCATGGTTCTGACCTGGCTACCTGGTGTAATGCTGCCACCAGGGAGAGCCAGAGCTCTGTAGCATAATACACTACACAGAGCTATGAGAACCAGGAAGTGAATTCACAGCGTTCTCATGCATTACCTCAAAGCACAGGCTTTCCAGGATACTTTCGGTGGAAAGCCGTAATTAACCGATCGGCCCGCACGGATTGAGCCGGCACCCAGGACCGGTCCTCCGGACCGTAACCCTTCCAATGAATCAGATACTGGAGGGAACTACGAACCCAACGAGAGTCGATAATACGCTGAATTTCGTACTCCTCCTCGCCGTCCAGCAGTATCGGAGCCAGAGAGGTCTGAGAATCCACCACCGAAGAAACAAATGGAGGTAAGCAAGGAGGTATGAAACACATTGGGAATATGCAAGGTCTGGGGCAGTTGCAACCGAAAGGCCACCGGGTTGATCACTTCGATGATCTCATAGGGCCCTATAAACTTAGGACCCAACTTAGCAGACGGAACCCTGAGCCTGATATTCCGAGTGGACAACCACACTTTGTCCCCCACGTGAAAGGGGGGTCCCAGAGAACGGCGTTTGTCCGCTTGGCGTTTCTGAGACTGTTGAGCCGTCACGATGCACCGCCGTACCTCCTTCCACACCTCCCCCAGATGCTGAACGATGGAGTCGGCCCCTGGACACCCCGAATCCACTCTAGAGAAGGTCCCGAAGTGAGGGTGAAACCCGTAATTACAGAAGAAGGGAGAAGTTCCCGTAGACTGATGGACTCTGCTATTGAATGCAAACTCAGCAAGGGGCAAAAACGTACACCAATCCTCCTGTTGAGCAGAAACCAAGCACCGCAGGATTTGCTCAAGGGTCTGATTTGTCCTTTCCGTCTGCCCATTGGACTCGGGATGATAGGCGGACGAGAAAGACAACTCAATTCCCAACCGCCTGCACAAGGCCCTCGAAAAACCGAGAAATGAATTGTACCCCCCTGTCAGACACAATATTCAGGGGCAACCCATGTAACCGAACCACCTGGTCAATAAAGTGGTTGGCAAGGGCCGCAGCAAAAGGTAGACCGGAGAGGGGAACAAAATGTGCCTGTTTACTAAAACGATTCACCACCACCCAGATCACAGTCATACCATTTGAGACAGGGAGGTCCGTAATGAAATCCATGGACAAGTGGGTCCATGGTCTTTCAGGAACAGGTAATGGAACCAGTAACCTGGCCGGCCGGTTACGACATACCTTAGCACGGGCACATGTAGCACAGTCAGACACAAACCGAGCAACATCTGAGTGAAGAGATGGCCACCAAAACAGTCGAGCAACAGCCCTGCGAGTGGCTGTAACTCCAGGATGGCCACTAAGTACGGACTCATGGAACTCTTGAAGTACCCGTAACCGGAGGTGCAAAGGGACAAACAGTTTAGTGTCTGGAGCGGAAGATGGCGCTAAGGACTGGGCCTCCCTGACCTCAGCTTCCAAATCGGATGACAAGGCAGCGACCACCACCCCTCGCGGAAGAATGGAGGAAGGAGGCTCTGGAGGTGACACCGGGTCCAAACTACGAGACAGTGCATCTGCCCTCACGTTTTTAGACCCCGGCCTAGGAATCTAGAAAAGAAAAGAGCCCACCTTGCTTGTCGAGGCGTCAATTTCTTGGCGGACTCGATATACGCGAGGTTTTTATGATCAGTGATGACAGTAATACGGTGAACAGCACCCTCCAAAAAATGCCTCCATTCTTCGAATGCCAACTTTACCGCCAATAATTCACGGTTACCCACATCATAGTTCCTCTCAGCCGGAGTGAATTTCTTGGAAAAGAACGCACATGGTCGCAGATTAGTCAGAGTAGCAGGGCCCTGAGAGAGAACAGCTCCCACCCACACCTCTGAGGCGTCCACCTCCACAATAAATGGCGCCTCGAGGTCAGGCTGTACCAGGACCGGTGCGGACATGAACCGGTCCTTTAACTCAAGAAAGGCCTGGACAGCCGTTTGCGACCAGTTCTGCAGATCTGCCCCTTTCCGTGCAAGGTCAGTCAATGGCTTGGCAATTTGAGACAACCCCTTAATGAACCTTCGATAATAATTTGCGAAACCCAAAAAGCATTGTAGCGCCTTGATATCCCTGGGTTGCACCCAATCCACGATAGCCTGCACCTTTCCTGGGTCCATTTTAAACCCATCACGAGAAAGGAGTAACCCAAGAAAGGCTATTTCCTGAACAGAGAAAACACATTTTTCAAGCTTGGCAAACAGATGGTTATCACGTAATCTCTGTAATACTGAGCGAACATGCATAATATGCGTATCTCTATAGGCAGAATAAATCAAAATGTCATCGAGATAGATGACCACAAAACGACCAAGAAAATCAGAGAAGATATCGTTGATGAAATTTTGAAACACCGCAGGGGCATTTGTTAGACCAAAAGGCATCACCAAATTCTCGAATAACCCCTCTGATGTCAGAAAGGCCGTTTTCCACTCATCCCCTTCTCTAATACGGATAAGATTATAGGCCCCCCTGAGATCTAGTTTAGTAAACTACCGGGCTTCAGAGAGTTGGTTGTAGAGATCAGGGATGAGTGGAAGCGGATACGTGTTTTTCACAGTAATTTTGTTTAATTCTCGGAAATCGAGACATGGCCTTAATCCTCCGTCCTTCTTCTTTACAAAAAAGAACCCAGCAGCCACAGGGGAAGAAGAAGGACGGATATGCCCTTTACGTATACTATCAGATATGTATGATTTCATAGCAGCCCTTTCTGGACCCGAGAGGTGATATAAACGGGCCTTGGGCAATTTGGTATTGGGAAGTAAATCGATGGCACAGTCATATGGGCGATGAGGCGGCAAAACCTCGGCCTCTGTTTCCGAGAATACGTCTCCGTAGTCCCTCAGGTATTCCGGAAGACCCTCAGGACTTACGGAGAACACAGGTACAGATTGTAAACACCTTTTATGACAAGCAGGACTCCATTTGACTATGGTACGACACTCCCAATCAATAACGGGATTATGTAACCTTAACCATGGATACCCCAACACTAATCCAGCAGGGAGATTGGCCATTACAAAACAAGAAATAGTTTCAGAATGCAGAGACCCAATCACAAGAGTAAATTTTTTAGTAGCAAACCGAATGAGGTTTTGAGGCAGCGGTGTTTTATCAATTGCCAGGAGTTGAATGGGTCCTTCTAACCTCACTGTCCCTAACTCTAATCTTTGGACCAACTCAAAGTAAATGAAGTTCATAGCGGACCCACAGTCAACAAAGGCAGTAGCAGACCAGACCGACTCCTTGACCCGGAGGTCGACATTCAGAAGTATCTTATTGGAGGAGAGGAAAGGTACCTGATAGTCTGGGCAACCTCCTAGACCGTTACCCAGACTTAGAAGTTTCCTGACGACTGTTTAGCGGAGGGGCAAGCCGGGCAGTCTTTCCTCCAGTGTCCATGGTGTCCACAATAGAAGCACAGCTTGAGATCCCGGCGTCTTCTCCTCTCCTTCTCATCCGGACTGATGGCTCCAACTTCCATCTGTTCCATAGCCGGCAAAGAAGGTGCCCTAGGTAGAGGGGGCAGAATCTCACACATGGTGCCCCTTCTTTCCCGTAATCTGCGGTCCATACGAACTGCCTCAGTCATCGCATCATCCAAGGTGCTGGGAGGAGGGTGCAGAGCCAAAGTGTCTTTCAGGGAGTCCGAAAGACCTCTCCGGAATTGGCACCTGAGTGCAGAATCATTCCATCGTACCTCAGTGGACCACTGCCGAAACTCTGAACAATATAGCTCAGCAGTGTGATTTCCCTGAGTGAGACACATGATCCTGTCCTCAGCCACCCATACACGGTCTGGTTCGTCATATATCACCCCGAGGGAGTCAAGGAAGAGGTCAACCGAATGCTGTTCCGGGGCCGAAGGGGGTAGGGAAAACGCCCAGGTCTGGGGACCCCCTCTAAGTAACGACATGATGATCCCCACCCGCTGGGTCTCATTCCCCGAGGACCGAGGCCGGAGAGTGAAGAGAAGCCTGCAACTCTCCCTAAATGTCTGAAATAGGTTTTTCTCCCCCGAGAATTTATCGGGGAGCATCACCGTGGGTTCGGGGGAGGTCAGTTGGACATCAGTGGGACTATGCTGTCCTATGGTTTGTGAGGTAGCTGCCACTGAGGTGGCCCTCGCAGAAGCGCAGACCTCACTCTGCAGCATATTGTGTGAAGCTACCAGGGTGCGATGCTCTGCAGCCAAATCCTGCACCAGCTGCGTAAGGTTGGCTACTTGCTCGCACAAGGTACTGAGTGGATCCATTACAGTTTTTTATGCTGTAAAGTTGGATCCCACTACCAAGAAATAAATGTCTTTTTTTTTTTTTTCTCTATGGGAGATAAAGCCTATAAAGGCCGGCTATACTGTAATGCTGCCACCAGGGGGAGCCAGAGCTCTGTAGCATAATATACTACACAGAGCTATGAGAACCAGGAAGTGAATTCACAGCGTTCTCATGCATTACCTCAAAGCACAGTTGACAAGCAGAGCTGCAGACCATGCAAGGGAATAGTCACACAGGCTGGGTCAAACACCGTACGGGCAGAAGCAGGACCGGAGGGACGAGCAAAAGCGGAGTCAAAGTCAGGCCAAGATCAGTACCGAGGAAGCAACCGAGTGGGGAAATAGGAGAGGGGACAGAGGACAGGAGGGACGACCAGGGGATGGAACACAGACAAGGGCACGGAGGCACAGGAACAGACAGATCAGGATATCACTCACAGGACCAGCAATCACAGGCAAAGCAGTGCTAAGCTTATAGCCGGCACTGGTTCACTGGAAATGCTAGCTTTTAAGGCATCCAGGGTCTGGAAGTGAGGCTCGAGAGAAGGCTCCGCCCCCTAGCCATGTGGACAGGGAGGCGAACCATAACACCTGGCTTATCCTTCCAGCCTGCCCCATTGGCAAGCAGCTGACTCCATAGTCCCAAACTATGAGCCCCTGGGATCTGGTAAATAGAGTGACATGTGCCAAATCTGTCTGTGGTAGCCATTTTTTAGAGCTGCCAGGTGACCACTGACTGAGATGGCAGTAAAAGCATCTATTGACCTGAATAGACAAGGCTCATCTGAAATACAGAAGAGACTAGCGCATGCTGCAATTTTTGTTGCATGGATATTTGGCTGAATGAAAACATTGTCATCTGTATAGATCGAATGAATATGGGGTACTTTGAACGCTGCGACATCGCAAGCCGATGCTGCGATGCTGAGCGCGATAGTCCCCACCCCCGTCGCAGCTGCGATATCATTGTGATAGCTGTCGTAGCGAATATTATCGCTACGGCTGCTTCACATGCACTCACCTACCGTGTGATGTCACTCTGGCCGGCGAACCGCCTCCTTATTAAGAGGGCGGGTTGTGCGGCGTCACTGCGACGTCACACGGCAGGCGGCCAATAGGAGCGGAGGGGTGGAGATGAGCGGGATGTAAACATCCCGCCCACCTCCTTCCTTACGCATAGCCACCGGGAGCCGTGGTGACACAGGTAGGAGATGTTCCTCGCTCCTGCGACTTCACACACAGCGATGTGTGCTGCCGCAGGAGCGAAGAACAACATCGGACCTTCACGTCAGCGTAATTATGGAATTTGCCAACGCTACACCGATGATACGATTACGACGCTTTTGTGCTCGTTAATCGTATCATCTAGGATTTACACACTACGATGTTGTCACGCTCCTCGGGTCCCCTGCCTTGCTTCCCGGCTCCCCTGCCTCGCTCCCCGGCTCACCTGCCACGCTCCCCGGCTTCCCTGCCTCGCTCCCCGGCTCCTCTGTCAGGCGTCCCCCGCTCCACAGCCGCCAGCCCCCATCACCTGCGGTCCCCAGGCGGCCCGGTCCCCGCTCCCGGCGCCCGTCGGCAGCTCTGCTCCAGGCCGGCTCCCCTGCCTCCTGTTCACCGCTCCCTGCCTTGGCTTCTGGCACCCGGGCCTCGCGCATGCGCATTAGGGCGCGCGCGCGGTCATTGACCCTTTCTTAAAGGGCCAGTGTCCTCCAACAGGATATTGAAGGATCAGGTACTGGGTATATAGGGGGATCCTTTCCAAGTGGGCGGGGCCTGTTCTTCGTGTTTTCTAAGCTAGGAGTCAGGTCTCCTTGTGTCTGTGATATAGTCACCTATCTCTCTCGTAGAGCCGCTCCTGCCTCGCCAACCGGTCCTGACGATACACGAACCCTGAACGGTGACGGCCTGCCATCCCGTCAGTTCCTGCCATCTCCGATCCCTGTGGTGACCCGTCTTCTCGCTCCATTGGTTCCGGACTCTGCCTGACGACATCTCGGCCTCCGAACCTGAGCTCCGTCACCCGGACTACCATCAGAGACCCCGTGGTCCCAGGGACTTCTTTACTCCACTCCTCTAAACGGACTGTCCTGCTAGTGCTCTGGCTACCGGGCACCTTGCCCTCGGTGAGGTGTTCAGCCCAGTGGATCCACCTCCTGGGTCTGCCCGTCCACCTGGCCCTAACAGATGTCGAGAGTGACGCAGGAAGTGCGTCACTTTCGACATGACCCCACCGACATCGCACCTGCGATGTCGTAGTGTGCAAAGCCCGCCTAACACTGATCTGTGTGCTGTGTGTCAGGTTTGTTTATTATAAGGACAACACTCTCACTAAAGATACATTAATGTGAACATACTCTAAGGCCACGTGCACACGCTGAGTATTTGGTGAGTTTTTTTCTCAGTATTCGTAGCCAAAACCATGATTGGGCGGAGGGCTTATTTTTGCATGGCAAGATATCATTTTTATTGATCACATTTTGGGGTTAAAATCACTTTTTATTACACTTATTAGGCTGTGTGGCCACTATGAGTTTTTGATGCTGTGTATTTTCGTTGTTCAGCAGAGTGGATGGGATTTATAGAAATCTCCTGCCCTCTCTGCTTCTTATTTTCACTCAGTATAAACTGTCCTGTGGTGCGTGTTTCAATTCTGCAACATGTCAGTTTCTCTTACGCATTCACTTAAGGTCACTTTACACACAGAGATAAATCTTTCGCAGATCTGTGGTTGCAGTGAAATCATGGACATATTGTTCCATTTGTACACAGCCACAAACCTGGCACTGATTGTCCACAATTTCACTGTAAACACAGATCTGCCGCAGATTTATCTCTGTGTGTAAAGTGGCCTTTAGTTTTCTGTGCAGATTTTCCCCATAGGGTTGGCTGAGGTGTGGAAAATCCGCAGGTAAAATTGCATATGCACTTTTAGTGCTTTTCCACTGCAGAAACACACAGAAAGCTCATGTAATTCGTATATAACTTTATCAATAAAATTTTGACAAAGCCAGATACCAGGAAGTATATAAAACAAAACAGCTTTATTTAAAGCATGACAAAACAAAAACAGACAAAAGAGGTAGTGTGCCGCACCCGTGCCAGCAGCCGGTGCTGCTCAGATCCGGATCTACGGTGCGGCTCGAGGGGTCCTCCGGACCCGGGGGTCGCGCGGACACTCTGAATATTAGGGGGACGTATTTATATGAGATTGTTTGTAGAATGTCTGTGACACCACCCTCGGTGTGTGGTGAGATGTAGCACCACCACTGCCGTTGCGGGGCTCCCGGGGACATTGGGCTGGCAGCTGGATGTCAACCCCTCCGTGGGTAGGGATTGATGTCCTGGGGGCCCAGTGTCTCTATGCTGAGGATGGTGATTGCAAGGGCCGGCGCACCCGGCCAGACCGGGGATGTTACTCACGGTCGAATAAAGCACACAAGTCCTGTGGTAAACCAAGGTGATGGTGGCAAGCTGCCGCAGATGGGTGTATCTGATCCCACACCAGGGCTGGTAGTCAAAGTCTATCTCCTATGCACTCAGTGTGTTGTAGGTAGGACTTCCCGGTGTGAAACACGGGAGTCCACTCCCGGTCCTTTGGTTGGGAGCCGTGCCCATCTGACACTGACCCTTGGGATCTACGGGCCCTGGCGGTTACCCTATCCCTTTCTGTGGGTGGTTTTCTACTTTTCGGGACTTAGGTTGGGACAGGACCTAAAATCCTGCCCTCAATTGGTTAATTAGCTAGGCCGTTGGTGCCGGTCCTGGCTTCAGGGTCCAAGTACCCCCTCTGTGCACATGGTTTCCGGGTCGGTTCTCCGGTGTCGGTAGCGGTGGGCTACAACCCTGTCCCGGTCCACCTTGGATCTCTGCAGCCATCTTCCCGTCTCCTGCAGACTCTGGCTACCGTCTGCCACCTAACCAAGGTGTCAGGGCTCCGACCCTGGCACCTGCCAGACTTCACTCCTCACTTGAACTCTACCTTACTGATCTGCTCTGTTTTCCCGCCCGAGGCTCTCCAGACCCCTAAGTGAGCGTTTCCTAACCACCTGGTCCCGCCCACTGGTGTGTCCGTCCTTCCCTGAGGGGGGTGACTAGGATTTCAGGTTGGCTGATTTAACCCTTCGTGGGATAGGTGTTGTGCGGGGGCCTACATGTACAACTATCTGGGTTTCCAGGGCACTACATTAGCGTCACAAATGCAGTTCAAATACATGTGAAAAAATGCAAGTAACCGTATTTATATAATAGGTGTGTAAATGATGCTGAAATTCCGCAACATCAAAAACTCACCAAAAGCTCATTGTGGGAACATTATGGAGGAATTTCTAATAAGAGTTAATTTGTGATTTGTTTTTACAAGCAATTTGCAATAATACTCATTTAATAAGGTGAGAACACTCAATTAACCAAGGAAAGAGTGGCCCCCTGTCTGGCAGACCAGTCTAACCATGTATTACATGAACAACATTAGTTTGTAAATAATTAAATAATAAAATGTATAGTCCTCAGGAGACTCCACGATTTGGCTGGAGTATGGAGAAAGTGTTTATTTTCATGAAACATCCTTTCATTAGGCATGTCCACTACCAGTAAATCACTTTTTTTAATGTACCAGGGGTAAAAAATAACAGTATTTCTTATGGCCCATTAAAAAAAAAAAGTTTAAAAGTAAATCATAACCCCTTTAAAGGGAATCTGTCAGCAGGTTTTTGGTATGTAAGCTGAAGCCAGCTGCAAGATTTAACACAGAATTCAGGAATGCCTGTCTTGTCAAGGTCTAATCTGTTTTTCATTTGCCATATTTGTTTAAGCAGGGCCCTTATCATTGCTCAAGTCTGGCACACAGCAGTCCAACATGCCCCATCCTCTGACTGACATCCTACTGTCAATGTACAGTCTCTATAGAGAGCCTGCAGTGGATGGAACAACTCTCTCAGCTCTGCTACATGACTAAATCTAAAAATTCTGAATGTGTCAGAACAGCTGCACCCAGTAATCTAAGTGATACATCATTGGATTTAGGATCTCTTTGCCTACATCATGCTGCTCTCAGATAAGATTCACTTTACAGACAGAACTGCAAAAAGGATTGTGCTTAAATGTCTACATATTTTTATGCAGTTATTACAGTTACAATGGACATATGGATGGACTTTTTCATTTCCTATAAACGTAAAAACTGTTAAGTCTCATTTTTTGTCTATTTTTACATTGTGTTTAACAAATCAGAAAACATTCAACATGACAACTATGCTATAACAGATGACATCCGGAGGGGGTTAATATTTTTTCACAGCACGGTATGTGTGGGGCATACTGTATAATTCAGTGGACTGTCTAAGCATCTCTACTTCATCTATCTTTCCCATTACAGCACAACCAATATATTCTGTACTAGGAACATAAATAGGTCATGGTCAAGAGTCTTCACTTCCAGCAGTCATCCGAATACACCTCTTTATACATCACATTATACTTCGTGTCATCCCTTATATGCCAATTTTTTTTCTAGTTCATATATTATATATGTCGGCATTCACATTTATCGGTACAGGGTATACACGAGGCAGTTATCCGTTCTGCACCAACATTAAGACCACCCTTTGTTGTCCACATCTAAGGCTACCATATTTGTGAAAGGTACAAAGATACTGCTGCAAAAGTCCAGTCATTGGGCAGGAAAGATTTGTAATATTTAGGATATCAGAAAGCAATTTTAATTGTATTAAACTGCACCCTGATCCACCTATCAACCATCCAAAACTAAGGTACATCTATTTGGATTTTTTTTTCATTTGTTGATAAAAAAAAAATGACATTGGCTTATGTGATATTCCTACTGGGCTTTATAAGGGTTGTTCACTACCTGGACACCCTCCTTTTAAAGAGAACCTGTCAGGTGTATTTCTAAAGATCCTTTATGATATGCTAATGAGGGCAGGGACTAGTCACAAGGCGTTATTTCACCTGACTAGTCTGCCCTCTTAGCATGTTAACATATGTATAGGGTGTGCGAACATGCCATTTAATGCCCCTTGCCCAACGTACCTATGTCCCTTGTCACCGCTTCAGAACACCGGGTTTTGGGTCAGTGAGTATGATCAGAATGCCGCCACTTCCGGTCATGGGTACTAGACCTCTCTGAAGTTAGGACACATACACCCAGCTTCATAGTGCGCATGACCTGCCGTTTTGAGCATTCTGGTCATGCACACTGACCCTAAACCAGGTATTCTGAAGTGATGACAATGGACACAGGTACATGCGTTACCACTGATGACGCTGATTGCCCATTGAATTTGCATTCAATAGTATTGAATAGCATGTTAGTACGCCCCTGTGGGCATGCTAACATGCTAAGAGGGCGGACTAGTCGGGGGAAATAACTCCCTTGCGACTAGTCACTAGCTTCATTAGCTTATCATAAAGTATGTTTAGAAATACTTTTTCTAAAGATCTCTTTATGTATTGTCCCTTACAAAACAAGGATTAAGCCAGAACACATATGTAGGCATAGGATATACTATACTAGAGACTGTACGTAAAGTCTATTTACTAACCTGAAGTGACATATGCACCCAATCTAAGCAGCATCTGTATGCAAAAGAATGCATTGAAGTGATATGTCACATCGAATCAAAATGTAATGGCTCCTTGCCGCTATCACTTTTACGGGAACATGTTATGTATGTTTTCAAAGAAACTTATCTGTGTTATAAATGGTCCCCATACAATCACAAAACTTGATCTCATTTCATAGCTTACGTGCAAAATAAGCTACAAACAATTAAAGGGGTTATCCACTACTAGGACAGCCCTTCTCATTCCTCATGTTTGGCCCCATTAAAATAAAAAAGCTTATACCAACCTTGTCTGCCGACACCTTTCCAGCGCCTGTTCTCAGGCTCCTAAGCGCGTACTCAGTAAAGCATCAGGAATTACCGTATATAAGAGCAAAAATTGTCCACTTTGGACATAGTGACAGGTCCCTTTTAAGCAGGTATGTCAGGTAGTTTTTAGATTTCTGAACTCTCGTAATGGTTTCATGTTGCTGTATGTATTTATAATGTTGACTCCATGTCTTCCACTAGTTGGTTAAGTACTAACTGTGCTGGTATCTACATTGTAGAAAATGAATTATGACGGTTTTACGTAGTTTCTCTCAGCTCTGCTAAAATGGTCAGGGCTGGAGCATGATGGGGGCGCAGCGAGGAGTGACGCCAGTTTGTTTAATTCATGACAAGCTTTGGTGTTCCTTAGGCCACAAATCTTACTCTAGTTAAGGATCGGAGTACGTTTTCTGGCGAGGCGCACGTAGGCACATGTCACTCGCAAAGATTACAGTTTCTCAACAAAGATGTTAGAGGTAAGCTTTTCAGCAAAGTATTGCTGTTAAATGATAAAGAGTAAAGGCTGCTTTACACACAACGATATCGCTAGCGATCTCGTTAGCGATGTGACATGCCCAGATCGTTGTTACAATGTGCCGAGATCGCTCATAGGTCTTTTTGTAGCGGACACACGTACACATCTCACAAACGACGGTACATCGTTCAGCGATATATTGTTTGACCAAGGCGGTCGTGTGGATGTTGTTCGTCGTTGGCAGGGTGTCAAACGTAGCAATATGTCTGCTGCGTTCCAAACGACGAACAATATTTTGAAACTGAACGACGTGTCAATGATCAACGATTTTCACCCTATTTGCGATCGTTCGGAGTCGCACATAGGTGTCACACGCAACGACGTCGCTTACGATGACGGAAGTGCGTCACGAAAACCGAGACCCCGACGACATATCGTCAGATAAATCGTAGCGTGTAAAGCAGCCTTTACTCTCCGTTTCTTAAAGGCTAAAATTGTAAAGAGCTTGTATAAACAATTTAGCTATTAAAAATCCTCTCTGTTCAATAGAATGTTTTTTTCTCATTTTATTGTTTACTGCTCATTTCTAAGGTTACCGGCCACTGCTGCAATCCAACAGCAGTGGTTGAACATGGATAGTACTTACATACTGTTTCCCACAGAATAGAAGAAAAAGTGGTAATCCAGCGCCACAAAATTAGTAAAAAAGACAACCTTTATTCCATAATTGTCTCCATGCAGAATAAAAATTCTATAGTGAACAATAAAAGGCTTTCACACATTTCAAACTTCTCAGAGTTCTTACTCATACAAATGATCACTTCATAAGATTAAGAACTCTGAGAAGTTTGAAACGTGTGAAAGCCTTTTCTTGTTCACTTTGTAATTTTTATTCTGGATGGAGACAATTATGGAATAAATATCGTCTTTTTAACTAATTTTGTGATGCTGGGTTTCCATTTGTTTTCTATTTTTACTATTTCCCAAGGAGCAGGTCTGGGCACCCTGTTCATAACTACTTTTATTGGGATTCCTGCATCTGTGGTGAGCTGATAAATTCCCTTTTCCTTGTTTTCCACACAGCTTATAAACGATGCTCTGAAGCTGGGTGGATGGCTGGATTGGATTGTTAGCTCCTAATCCATACAGTTTCAGTGCCCCTGTTCTCTTCCAAACCTGCCTCAACTTGCAGCATTGGAGAACACACAATTGGAACTGCACTGTCAATCAAGTAGGAGCGCTCCACCCCAAGTGCAAGCAGGAAGCCTGGGGCGCTCTGGGTTTACATGAAACAACCCCTTTCCGTAACAACCATTAGAATTTAGAACATAAATGGTAACTTGTATCCAAACCTGCTGATATGTTCTTTGGGTGATCAGTGTCTCCTCGTCATTGTCTTCTTCTTCGTCTATGGATTCTATATCACTTTCTTCTGAGCAAGATTCAAAACCATCTTCATAATATTCTTCTGCTACTTGTGGGTCTTCTGGAATATCTTCAAAATCAAAATACAAACTATTAAACATCTATACTGATTAAAGCCATTATAACTCCTAACATATGTGTTGCAGCATATGTGAATTCATGCCCTGCCAACTTCATTCAGACTAAAATGGTAATGTAGCAGATTTTTAACAGAATGGCATGTGGGTGAAGGTAGCGTATGGTGGCATAATGGAGGAAAATTGTGTCTTGGGGGCTTATAAGGTCAAAACAATATCAGCATCATTCAGACATGCGTGATTTTTCAAGTACGCAAAAAATAATACTAGTGACATCAGTGTTTTGGATCCGAATTTCATCAGATTGGTCTGTGTGTCAGGTTTTACCATCAGTATTTAATCTATGATTTTCACGTATGAAAAAAAAAATTACAAAGCTTTTCCTATATATTGTAATCTTAAATAATCACAAACTGCATTCTGATGTCATCTGCTGTGTACTGTCTGTGATTTTCATGGACCCCGTAGTCTTGTACTGCTCTTTTTTCTGCCCTTAACCTAATATGCGTCGATCCAGGCTTCAAGCCTACAATTTAATGGGTAGACAGGAACCTACTTAAATTAAAATTGAAAACTCTCTCAAGATTGTGGGAGGAGCGCTTAGTCAGAAAGAAATGAACTACAACATGAATCTCGTCATTTTATGAGCTAGGTATCTCATTTTTAAAACTTATTTTCAATAGCAGTAATACAGTTCCAAAATTCCTATATTCGATGTTGGCATACTTTAGCGTTTCAGAGTGCAGCTGTATATTTTAAGCAGTACATTCTGTGACGCCCCTGGACTATTCAGGTCGTCACAGGGTACTGCACAAACTGCCCTCCCCATGCAGTATTCAACCCCCATGGTTCTGGGTCTCTATCCTGCAGTACTGCCTCCACCAGCATTCATAAACCCTAGATACACTTTGCACCACACCTGTCAGGCACACCAGTGGGCTGCTTCAGCAGGAATAGGGCTGCCCACCTAGGGGTCAGACAGGGAGGTGGGAGGTGTCGAGTTCAGTTCAGTGGTTGCCCTCGAGCTGTGAGGAGCTCTGAGGAAGCTGGGAGTTGGAGCTTCCAGGGGAGAAGTAAACTAAGTTGCAGACTGTAGTCTGGACCTAGAGGAGTCAGACCCCCGGTCGTAGGGGATTGAGGCTAGGTGCCTGGAACCCGTCAAGGAGGATGGTCAGCAGCCTGGCCCTATCACCAGTCCAGGACTGAAGGCACGTCGGTGTACACGGACCCTAGGTCGGGGAGAAGCTTCAGGCGACCTGGCAATTAACCTGCGGAGTACAGGGCCTTTATGGACCCAGCTCAGAGATCGGGGGCACTACGCGCAACGAGGGGGATAGAGCTTTCCTAGCAAGCAGCCCACTGAAATCCCAAGCGTGAGCTCCTGAGAGCAGGCTCCTTCACTTAGCCATAGTGGGGAGCGGGGCCCGGAAAGCTCCAAGCTACTGGGCCACAACAGACAATATAAACTTTTGTGCCAGGAGGCAGGTTACGGACCACCATGCAGTGCTGCAGAGGTACGGGACCCGGACGCGCTCCCCTCGAGAGGCAACGGCAGTCAGAAACTTGGTTTACCCTTTTGTCAGCGTCTGCTTCATTGCTGAGTGAGTACCCGACTGACCCCTGCACTGCGTCCCCGCATGACCATCCAAAGTCCCGGGGCCTACCCCTACCCATGGAGGGTAAAGTCATCTAGCTGCCCCACTCCATCACCCTGGGTACTCCCAACGGCAGTGGTGGTACACCCAATTACCGTACACCACGGGTGGCGTCACAAACTATACCAAATCCCCTGTAAATACTCCCTTTTCCATTTGAGTAGGGCCCCTAGCCCCCGGGTCCGGAGACCCTCCAGCCACGAGTAAGCACCACCCCTGGATCCGAGCGGTTCGATCCGCTGCAGGGGGCGGCACACCTCTATTTTTAGTTTGCACCTGTTCACATTTGTCTGTTTGGATGTGCTTGTCAGTTTTTTCTTTCATGTTGTAGTTCATTTCTTTTTCTTGGTGACTGAGAAATAGAAAAAAGCCAGCTCATCGTGGTTGCTCAGTTCAGAATATATCACAGTGCTCGATTGGAGATGCCCTGGCCAGGGCTGAAGACACTCCAATAAGAAACAGTAGGAATCCAGCAAAAATAGCAGGCAAGGAATATATAAAACTTGACTTTATTAAACTTGTTAAAATAACAACCGCACTTCCACCAACAGATTTGAAAAGATGGTTAAAACCAACACGTTTTGGCACAAAACTATGCCTTAAGCGGGCTTTACACGCTACGACATCGCTAATGCGGAGTCGTTGGGGTCACGGAATTCGTGACGCACATCCGGCCGCATTAGCGATGCAGTTGCGTGTGACATCGATAAGCGATTTTGCATCGTTGCAAAAACGTGCAAAATCGCTAATCGGCGACACGGGGGTCCATTCTCAAATCTCGTTACTGCAGCAGTAACGAGGTTGTTCCTCGTTCCTGCGGCAGCACACATCGCTGCGTGTGACGCCGCAGGAACGAGGAAGCTCCCCTTACCTGCCTCCCGGCCGCTATGCGGAAGGAAGGAGGTGGGCGGGATGTTACGTCCCGCTCATCTCCGCCCCTCCGCTGCTATTGGGCGGCGGTTCAGTGACGTTTCAGTGACGTCGCTGTGACGCCGCACGGACCGCCCCCTTAGAAAGGAGGCGGTTCGCCGGTCACAGCGACGTCGCTGGACAGGTAAGTATGTGTGACGGCTGTGGGCGATGTTGTGCGGCACGGGCAGCGATATGCCCGTGTCGCGCAACAGATGGGGGCGGGTACCCACACTAGCGATATCGGGACCGAGATCGCAGTGTGTAAAGTAGCCTTAATTCATAGACTAGTGAAGTCAGTTTTTTGCTGAAACACATTGGTTTAACCATCTTTTCAGATCTGTTAGTGTCAGTGCAGTTGTTATTTTAACAAGTTTCATAAATTCAAGTTTTATACATTCCTTAACGGCTATTTTTGCTGGATTTCTATTGTTTCCTTTTTGGTTGAGCACTCCTTCAATCAGCTTGAATCGGTTTTAAATTTGAATTTAAGTAAGCTCCTGCCTGTCCATAAAATTGTAGGCTTTCAGCCCTGCAACACAGTGAAGGGTGTGGTGCTGGATAGAACTTACATTTCTCCCAGCAAGTGTCTTTCACACTGGTAGCAGCAGGAGGTAAAGTCTGGGGCAACACCTAAGTTGCTCAGATGTAGGCGTTAAGACTACATAAAGGCAGCCAGAGTGGATCAGTATGGCTGGAGTCACACTTGCGAGAGACTCGCTCGAGTCTCGCATCGCATCACCTGGCATGGCCTGACAGGAGTGGTTCGGCTGCATGTATATCTATGAAACTGAGACGCTCTAGTCCAGAGAGATGCAGGCCGTGCCGGGTGATGCGACGCAAGACTAGTGCGAGTCTCTTGCTAGTGTGACTCCGGCCTATGAGTGTATTAGGGATGAGGGAAGTTGGAGAGTTCTATACTTCTGTTGACCTAGAGTTAACCTGCCTGTGGCTGACCTCATCCGCTCAGCCGTCGCATACCCCAGGAGCTGCCCTGGGAGTTGCACCTGGAAGCTATCTGTGGCCCAAGTCTATCCACACCTTCAGTAGCTCTAGCAAACAACCAGCCATTTAGTTATGCCCCTCCCATGACAGGTTAAGCTCGACCTCTGTGGCCCCATGGTACTGTTTACATTTGTAACAGTGAATGTATCTAAGTTTGTGTTTTTGTTTATACCAGTGCCTTTGCTTACCACAGCTGATCCCTACAGCCAAGATAAAGGCTTAATAGGTTAGGAACTAGTGATGGGCGGAGCCGGACTATAAAAGTGCTTGCATTCAAAGGTAACCAGGTGCCGGGCGCGGGCCTGGGATTCCGGGTGTTTGATCCGGATCCGACACTACAGAAATTTAAAAAAATAAAGGAAAAATATGGAAAATAAGAATGAAGCAAGCGTTTAATACTTACCAAGGCTCCGGCGTGGCTGTACACTGCTCCCGTAGCCTCTCATTCCCTTACTAGACCACTCATTAGGCTCATCCATATGCACTGCTTTCCCCAGCCACTGGCTGACCTAGCGTCTGTGATTGGTTGCAGTCAGATACGCCCCCAGCCCCCAGCCAGTGTGACAGTGTGACTGCAACCAATCATAGGCACTGTCTGCACATCAGTATCGTGGTATAATAATATACCACGTTGTTAGTTTAATTATTTATTTAAACAATTAAAAAAAAAAAAGAGCCGCATGTGGTTCCTTTTATTTTAAAACACAGCCAAAATGAGGACACGGCCAAATATTTTATTTATTTATTTTTACTGTACGATATAGACAGACACAGCACCTGTGATTGGAAGCAGTCAGCTGACATGCTGCCACTCAGGGTGGGGGCGCGTCTGACTGCAAC
This sequence comes from Anomaloglossus baeobatrachus, assembly GCF_048569485.1. Classification (NCBI taxonomy): domain Eukaryota; kingdom Metazoa; phylum Chordata; class Amphibia; order Anura; family Aromobatidae; genus Anomaloglossus; species Anomaloglossus baeobatrachus. The sequence goes on from NC_134358.1 coordinate 433,551,361, forward strand.
CAATCACAGGCGCCAGTGGGTGGGGAAAGCAGTGAATATTCAATGAAGGTTAATTAACGGCCCAGGAAATGACCAATGCTCGGTAAGTAGAGCACACATGCTCCTATTCCCCTATCCCTTCTACTAACATTTTTAATAGCCAAATTCTGGTCCCAATAGACTTATCCGGGATCCGTACTGGAACCGGATTTTAAAAAAAACAGATAACGGGGACCGATCATTCCCGGTTATCCCGGTTATCTGCGAATCCACCCATTACTATTAGGGACCCAACAAAAAGATATGCCTTGTTGCTAGCTGTTGGGGTCTCATAAACTGAATATTTTTTCATGGAACTATATGTAATAAGTATACTATATCTAATTGTTCCGATATTTCGTTAAACAAATGATGTAGACAAGCTTCACTTTCAGTACCTAAGCACAAGAGTATCTATGTGTACATTCCAGTTATCACAGTGTTTTAGTACATCATTTAAAGGTTATTTGTAATTGATTTTTTTTATTACTAATGGCCACATTGCTCTGCTGATATCATGAGAATTCACTAGAAAAGTGAATTGAGAGCCCCAATATAGATTTTACATTACAGCATACCTGTTGTTTCAGGTAATTTTTCAGAATAAGTGGTTGTGTACGTACATGATGAATAACACTAATTCTAGACATTATATGATATGTGTGCTGCATTTTTCCTGGGTTTTCCCTCTGCAGGCTTTATGTAATTTTCATATATATCTCAAAAAAAGCTTAAGGTATAAGAAAAAAATTCACAACCAAGTATATTGTGCCCAAAAATATTATTTATTGTAACAAAACATTTAATTACTTCACAAACTTATTAAAAATATATATATATATTAAACGCTTAAGGGCACTTTACACACAGCGACATCGCTAGCGATGTCGCTGGTGAAAGCACCCGGCCCCGTCGGTTGTGCTTCATGGGCAAATCGCTGCCCGTGGCACACAACATCGCTAACAGCCGATACATGTACCTTCCTAGCGAGGTCGCTGTTGCCGGCAAACCGCCTCCTTTCTAAGGGGGTGGTCCGTGCGGTGTCACAGCGGCCTCACTAAGCGGCCGCCCAATTGAAGCGTAGCGGCGGAGATGAGCGGCCAAAACATCCCGCTCACCTCCTGCCTTCCTCATTGCTGAAGGACGCAGGTAAGGTGATGTTCCTCGTGCCTACGGTGTCACACATAGCGATGTGTGCTGCCCCAGGAACGACGAACAACATCGTACCTGCAGCAGCAACGATATTTGTGATTAGAGCGACGTGTCAACGATCAACGATATGGTGAGTATTTTTGATCGTTAACGGTCGTTCCTGCGTTTCACACGCAACAACGTCGCTAACGAGACCGGATGTGCGTCACGAATTCCGTGACCCCAATGACATCTCGTTAGCAATGTCATTGCGTGTAAAGTGGCCTTTAGTGCCACAAATTTGCTTTTATAAGAAGACACAAGAGAGTATACAAAACCCTTTATAAGTATGCATAAGCTTCCCACAGTGGTATGCCACACTATATGCTTAGTGAAGGTAAAAATCCCATATAAGAGCGTGATAGGTAGGTAATTATCCAATGGATTATATTCTAAGTGAATAAAATTACATATGGGTCGGTATTCTTCGTGTCCGTATCGCATCAACACGTTTAGCCCTTTTTTATACTAGTTTCTGTCCTGATGAAGGAGTTTACACTTCGGAACGCGCAGACTTAATAAACTACTTATGTTATACTTACCTGACTTGTTCTCTTCACATCCATCAGCAGCGCGGATTTGAACCCTTCAATTCCTGTCTCCTTAGCTCTATTATCTGAGAGCCTGCAGCAGCCATGATATTAAGCAATTCTCTGTGGGTGTGCATACAACTCCTACCTCCTGGTGAGCACTCTCCCTTCAATACCACTAACATTATATGAGGGGTTGCTGATAAGTCTTTGGCTTTACCAAGAAAGAAACGATATAGGGTGATGAAACTTTATATTTATCCCACATACTCTCCACTGATGTCAACACACATCGATATTTCAAGTTCTGTAAGCCGAGCAAAAATAAAGATTCCGGTTGTGCCTCAAACCAGGCATCCGTAGCAGCCATGCCATCAGAAATGGTGTGCAATTTGATACCATTGAGGTGTTTCTTCAGGTTTGGAAACAGATGAGAGTCGGAGGGAGCTAGATCTGGTGAATAAGGTGAGTGGTCAACGAGCTCTGCCAGTTTTGCCGTGGTCGCTTGTGCAGTGTGAGTCGAGGCGTTGTCTTGTAGGAACAAGATTCCTTTAGACAGATTTCCGAGCCTTTTGGCCTTCAGACCTGCCTCCAATTAGTCCAAAAGTTCAATGTAATACTTTGCATTGATGGTGGGACCCTTTTGAAGGTAGTCCACTAGCAGCACACCCTCCTTATGCCAATACACAGATGCTATCACTTTAGTAGCTGATATTTGCACCCTGAACTTCTTTGGATGAGGAGAACCACTGTGCCTCCACTCTTTTGACTGCTCCTTGTTTTCAGGGTCATACAAATAAATCTAGGTCACATCCATAGTGACCAGTGGATCCAAGAAGTTCTTATCAGTCTGTAAATGCTGACAAATGGACCAGGAAGTTTTCACTCGCATGCTTCTCTGATCTCTTGTCAAACATTTGGGAACCCGCTTTGCAGATAGCTTCCTCATGTCCAAATGTTCATGAATAGTGACACAAACACATTCACGGGAAATCCCCATGATGTCTGCTATTGCTTTAGCTGAAATTTGTTGATTCTCCAGTATGACGTTGTGCACAGCATCGATGATCTCCGGAACAACAACCACTCTCAGTTGTCCACGACGTTCCTCATCATTGGTGCTGAAGTGGTCCATTTTAAATTTGCCAACCCAGTTCTTAACTGTGGAATATGAAGGGCATTGATCCTCCAATGTCTGCGACATATCACCATGAATATCCTTTGTGGCTTTCCTTGAAGAAACAAGAATTTTATCACTCCTCTGCTCTCAGTTGCTGTGAATGTTGCATTAGACTAGGCCATTTTGTTTTCCCTCATGCGTATAACACTGTTGCCAAAAGCAACAAAAACAAAATTTTGAAAATATATATTAGATACAGTGCTGGCCAAAAGTATTGGCACCCCTGCAATTCTGTCAGATAATACTCAGTTTCTTCTTGAAAATGATTGCAATCACAAATTCTTTGGTATTATTATCTTCATTTAATTTGTCTTCAGTGAAAAAAAATAAAAAAAATTGTCATAAAGCCAAATTGGATATAATTTCACACCAAACATAAAAAAGGGGGTGGACAAAAGTATTGGCACTGTTTGAAAAATCATGTGATGCTTCTCCAATTTGTGTAATTAACAGCACCTGTAACTTTCCTGTGGCACCTAAAAGGTGTTGGCAATAACTAAATCACACTTTCAGCCAGTTGACATGGATTAAAGTTGACTCAACCTCTGTCCTGTGTCCTTGTGTGTAGCACATTGAGCATGGAGAAAAGAAAGAAGAACAAAGAACTGTCTGATGACTTGAGAATCCAAATTGTGAGGAAGCATGAGCAATATCAAGGCTACAAGTCCATCTCCAAAGACCTGAAAGTTCCTGTGTTTACGGTGCGCAGTGTCATCAAGAAGTTTAAAGCCCATGGCACTGTGGCTAACCTCACTAGATGTAGAAGGAAAAGAAAAATTGATGAGAGATTTCAACGCAAAATTGTGCGGATGGTGGATAAAGAACCTCGACTAACATCCAAACAAGTTCAAGCTGCCCTGCAGTCCAAGGGTACAACAGTGTCAACCCGTACTATCCGTTGGTGTCTGAATGAAAAGGAACTGTATGGTAGGATGCCCAGGAAGACCCCCCTTCTTACCCCGAGCCATAAAAAAGCCAGGCTGGAGTTTGCCAAAACTTACCTGAGAGAGCCTAAAACGTTTTGGAAGAATGTTCTCTGGTCAGATGAGACAAAAGTAGAGCTTTTTGGGAAAAGCCATCAACATAGAGTTTACAGGAAAAAAAAGAGGCATTCAAAGACAAGAACACGGTCCCTACAGTCAAACATGGTGGAGGTTCCCTGATGTTTTGGGGTTGCTTTGCTGCCTCTGGCACTGGACTGCTTGACCGTGTGCATAGTATGAAGTCTGAAGACTACCAACAAATTTTGATGCATAATGTAGGGCCCAGTGTGAGAAAGCTGGGTCTCCCTCAGAGGTCATGGGTCTTCCAGCAGGACAATGACCCAAAACAGACTTCAATAAGCACTAGAAAATGGTTTGAGAGAAAGCACTGGAGACTACTAAAGTGGCCAGCAATGAGTCCAGACCTGAATCCCATAGAACACCTGTGGAGAGATCTCAAAATGGCAGTTTGGAGAAGGCACCCTTCAAATCTCAGGAACCTGGAGTAGTTTGCCGAAGAAGAATGATCTAAAATTCCAGCAGAGCATTGTAAGAAACTCATTGATGGTTACCGGAAGCGGTTGTTCGCAGTTATTTTGGCTAAAGGTTGTGCAACCAAGTATTAGGCTAAGGGTGTCAATAATTTTGTCTGGCCAATTTTTGGAGTTTTGTGTGAAATGATCAATAATTTGATTTTTGTTTCATTCTCTTTTGTATTTTTTCATTGCAAGCAAAATAAATCAAGATAATAATACCAAAGAATTTGTGATTGCAATAATTTTCAAGAAGAAACTGAGTATTATCTGACAGAATTGCAGGGGTGCCAATACTTTTGGCCAGCACTGTACATGTGATATAACATTCGTTACCATAGAAACAAAAAAAAGATGACAAAGCCAAAGACTTATCAGCAGCTCTTCATATAGTTAAAGGGAATCTGTCAGGTGATTTTGTAGTACAATACTAATGTTATCTTTAAATAGGGTTTAAGGAAACCTTTTCAGGATTAGTAATTTTTATAGCTGTATATTATCTTGTTATCTTATTTTGAGATCCATAGAATTCAGTGTGACATCATAGCTAGTCAAGAATAAATGTAAATACAATTTGCGTATTCACTGCTCCCCCCTCCCACTTCTCAGTGCATTCACTATAACTGCTGAGAGATAGGAGGAGGGAGCAGTGATTATGCAGTTTGTATTTACATATGCTTTACCAGCTAATATGTCACACTAAATTCTATGAAGCTTAAAATAAGATAACAAGATAACGTACAGCTATAAAATTTACTGATCCTGAAAGGTCTTCTTAAGCCCTATTGGAAGATAACATTAGTATTGTGCTACGAAATCACCTGACAGATTCCCTTTAAGACCATACTGCCCTTGTTTCCCTCTTTGGTTGGAGTCACACTTGCGTGTGACTCGCTCAAGGATCGCATCGCATTGCCCGGACTGGTCGCCTCTACCAACAGGAGCTTGCCAGCTTCATGCATTTCTATGCAGCAGACATGCTCCTGTTAGGAGAGCCGTGGCCAGTCCTGGTTAGGCGATGCTCGCACGAGTCACATGCAAGTGTGATTCCAACCAAAAATGGAAACAAGCGCTGTAGGCTTAACTGTATAATGATAGTGGTAGTTTAATAGGGTGTGTCAGCAGTCTAAGATGGGTTTGAACTGTTTTTCAGAATGGATCAAGAGTTGAGGAGGCAGGGGGAGAGATAGAAATGGCTTATAAATGGAAAAACAAGCACATTTCTCTAATAAGATATATTACAAAGTTTCTGATATTTGCTTGTACTATTTGACTTCTTTAGCGGACACTCAATAAGTGCAACTTTATTGCATATAGTGCCCATTGGATTTCCATTGGAGTAGGACAGTAGGAGATAAAGGGATAATATTTTTGAGGTAAGCACTGCATTTTTTTATGTTTACCGATACGTGAAGGCTAAATTTAATTTGACTAAATACATTATAAGCAAAGCTCAAGGGTAAATCTTTGAATATATACTTTCAATACAATATAGTCCTGATCAGATGTGCAGTACAGAAATGTAAGGAAACAATTCTAAGAAATGTGTCAATGATTACATCCGGATGCATCCCTACACAGTCAACGTCAACTCTGACTGACAGGAATATAACTAGGGTGGGCAAAAGGCGAATGTGCCTTAAGGTGCAGGAGGCTCTTAGGAGCTCAAACAAGCCATTGATAAAGTATGTGCATGCATGTGTGCCTTGGGTGAAGACATGCCTATGTACACATCTACTGGTTGGACAATTTGAATTTATTTCTAAATTTCTAGGTGGAATAATGGAAGAGCTGTAGCGTTATTTCTTATTACACGTAATTCTTTCTTAAAAGTAGACAAGTCAGGAGACCCCCAGAATCTTTTTAAACTGTTTTAACATCTAGCGAGAATATTTACATATATTGATTGGAGCGGTTTCCATATCTTATGTGATGCTTCTTCCCTTACAACGCTCTGTGTGCAGTAGATACACACTCCATAGTAAGGAGCAAACATTTTCTTGCAGTAGCTGCAGGTGACAGAGTTACTGTGTGATAAATAGTTTTAATTTCCCCTTTACCCCTGAGTCTGGTTTATAATAAACGTGTTAATATACTGAGCTTCCTACAGACCCAGATGGAAATGTGGAATATATTTGAGGAATAATGCCGCACTTGCATCATTTCACAGATCACACAGCCTGTAGGTAACTATCAAACGTGTCAAGTAAAAGAATTGCAAGAGTTTAGATTAACAACTTTTCACATTCTAAATCAGATAGAAGCCTTTGATATGTACTGCAGGGTGGCAGGATGAGTTCATTTCAAAGATTCGCTTACTGAGAATATTCTGAAGAAAGGAAATTATTTTTAGCATATATCACATTTTACGAAATATTTGCTTTCAGAAGATTGTTTTATATGCCTTTAAATTAGGTTACTCCAAAGTCGTAAACAAGTTTAAATATTATATTGTCATTTTTGGCAACAAAATAGAAAAAAAAATTGTTTATAGCATCCATCACACCGCTTATAATATTATTTGTTTTTTGACCTCAGATAAACCAGAATATAAAATATAGAAGCAACAATCTAGTGCTACAAATATAGGGAGATATGGAACAGGCAGCAGAGGAGCAAGTGGTGCATACAGGATTGTTAGCAAAGCTAATAGATACTGCGGATCAACAGAGAGGCAAAAAGCAGTGATTATGAGCACTGTACACACATGCATACATACAGTGCTCAGCATTAACCCCTGTATCCCAGGACGATTTTACATTTTTCTTTTTTGCTCCCCTTCTTCCGAGAGCCGTAACTGTTTTATTTTTCCATCAATCTTGCCATATGAGGGCTCAATTTTTGTGGGACGAGTTGTAATTTTGAATGAATCCATTAATTTAACCATTTAGTGTACTGAAAACAGGAAAAAAATCCAAGGTCGGGTAAATTGCAAAAAAATTGTTTTGGGATATTTTATTCACGATATTCACTATATGGTAAAACTGATGAGCCGGAATGATGCCTCAGGTCGGTAGAGTTCATAGATACCAAACATGTATACTTTTACTTTTATCTAAAGGGTTAAAAAAATTCAGAGGTTTGTCCCAAAAAATTGCACTTTTTGGGCCATTTTCTGAGACCAGTAGCATTCTCATTTTTCGGGATCTGGGGCTTAGTAATGGCTTATTTTTTGCATCTTGAGTTGATATTTTTAATTATACCATTTTTGAGCAGATGCTACGTTTTCATCGCCTGTTATTACATTTTAAAAAATCTTTGCAGCGACCAAAAACCATAATTTTGGTGTTTGGATTTTTTTCTCGCCATGCAGTATGCTGATCAAATTATTGGATTTTATATTTTGATAGATTGGGTATTTCTGAATGCAGCGATAGTAAATATGTGTATATTTTATATTTTATATTTTTTAACAGTATTATTTTCAATGGGGCAAATGGTGGGGTGATTTCAACTTTTAGGTTTTTTTATTTTTTCATATTTTTAAAAACTATTTTTATTATTTATTTTACTAGTCTCCCTAGTGGACTTTATGGTTCAGCAGTCTGGTCGCATGCTCATTTCTGTTGATCAGACCTGCACTGCTCTCATCAGCAGAATTGTTGCTTTCCTGTTAGAGCCGCCGCTTTGTCGGCTTTAACAGGAAATACGTCATGATAGCAACAGTGGTCATCCCATAATCCGTTGCTACCATGACAACCATCGGTCCCCCGTGATCACGTCATGGGGCCGCCGATGATGGCGGGGAATGGCACAATCTCCGCTGCATACATTTATATTGCACCGTCAGTATTTGACAGCGCGATCTAAGTGACAAGCAGGCACGGGTGAATAGCAGATCCACCTGTGCCTGTTTGCCCCAAATGTCTGATGATCAAATCAGCAGACATTTGCAGGGATCACCTCCGACTCACTACAGCAGCTGGCAGTGATTACCCAGACATGACCAAGGATGTATCAGTACATCCTTAATTGTAAAGGGGTTAATGAATACAGTCACTTTGAAAGTAAGAATTTAATCAATATCACACTGAACACAAAAATAATATTCAAAATTTTTCATAGAACATTGCAACATCTATCTTTTTCCATTCTTTAAAAATGACCCCTTTTATATGCTGAATGGTCGGTGATGTTCATCTTGTCTCTTCAGAATTCTGCACAAGTGTTCGGTTGGGTTTGGATCAGGAGACATACTTGGCCACTGAATCCCTTTAACCCTGTTTAACCCTAAATTCATGGTGATTACAGTTAAATATGACTGCTGGCATCGGGGAACTACATTTCATTGATGGTATCATGAATTCAGAGACGTACTGCTCTATATTGAAAGAGAAAATGCTACCATCACTCCATGGCCTTGGTAGATGTGCACTTTTTTCCAACGTGAAAATGATCCAAAACACACTTCTGTTACATTATTGAAGAAGAACATGGGAAAGTGAATCAGTGACCAAGTATGTCTCCAGATCTCAATACGACTGAAACATATAAGGAGTTCTGAAGAGAGAAGTTGAGCATCACTGACCAACCAACATGTACGCAAGAAGTTGTCTTTGAAGGATGCAAAAAGATGTTGCAATAAGTCACCAATTTGTTCATTCCATGCCTAGAAGACTTGGTGCTATCCTTAAAAATCATGGTGGTCATACAAAATACAAGATGTAGTACTTTTTTATGTGGGGTGTATTGATTTTTGAATTCAACAAATTTGAGTAAAACTGAAGATTTTGGAATGAAAATTATATTATTAACCTTACTTTCTTATTATGGGTTACAAAAAAATTGATCTTATGTAAATGATAAAGCTTACTTTTCAAAAAGCACTAACATTAAACAGGTTTGCTACAGGTTTATACAGAAAAGGCAGCAGACTCACAAGCCTAATGGTACCATGTGAAATACCAGTGGCATAAAGTACATCACTACTGGTCTCAAAAGCAGTAGAAATGTGTTCTCTGAAGTTGGTACCTGGAGAATGCTTGCTACCAAAATGCATAGCGCCTCTTGTAAATAGTGATGGAGCTGCAATGATGGTTTAGTTCTGTTTTTTAGGGTTTGGGATAGATGTCTTATTTCCAGTGAGGGGTAATGTAAATTCTATACCATAATAGGACATTTAGATATTTAATTGCTTCCAAGCCCATAAAGACAATTAGAGAAAGGCCCTGTTTCCCCCACGACTATCTAGGGCACACTCCAAGACATTATTTGATTAGTTTGATGTGAAGGAACACAACTTTGAGCCAAACCTTCTCACCCAACATTATTGCAGATCATATAAATACTTTTTTTGGTTATTGTGCACACATTGTCCCAGGCTACACTATAAAATCCTGAAAAAAGTAAGTGTTCCAAAAAAGTAGTAAAAAAGGGGCCATATTCCATTTTACCATCCATTTGGAATAAGATGTCAAACATGTTCATGTAAATATCACATAGATATTATGGTAAGGTATCCATTTACTTTTGATATAAAGCCTCTGATTCATTAAAGTGTTTTCACCACTTTTCATTAGTGCCTGGATCATTAAGGATCATGCCCTTCTTAAAGGGATTATCCGGTGGAAGTCCATTAGCCTGAAGTCACTCTATGTGACTGCAGACTTATGAATCCTCACCCGCATTCACTGGTTTCAAAGCTGGGAATGACGGACACGTAGCCATGAGTATGCGATATACATACACCCAGCCACATTCCGACTAGAGGGGCGCAGCCTCTCTCAATACACTTGTATTACTCAGAATGTGACCACGAGCATGCATAGCTCTTTGGTTACTCCACTGCTCACAATCTATTCCTCTTCTTCCACCATCATGCACTGCCCTTCTAAGACTTATGGCCACGCCCAGGCCCTGGAGTTCTCACACTATGTCATATGCTAGCGATGCTGATGGTGCAACCTTATAACACGCAATAATGTCCGAGGTCAGGACATGGCCAGAAGTCCTGGTCTATAATGAAAAGGATGGAGATGCAGCACACCAAGTTGGAAAGAAGAGGACCAGATGGTGGGCAGTGAGTAATGGGGTGGCTACAGTGGTCAGTGGTGAGGTATTTATTTATCTTTTTTCCAGCCCTGTTCCAACTTACATACAGTGCCTACAAGTAGTATTCAACCCCCTGCAGATTTAGCAGGTTTACACATTCGGAATTGTGACATTTGGACTGTAGATCAGCCTGGAAGTGTGAAATGCACTGCAGCAAAAAAGAATGTTATTTCTTTTTTTATTTTATTTTTTAAATTGTGAAAAGTTTATTCAGAGGGTCATTTATTATTCAATATTATTCAACCCCTCAAACCACAAGAATTCTGTTTGGTTCCCCTAAAGTATTAAGAAGTATTTCAGGCACAAAGAACAATGAGCTTCACATGTTTGGATTAATTATCTCTTTTTCCAGCCTTTTCTGACTAATTAAGACTCTCATATAGAAATAGCAAATGTGAACAGGAATGATTACGCCTAAAACTTAGCCTTTAATCTAATAATTTATAAAAATCCAAGAGTGGACCTATAAAAGGACAATCAGACCAATAAAACAGCCAATACACTCAAACAAGGTAGAGGACCAATTGGCTGATCACACAAATTGATATGTGGACAATGATATTCATATATGTAGTTGTCAAAAATGTACCGCAAAATGTATCAGCAGTATAAATCATGTCATGAAAGATACATACTATGCAGCCACAAGAAACACCTGCCAGAACCGCAGCTGGCGGTGAGTAAAAGGTGGAAAAAGGAACGGTCTTACCCCGTCTGCCGTGTCACCCTTTCCCTGTACCAAATGGAGCACTTATTGCCGGATGTTTTTGGTAACCATAACACATGAGATCGCCTGGTCCTTTATCTGGATGACTCAGGGTCTCCACAGGTTCCAATTATATGTCCAGCAGTCGTGCAAGATTCTCCCAACGCGTTTTCTTTACATCATCAGGGGAGGATAGAAATCCAGTATTCAGGTCACAATAAGACCCATGCAAAACGGCATAGATTACTCCATCGATACCAGGAAAACTCCTGGGCAGAGTGCACTCTGCCCAGGAGTTTTCCTGGTATCGATGGAGTAATCTATGCCGTTTTGCATGGGTCTTATTGTGACCTGAATACTGGATTTCTATCCTCCCCTGATGATGTAAAGAAAACGCGTTGGGAGAATCTTGCACGACTGCTGGACATATAATTGGAACCTGTGGAGACCCTGAGTCATCCAGATAAAGGACCAGGCGATCTCATGTGTTATGGTTACCAAAAACATCCGGCAATAAGTGCTCCATTTGGTACAGGGAAAGGGTGACACGGCAGACGGGGTAAGACCGTTCCTTTTTCCACCTTTTACTCACCGCCAGCTGCGGTTCTGGCAGGTGTTTCTTGTGGCTGCATAGTATGTATCTTTCATGACATGATTTATACTGCTGATACATTTTGCGGTACATTTTTGACAACTACATATGTGAATATCATTGTCCACATATCAATTTGTGTGATCAGCCAATTGGTCCTCTACCTTGTTTGAGTGTATTGGCTGTTTTATTGGTCTGATTGTCCTTTTATAGGTCCACTCTTGGATTTTTATAAATTATTAGATTAAAGGCTAAGTTTTAGGCGTAATCATTCCTGTTCACATTTGCTATTTCTATATACTTACCAGTGAATTGATACCCAGTAGCTATTCTACTAATTAAGACTCTCCCCAAACTTGTGAACAGCACTCATACTTGGTCAACATGGGAAAGACAAAGGAGCATTCCAAGGCCATCAGAGACAAGATCGTGGAGGGTCACAAGGCTGGCAAGGGGTACAAAACCCTTTCCAAGGAGTTGGGCCTACCTGTCTCCACTGTTGGGAGCATCATCCGGAAGTGGAAGGCTTATGGAACTACTGTTAGCCTTCCAAGGCCTGGACAGGCTTTGAAAGTTTCCACCCGTGCCGATGCCAGGCTTGTCCGAAGAGTCAAGGCTAACCCAAGGACAACAAGGAAGGAGCTCTGGGAAGATCTCATGGCAGTGGGGACATTGGTTTCAGTCAATACCATAAGTAACGTACTCCACCGCAATCGTCTCCATTCCAGACGAGCCCGTGAGGTACCTTTACTTTCAAAGCGTCATGTCAAGGCTCGTCTACAGTTTGCTCATGATCACTTGGAGGACTCTGAGACAGACTGGTTCAAGGTTCTCTGATCTGATGAGACCAAGATCGAGATCTTTGGTGCCAACCACACACGTGACGTCTGGAGACTGGATGGCACTGCATACGACCCCAAGAATACCATGCCTACAGTCAAGCATGGTGGTGGCAGCATCATGCTGTGGGGCTGTTTCTCAGCCAAGGGGCCTGGCCATCTGGTCCGCATCCATGGGAAGATGGATAGCACATCCTACCTGGAGATTTTGGCCAAGAATCTCCGCTCCTCCATCAAGGATCTTAAGATGGGTCGTCATTTCATCTTCCAACAAGACAATGACCCAAAGCACACAGCCAAGAAAACCAAGGCCTGGTTCAAGAGGGAAAAAATCAAGGTGTTGCAGTGGCCTAGTCAGTCTCCTGACCTTAACCCAATTGAAAACTTGTGGAAGGATCTCAAGATTAAAGTCCACATGAGACACCCAAAGAACCTAGATAACTTGGAGAAGATCTGCATGGAGGAGTGGGCCAAGATAACTCCAGAGACCTGTGCCGGCCTGATCAGGTCTTATAAAAGACGATTATTAGCTGTAATTGCAAACAAGGGTTATTCCACAAAATATTAAACCTAGGGGTTGAATAATAATTGACCCACACTTTTATGTTGAAAATTTATTAAAATTTAACTGAGCAACATAACTTGTTGGTTTGTAAGATTTATGCATCTGTTAATAAATCCTGCTCTTGTTTGAAGTTTGCAGGCTCTAACTTATTTGCATCTTATCAAACCTGCTAAATCTGCAGGGGGGTTGAATACTTCTTGTAGGCACTGTACATATCCGGGTTACAAACAAAGCTACAGAAGGTATCCAGTTCATAACCCAGGGACTGCCTGTATGTCAATAGAGTCTAAGCCAATATTTCCTATGCAGACCGCAGTGTATATACCACTGTGTGTATTTACAAGCAAAAATTAGAGCCACGATTTTTGTTGAGTGAGATGTCCAGAAGTAAATGAATACACTTAATCTAAAGATTTATGGTTTTACTTTATGTCTGTGTTGTTATGTCTTTGGGTCTATTCTATCTATATCATTAAATGCTTATTCTCATCAACATAAATAATTAAAACAGCAAAATGCATGGTATTTTTTTGCACTTTGCTTGTAATTAAAAATCCTCTCTTTCATGAAAGGATGGAGTTTTAATTTGATTGTTTACTGCTTATTGCCTTGGTTATCGGACACCAGCGCAGTCTATCAGAGGTGGACTCTTCTCAAGGAAAGGAGCACGGGTTTTTTCCAACAGATGTGCAATCACTGCTCTGAACCTGGCAAGACTGGCCCAGCTTTAGTGCGATCCTTTGCTCCTGCAGAGAAAAAGCTTCTTATGCTTACAGTATTGGAGAATGCATAGTTTAAATCAGTGGTATCATGATGCTGGTCTGACCTGTCTATGAAGCAGAAGCAGGAAGCCGGTAGCCAGGGAAGCGGAGTGCTCCTGCAGAACATGATGAGGAAACACCTTTACGCTTAATAACATCATGAAAGGTCTGAATCATGGGGACAAAATATTGGAATTCTACCTAACTAATAAACCATCTGCCAAACACCGTTAACTGACATGATGTTATATAATGAAATACTCTCTTTCTTAGCTGTGGCTGACTTCCCATACTGTACATAAATAGGCCAGGAATCCTGAGTTGCTGCTGTGGAAATGCTACCATGTGTTATGAAAACCACTTTACTATCTATAGGCATGGCTCATTTTCATATCATTTTAACACTTTATTTTGTCATCTATTTGCAGCAAAGCTTTTTAAATGACTAATTAAATGAAATCAGTGGTAAGATTCTACATCTGGCAATATGAGGAACACATTTTAATTGCAGAATAGATTCCTCCAGTAAGTCAGCTGTATACTTTACATAATGCATTTCTGTTACTTTTTTCGTTTTTTCCCTATATTGGAGCTTCTAAATGAAATTATGCATGGCTGCATAAATAAATTGAACATTAAGTCACGAATGGCTTGTTGTGAATGCCTAGAAAACGAGGGCTCGGCTGTTGTTCTGTCTACATTTCAAGTAAACACAGCAAAAATGATTACTGAAATGTTGAAAGCCAATCTAGCGATAATAGATTCTCATTTCTAGTGTCTACACAGCTTTTTACCTCCATTTAAAGCATTCACATTCTGTACACTGGCCTCTCTCTCTGTTAGCCCAATCTCTTTAAAGAGGTAATTGGCAATCAACAGATATAATACAGCACATATGTCAAAGGCTGAAACTGTAAACCCACACATGGGAGTAGTTGCCAGACACGTAGACCATTAAGATGGTGAATAAAAATGTCTCCCATTTACTTAATGTATGTAATAGTATTCTTACCAAGAATTCCCCATAAACAGTGGCTTGTAGATGCATTTATTAGAGTATGTCATATTACAATACATAATCATATGAACAGCCATTTATGGAGGGCAAGAAGTTTACAAAAATGTAATAAAGTTGAAATATTCTTCTCAAGGGTCTGGTTTCTTTGGAGCAACTGAAAGATATTAGTTAAACCAATGGGCTCCATTATGGGTTTTTTTTTTCAATTTGTTACTAAGGGAGGCATTTGAGAATTTTTATATAACAACTGTATACCTGTTTATTGCTTTTTTTCTTATTATTGTTTTTCCTATTATTACCATTTCATAGTTTGATCTTCACTTCTAGTATATATAGAATCGGTCTATTAATTAAATTATAGGCTTCTAATGAGCAAAGTTTTCTAGGGTCAAACAACTTCCTTCAAGAATGAATTTAGCAAGCTTTTTAGCCATCTCATAAGACATACAGAAAAACATACATCGGAGAAAGGGCCCCATAGAAAATGTTTAAAGCTCTAGTCGTGCTCTAACTTCCATTTTGCCTCCAGTCCTACGACTTAAAGATTTGGTCAGTTGAATCTGATACTGTAAACTGTATGGGGAAGAGGATGTATAACTGGCAAATAGTGAGGCGGGGTACTGATAATACTTCTTTTTATTCAATGTCACAAAATTTCCCTATGGGAGAACCTGAGAAGTTCTAAAACACTTCTAAACTAGTTTTATGACCACAGAGTCATTCAGGGATATCTCCACAAGAAAAGATCTCGAGCCTATTTGGATTAAAATGTCGTGAAATATATTTCAACAGCTTTAACCAAGTACATTAAAATGTGGCAATAAGACACACCAATGCGTTTTGGACAAAGAACTGTCCTTTGTCATGTTATATGCTCCCATGCTACAAAAATGTTTTAAATAGAATAAGTAATCCCTTATGTTTCATGATTTATTCTTCAAAATGGAGCTTTGTTGATTATGTATGCATTTTTGTTATACAATACATACTTTTTGTGCCTGGATGAGTCTGGACTTTGAAATCCATAGAGTTAACCTTATCACGTGTGATTTATTTGTCTTTAGCGTAGGGCTTCTATAACACCAGCATTCCCTGCACTCACCACGCTGCTCTTCTGCTCAGCTGTTCCTCTTCCTGCAGCTCCCAGGCCCTGCGCTCTCCACATGGGTTCCCCTGCCATGTGTGCTCCCTATTTCTTAAAGGGTCAGCGCACATACACCTGATGTGTTCCCAGCCTAGTGCTGGGAAGTACCAGGTAAGTCCAATCATCAACTAACTGATGGCTAGAGTACAACACCCCGAAAGTCAAAGTAAAAAAACTGAACACACAGGTCAACTCACTTTGCATGCTTTTTTTTCATGGCAACTCTTAAAGTTATTGAGTAATGTGTATGACACCCAAATGTCTGTACGCACTCCTGACAAAATCAGATCATGCTTCAGCTCTCGTTTAGAGAACTGGTGAGTTCCTGAACAGTCTGTGGTGGTCTTGTATCATGGTCTGACTCAGAGGCTCGATCTGGTGACTTCTGATTGTGTGGTCAGGTTCCCTCTCTATTGGACCCCAGCCTGTATTGTCTCAATCCAACTGCTGTTAGCTCTCTTGTCTTTCCTTGCCTTTCTGTTCTATTTCTACTTAGGTGTGTTCAGTTCCTTGTTTTATTTGCCCTATCACATCTTGGCAGGGGTTATTTAAACTTGTCTGCATATGCCTTTAGTGCTGACTATATTCCAAGTTGGATGGTTGTTTGGAGTCCCAGCTCCTCAGTTTAGGATAATATTGCTGAGTAATCTCTTTTGCTATTCTCTGTGGTTTGTTTATGTATTTCCATTTCCAGCATTTTTCCATTCTGTTTCATTTAGGGTTTGGAGGGGTTCCACTCATTTAGTAAGTCATTTTGGTTTCAGTTTCTTCTGCCTTCCCTGTATGACTGTGTGAACATGTCTTTAGCCCTGTGTCTCACCCTCTTCTTTTATGTTTATTGGTGTTTTGTGTTACACTTTTATAGTTTAGGGCACAGTTTGTGTTACTTTAGGGTGCCATCATCCGCGGTCAGGCAGGGACAAAACAAGATCAGGATAAAGTTATGTCTAGTCTACATAAGGACCTGTGATTAAAATCTCCTCTGGTTTATTCATCCCTATGTGTGTGGAAGGGCTCAGTCATAACACTTGACTATGTTGGATGCACGAATACATATCTTATAGGTGGGTAATGTAAGTGTCAGTCAGTGGCATCAATGTATTTGTGATCTAGGAACTGCTTACACACTGCCTCAGGATCAGAGGAAACTGAGGGCCCAGTGCGCCAGAACTGATATTTTAATTATCATGGTTCAGGACTTCTCTAATAATGACTAATGTCTTATGTCCATTGGTGACCTGCAGGCGCCTATATAATCCTAAAAGTCGCAATTCACTACTGTGGAGGTGTGCCGCCCCTGCAGCGGACCAAACCGCTCGGATCCGGGGGTGGTGATTACTCGTGGCTCGAGGGTCTCTGGACCCAGGGGCTAGGGGTCACACTCAAATGAAAAAGGGGACTATTTACAGGGGACAAATATAGTTTGTGACGCCATCCGTGGTGTACGGTAATTAGAAGTACCGCCACTGCCGTTGGGAGTACCCGGGGTGATGGTGTGGGGCAGCAAGATGATGCTACTCTCCATGGGTAGGGGTAGGCCCCGTGACTCTGGATGGTGATGCGGGGACACAGTGCAGGGGTCAGTCGGGTACTCACTCAGCGATGAAGCAGACGCTGACAACAGGGTAAACCAAGTCTCTGACTACCGTTGCCTCTCAAGGGGAGCTCATATGGGTTCCTTCTCCTGCAGCACTGCCGTTGGTCCGTAACCTGCCTCCTGGCACAAATTTAGATAGTCCGTTGTGGACCAGTAGCCTGGAGCTTTCCAGGCCCCGCTCCTTACTATGGCTAAGTGAAGGAGCCTGCATTCAGGATCTCACGCTTGAGATTTCAGTAGGCCCCTTGTTTGGAAAGCCCTATCCCTCTCATTGCTCTAGTGCCCCCGATCTCTGAGCTGGTGGGAACAGTCCATCCTCCGCAGGTTAATTGCCGGGTCGCCTGAAGCTTCTCCCCGACCTAGGGTCCGTGTACCCGAATGTGCCTTCGGTCCCGGACTGGTGATAGGATCAGGCTGCTGACCGTCCTCCAAGACAGGTCCCAGGCACTTAGCCTCAATCCCTGCGACCGGGGGTCCGACTCCTCTAAGTCCGGACCACCATCTGCGACTTAGTTTACTTCTCCCCTGGGAGCTACAACTCCCAGCTTCCTCAGAGCTCCTCACGGCTTGAGGGCTACCACTCAACTAACTTGACACCTCCCACCTCCCTGCCTGACCCCTAGGTGGGTGGCCCTATTCCTGCTTAAGCAGCCCACTGGTGTACCTGACAGGTGTGGTGCAAAGTGTATCTGTAGCGCCCCTGAGACTGGTCGCTACAGGGTATATCATTATATCCTTCCCTGGAAGGTCAAGATGTTAATCTAATCTAGTAAATTCTACACACACCTCACACCA
The DNA here is from genome assembly GCF_048569485.1 of Anomaloglossus baeobatrachus. Classification (NCBI taxonomy): domain Eukaryota; kingdom Metazoa; phylum Chordata; class Amphibia; order Anura; family Aromobatidae; genus Anomaloglossus; species Anomaloglossus baeobatrachus. The sequence continues at coordinate 433,569,864 of NC_134358.1, forward strand.
CCATACAGCAGGGAGAAGCAGTTACTAGGAAAGGGTTAACAATGTTTCTACAAACATAGTCAGGAAGTGACTCAGCTAGAATCTAGCTGGCCCATGTTGTCATAGCAACTTGGGAAAGTGGTGGGGGCAGGAGCAGTTAGGTGTAGAAAACAGATAGTTTCACTTTAGCCAGGCAGAACAGCTTGGACACATGACAGAGCAGATGTGTGCAGCTCCTTGAAGGGAAGCTATCAGGCCTTCAGGGAGGCAGTGCAGAGCTGTCTGGATGTAACACCGAGCAGTAAGTACCACCAAGCTGGGGCCAGTAACATCTATAGAGACGGGACCCGGTACCTGTAATCGTGGACCAGAAGAGAGTAGTCGCCAGAGAATGGGACTGAGTACAAGAGAGAGGTACAGAGTCCTAGTCACGGTGGCCGTGGCGACAGCAGAGAAGGAGCCTAGGGAAAGGGATAGGAGTCCAACCCACGAGAGGCTCAGGCTGCCGGCCGTTCGGGTCAGGACCGGGGGAGAGTACAGAGTTGTGCATGGAGGAGAGAAGTCATAGATTATCAAACCGGATCCAGCCTCTGACCTGTCCGGGAAGCAACCGGAGTCTCTGATGGCGAGGACCAGCACCCGGGGTGCGATACCACCTGAGCCAGTAAATAAAGTGACTGGAACCCGCACCTGGTGACTCTGTGAGTAACTCCCGCCGCCCTGCACTCCGGCGCTCCTATGGACTGCCGCCCCCATTCTCACCAACCTCCTGGGGTACCCCACTCCGCCCGTGGGGAGCGATACCATCCCAACTGCACATAACACCTTCCCTGGAGAGAGAGACTGTGCAGTGGCGGCTAGTTCCTGGCCGCATACCATGGGTGGCGCTGTGAAGCATCCCCACTCCCCATCCAGTACTGCCCTTGGGAGAGGAATAGTCGCAGAAAGGGTCAGCGGTGGAGGAGGCCGAGACGCCAGTCACCGCTGCAACTGGTGACATGCTTCCCAGGGGCCCGTCACCCTCCTTCCATCCCCATCTGTATTGGACACTTGTCCATTTGCTGTTCTTATTTAACATATAGCCGACGGGGTCATGAAACCAAGTCAGGCCAGCCACAGCTACCCCAAGGAAGCACTGGCCCGGTGATGAGTACCCTAAGGCCCCATGGACGCTACATATCTAGGATTTGTGAATGCTGGTGGAGGCAGAACTGCAGGATGGAGACCCAGAACCATGGGGGTTTGAGTCCTGCACGGGTAGGGCAGATTGTGCAGAACCCTGAAACGACCCGAATAGTCGAGGGCGTCAAAAAAGGCTATAGAGCATACCCATTTATGCTAGAATGAGATATAACTCCGGAACCCTGTTAATTTTAATGCTTCCTAAACATTGTAATGAATGTCCAATAAAGGTTAAGTTTTATAATACAAATAATAAAGTGATTTTTTAAATTGGGTTTTAAGTTGCCTAAAGGGGGCTTTACACGGAATGACATCACTAACGAGATGTCGTTAGGGTCACGGAATTCGTGACGCACATCTGGCCTCGTTAGCGACGTTGTTGCATGTGAAACTTACGAATGACCGCTAACGATCAAAAATACTCACCTAATCGTTGATCGTTGACACATCGTTCAAATCCCAAATATCGTTGCTGGGGCAGGACGCAGGTTGTTCGTCGTTCCTGAGGCAGCACACATCGCTACGTGTGACACCCCAGGAACGACGAACAACACCGTACCTGCGTCCTCCGGCAATGAGGTGGGCATGACTTTCCTTCAGCTGCTCTCCGCCCCTCCGCTTCTATTGGCCGCCTTCCGTGTGACGTCACTGTGACGCCGCACGAACCACCCCCTTAGAAGAGAGGCAGTTCGCCGCCCACAGTGACGTCTCTAGGAAGGTAAGTATAGTGTGACGGGTCCTAGCGATGTTGTGCGCCACGGGCAGTGATTTGCCCGTGACGCACAAATGACGGGGGAGGGTGCTTTCACGAGGAACATCATTAGCGATGTCGCTGCGTGTAAAGCAGCCTTTAGTCAAAACAGTGATTGACTATAGATTCATTAACCCTCCAGATGTCATTGTGACTTCCTCCTGTTTTTCCTTGCATGGATACTGAACCTTCAGCTGGGTTAATGCCCTTCCTGTCCAGCTCCATCTGATCTATACTCATGATGAGATTGTGCTGGAACACAGCAAACCTTTTCTGGAATGGATGTGCCATTCTCTAGGAGCTGGACTACCTTTGCTACCTGCATGGCCTGCAAGTACCACCTCATGCTACCTGTAGGGACAAGAAAACTATCAAAAAGCACAACTACAGAAGAATAATCAGTCAGGAATGATAAAGAGAAAGTAAAGGGTGCTTTACACGCTGCGACATTGCTAACGATATATCGTCGGGGTCGCGGTGTTTGTGACGCACATCCGGCATTGTTAGCGACATCGCAGCGTGTGACAGCTAGGAGCGATGATCAACGATGGCAAAAATGTCATAAATGGTTGATCATTGACACGTTGCTCCTTTTCATAACATCGTTGGTGGTGCATGCCGCTGGTTGTTCGTCGTTCCCGAGGCAGCACACATCGCTATGTGTGACACCGCAGGAACGACGAACATCTTCTTACCTGCGTCCAGCGGCAATGAGGAAGGAAGGAGGTGGGCAGCATGTTCCGGCCGCTCATCTCCGCCCCTCCTCTGCTATTGGGCGGCTGCTTAGTGATGCCGCTGTGATGCCGAACAAACCTCCCCCTTAAAAGAGAGATTGTTCGGTGTCTCCAGCGACGTCGCTAAGCAGGTATGTGTGTGTGACGCTGCCGTAGCAATATTGTTCGCTACGGCAGTGATCACCACATGTCGCACGAACGACGTGGGCGGGTGCTATCGCACACGACATCGCTGGCAACCGCTAACGATGTTGCAGCCTGTAAAGCACCCTTTACTGTCTGTGGTGCCAATCTGCAAAATCATTCCCTTTTCAGGGGTAACCTGTTACCTCTCTAGTGCACCTATTGTCATTTCATTTGCACCAAAGCAGGTGAAACTGATTCACAAATTTTATACTCCTAACCGGATGAAGTTAGGATGAAGTTTAACTTGGGGTTATACAGTTTTTTTTGAGAAGTGAATATTGATTGTCAGTGCTGGGATTTTGCTGTGCTACATGCAATTTTTATTGATTTTATCTGTATTAAAAAAATATGTAAATCAACCATGCACAGGCTTTTATATCTTTTGATATAGGATTATTTATTTATTTTTTTTTTTAAATTGGTACTTTTATTACTAGTAGGATCCTTTTTACTAACTTTCCTACCTTATGATGCTACATTACGTAGTGCCACACCATATTGACCACAATGTGATATCCAGTTGTCAGTTTATCTCTACAATTCCAATAGAAATAACAAAGCATAACAAATTTCTAAGAAATTTTTTTAGATCACTAAAATTGGGTTAGATCATCCACCACACCTGCAATTTATATATTATTTTTCTATAGCACTTATATTTTGTTACCCTTAATTCTCATTCACTATTTTACTTTTATTAAGCCACGGATGTTGCTGTTTACAAGAGTCCAGGCTGCTCTCTTCTGTCATCTCGGCAGATTTAATATTTAACGCGCTCCAGGTATCCTTGGCCTAAAAAGCAGCAGCCGCGATTACAGGATTTTTACTAGCTTACGAGTTAAAAGAGATAATTCTTTTTATTGAGCGTCCTCTCTGAAGAAATGCTGAGAACCCATAAGTAAATTACATCCATACCCATAAACAATTAAATATAGAGATAAGTGTTCACTGGAAGTATTACGTTCTGCCTTCTGCTGCACAGAGGATTTTCAAAAGCATTAAAGTATGTGAAAACCGGGTCTTAAATGGCTTCTCCCTTCCGGGGATATGCCAATTAGGCTTTATAAAAAGAATAACTTGTTGTTACTTCATAAACTTAGTTTTTCCTTCTTAACTTTTTAATAAGAAGCATTATTAGCCAATAAAGATATAATGTCATTTTTTCATTTCTTTTTGTGACTTTGCACATTACAATATTGCAGTTATAAAATTTAATTTTATAATATTCAAGGTCTTTTCATGAGAATCTTTTCGGCAACTGAATCTCTAGAGGCAATAAATGACATATTTTGTAAGCTTCAGATCAGAAAGCTTCATAACATTATATTCAGAACTTTTGGAAGTAGCAGCTCTTAAAAAAACTGGAATCAATTCATTCTAAATCAGAAATGATGTGTTTCTTAAATAGCTATTTTTTTGTATTTCAGAAAAGTTTCTACTTTTTAACAAATAAGGCGCATAGTAAGTGTTATACTGAGCTTACTGACTGATGTTAATATTGTCAAAGAGTGAAAAATTTCTTTTGCGGATTGTGTTGATTCCTAGTCCTCACGGGACATCACGACAGCAACTTCAAAGTATGCTAGGCCAAAGATGCCAGATGAAGACCGACAGCCAAGGGGGAGCAGACTAAACACCAGACTGGTGCAAGGAGAATCAAATTGTTCATTTATAGTTACTATATTTTATTAATTTTATTCTTCTTCTTGGACTTTATGAGGAATCTGGCAAGTCTAAAGAGGGCTTCCATAGATAGTCTTTGCACTAGCCACTCCACTTAGCAGGTTCCAGAGGTCATATATAGACGGAGGAGAAGTTTGCTTCCAATGAGAAGATATGAAATATCATGCAGCCATAACAAATTTGTAGAAGTTTAACAGTCCTCTTAGATAAATTCTCTGGAAATACATTAAGTTAAAAAGACTTAGGTTCTAGGTATAAGTCCAAATCAAAGACCTGTCTAACCACAGTTTGAACTTTTGTCCAAAATGGTCTTATCAAACAGCATTCCCAAAAAAGATGGAAGATAGATCCCCTCGACGAAGCACATCTCCAACACAAAGGAGATATTGCTGAATTTAACTTATGTAGGAACTCAGAAGTGTGATATAAAAAAATGGAGGATCTTTTATTAATTTTCCTTATAGGGTATAGAAGATGCCAAAATGGATACTCTGGGCCAAACGAACCTCCAGTGAGCGTTACTTAGGGTTCCACCCAAACATTTTTTCCACCTGAGCATGTATGGTTGCCTAGTCAAAGAGTCTGTCGGGATTTTGCATGATATTATAGACATCAGAGATTAATCCTTTCGTTGAAGAACTGTTTCTATATAGTCTTTCAAATGGCATTAGGACAGAAAACCGTAAACTGTGAAATAAGGATGGGGCAAAATGCCTAATCTTATTGTAGTAGAATAACAGGAACAGATATTTTTTATCTCATCATAGAGGAATACAGTCCTTGTTTTATAATCAGTCATGTCTGCAAAATTAATCAGACCAGTGTGAGCCTATATTCGCATTACTGAGGAAGTCAGAATTTCAGGGAAAATTGGATGAAATAGGAAGGAGGTAAGGGGGAGTTTTTAAATAACTTACATTTTTTACAGCAGGTCCTCCATATGTCTCTAGAAAGGTTTATTGGGCCTAGAAGTTCATTTGACAGATGATTATAAGAACCATAACAAGTCAGAGAGTTAGGGTGAGCCGGGGCAAGCCAAAGTTTTTCAATTTTCATCCATTTTGTATAGGTAGGTTTAGATGTCCAGGCAGATATTCTGCGTAGTTGGGTAGCCCATAATAATGGCTGAAATGAGAGATCCCAAGACCTCCCATATTCTTACTATTTAACAAAATTAACTTTGTGAGTTTGTGATGTTTACCTGCCAATATGAATTTTTCAGGGTAGTCACCTAGAGTGACCGCAAGTCTCTAAGTGATATGTCTATGAGTAGAGTTTCAAACAAATATAGTAATTTAGGAAGACTAGACAGGAAAACCCCTTCTAATTCCACATTTCCCCCAAGTAAAATAATAAAGCCTAAACTCACTCTCCCTACCTGTCCCATTCCAATTTGTGGTGTCGGGGGTCACAAGGGGTTGTGACATCATGCGAACCCACGTCCAATCAATGCTGGCTTTTGTCTCCACGCCTTCAAAGCAAACTAGTTTATCAACAGAAATTTAGCACTGAGGCTGCGCTCACTTCCTGTTGATTGTACGCCTGGTCCGAAGGACGGGAGACAGAAGCCGGCTAATTGGACGCGGGGCTGACATGATGTCACAACCCAAAGTGAGCTGTGGCACCGCTGGAACGATGCAAGTACGGGAGGTGAATATAAGCTATACTATTTTACTTGGGGAAAAAAAGTGGCATCAGAAGGGTTTGTCCTAGTAGTAGACAACCCCTTTAATTGCTGAGATATAGCCAAATAGAGATAAGGGTAGAGACATTGATGGCAATTTGTATTTTTGATTAATATTTTTATTATTAAAGAACTACAGTGCTACCGGTCAATCCAAAAAGTTAATAAACTTGAAACCAGAGTATTTAAAGCATAATCGTCATTTTAACTTTTATTTAATGAATCAATGGTACGCATGAAAATAAGCAACTTTGTAATATATCTTATCAGAGAAATTTGCTCCTTTTTAGTCCTGGGGTCATCTTGCAGTCTCAAAATTCTCAATTTCCAGCTAAAATCTGTCTTTAGTGAATTCAAATTTTTATATTACCAAGATAGGAGATGGGAAGGGAGAAGGAGGAAGAAGGAGCTCTGCCTTTCGCGCCTCACTCTGCCTCTTGCGCCTCACTCTTCCTCTTGCGCCTCACTCTGCCTCTTGCTCCTCACTCGGCCTCTTGCTCCTCACTCTGCCTCTTGCTCCTCACTCTGCCTCTTGCTCCTCACTCTGCCTCTTGCTCCTCACTCTGCCTCTTGCTCCTCTGTCCTCCCTGCCCCTCCCTTTTACAATAACATTTTGTCAGTAGCACCTGCCATTTTACTTGGGAAGTGAGAATTTTGAAAATGAAAGTTAAGTCCAGGAGGAGAAAGAAGCTAAATGGTAAGATATATTACAAAGTTGCTTATTTTCATATGAATATTGGTTATGAAATAAAAATTAAAATCACGATTACGATTTAAAAACAGAAAAGTTTTGTCTTTCTTTGGAGAATATTTATGTATGCAGAATGTACTGGACAACTAATACTGCATAGTTATTATTCAACTGAGTGAAAAACACATTTTACCATCTCAATTATTTAATTTCATTTGTTAAAGTGAGAATAGCAAAACAAACAAATTAAAATGTACAAAAATACATTTCTGACATGTAATATAAATATACGTAAAAAAGAGAGAAAAAAAGAAGGGGGGCTATATTGTATTGGATATATATATTTGATACAATATCTTCCCCCTTCTTTTCAATAACTACAATGTCTTCCATTCATGGAGTCTGTCAGGTTCCTAATTTGTTAAAAAGCAACTTTTTGGGCAGCAACAACCACAGCCTCCCAGACACTGCTCAGGAAGGTGTACTGTTTTTTTTTTTATTTCACTGAAAAATTTAAGACTGGCACACAAGTTCTTAATAAAGTTTAGGTCAGTTGAGTTCATGTAAGCAAGGGGGGGGGGACATTCTTTCATCTTTAAAGCCTGTAATGGCAGGAAAAGTGGATGCGATGGAGCATTATTCTTCATAAAAATCATGGTTTTCTTGGAAGATGTAGACTTTTTTCTGTATCATTGCTTGAAGAAAGAGTCTTCTGGCAGCAGGTGTCGGAGTTAATTTTCAGATCATGTTCAACCTGAAAACGACTAACTAGCTCATCTTTAATAATACTAGCCAATAGCAGTATCCTCCTCCACCTTTTTAGTGTCTGAGTCAAAGTGGAGGTGTGTGCTCGTCACTGATCCAGTCATCTGGTCCATCAAGAGTCACTCTACTCTCATCATTGCGTAAAACCTTTGAAAAATCTGCCTTCATGCGTTTTTTCGCCCACTCTTGACATTTCAAGTTATGTGTCTTGTTTAGTACTGATTGGTTTCAGCTTACCTTACCCTGACCATGTTTGTGAGCACATTGTACTTCTGGGCACTGCTGGGAGGTTGCAGTTCTGGAACATGACACTCTAGGATAATGGGTTCCAGGTTGCTTCACATTTGATTCTTCTCAAATCTTAGGCAGCAATGTGTGGCTTTTTTTCTCATCAAGTTTTTTGGTACCCTGTTGGCTAAGTATTTGCAACAAAACTTTTTATAGTTCTGTGATCACACTCCAATATTTTAGTGATTTCAAATCTGCTGCATACCCCTGTAAGACTTTTATCACATATTTGAATTTCAAGGTCAGTTAAATCTCTTTTTTTGGCACATTCTGCCTGAGCAAAACTAGCTGTCTAATAATTCTGAACACCTTGATAAAGGTTATTGATATCCTTAGGCTACAGCCTCCCTTATTACACAAATATATATAACCTGATCTGCTTCATCCAACAAGTATTGAAGTTTATACACCTTGACATGGAAAAGCTACATAAAAAGATGATGAGGTCAAAATACTAGGCTGCCTAATAATTGTGCACACAGGGTAGGCAGCAATCATTACTCTAAATTAACGACAATATGGGAGGTGAACACTCCACCCATGTATTGATGTGGATGCCACCCCAACATTATCAATATCAATCAGAGGTGCCCGATAGTAGAGGAGACAACACAGGAGCAAGGTAAGGTGGTTAAATGACAATTAGTGATTAAATATTCTGCTGAAGACATGTAATAGTAGTGCAATAGGTCATCATATCAAAATATGTAGCTGATCTTTCATCACTGGTGTTTTGTAGGTCCCATTTGTGCTGTTGAGGTAAAATCTATGACAAAAGCTGTAATCATCATGCAGGCTGAGGTTAAGAACAAAAGTATATGTGCGATGGTAGACACTTTGCCTTCATTAAGACGTTAGTCATTTTCTATATAATGCAACTAATTGATTCTAAGGCGGGCTTTGCACACTACGACATCGCAGGTGTGATGTCGATGGGGTCAAATTGAAAATGATGTACTTCCGGCATCGCATGCGACATCGTAGTGTGTAAAGGTTCGATGATACAATTAACGAGCGCAAAAGCGTCGTAATCGTATCATCGGTGCAGCGTCGGCGTAATCCATACTTACGCTGACGCGACGGTCTGCTGTTGTTCCTCGCTACTGCGGCAGCACACATCGCTGTGTGTGAAGTCGCAGGAGCGAGGAACATCTCCTACCGGCGTCACCGCGGCTTCCGTAGGATATGTGGAAGGAAGGAGGTGGGCAGGATGTTTACATCCCGCTCATCTCCGCCCCTCCGCTCCTATTGGCCGCCTGCCGTGTGACGTCGCAGTGACGCCGCACGACCCGTCCCCTTAATAAGGAGGCGGGTCGCCGGCCAGAGCGATGTCGCAGGGCGGGTGAGTCCATGTGAAGCTTCCGTAGCAATAATGTTCACTACGGCAGCTATCACAATGATATCGCAGCTGCGACGGGGCGGGGACTATCGCGCTCGGCATCGCAGCATCGGCTTGCGATGTCGCAGCGTGCAAAGTACCCCTAAGTCTACCCATGGTAACGGTTAAGGATGACCTATCAGAATACATGTTAATCTGTTGAGTATCCAGTATTGACCTTGACTACTTACCATGACATGGAGGTTCTGATTCACAAAGTCTATCTGGTATTTCATTACTTTCTTCACTGTGGTCATGAGAGTTGTATTTTCTTGCACTTATTGGCTCTGACTGTATAAGGTGCTTTGGGGTGGCATCAACTTGCTGTATTACAAAAGAAAATAAAAAAAAAAGAATAATATACATAAAAAACATAATCAGAAATTTACTACTGCCATTCCAGCTTAGTGAGCGGTGGAGCTCTGAGGTCAGACTTCTCTTGTAACATATCTAATTGATGGGACATATACAGTTAGGTCCAGAAATATTTGGACAGTGACACAATTTTCGTGAGTTGGGCTCTGCATGCCACCACATTGGATTTGAAATGAAACCTCTACAACAGAATTCAAGTGCAGATTGTAACGTTTAATTTGAAGGTTTGAACAAAAATATCTGATAGAAATTGTAGGAATTGTACACATTTGTTTACAAACACTCCACATTTTAGGAGGTCAAAAGTAATTGGACAAATAAACCAAACCCAAACAAAATATTTTTATTTTCAATATTTTGTTGCGAATCCTTTGGAGGCAATCACAGCCTTAAGTCTTGAACCCATGGACATCACCAAACGCTGGGTTTCCTCCTTCTTAATGCTTTGCCAGGCCTTTACAGCCGCAGCCTTCAGGTCTTGCTTGTTTGTGGGTCTTTCCGTCTTAAGTCTGGATTTGAGCAAGTGAAATGCATGCTCAATTGGGTTAAGATCTGGTGATTGACTTGGCCATTGCAGAATGTTCCACTTTTTTGCACTCATGAACTCCTGGGTAGCTTTGGCTGTATGCTTGGGGTCATTGTCCATCTGTACTATGAAGCGCCGTCCGATCAACTTTGCGGCATTTGGCTGAATCTGGGCTGAAAGTATATCCCGGTACACTTCAGAATTCATCCGGCTACTCTTGTCTGCTGTTATGTCATCAATAAACACAAGTGACCCAGTGCCATTGAAAGCCATGCATGCCCATGCCATCACGTTGCCTCCCCCATGTTTTACAGAGGATGTGGTGTGCCTTGGATCATGTGCCGTTCCCTTTCTTCTCCAAACTTTTTTCTTCCCATCATTCTGGTACAGGTTGATCTTTGTCTCATCTGTCCATAGAATACTTTTCCAGAACTGAGCTGGCTTCATGAGGTGTTTTTCAGCAAATTTAACTCTGGCCTGTTTATTTTTGGAATTGATGAATGGTTTGCATCTAGATGTGAACCCTTTGTATTTATTTTCATGGAGTCTTCTCTTTACTGTTGACTTAGAGACAGATACACCTACTTCACTGAGAGTGTTCTGGACTTCAGTTGATGTTGTGAACGGGTTCTTCTTCACCAAAGAAAGTATGCGGCGATCATCCACCACTGTTGTCATCCGTGGACGCCCAGGCCTTTTTGAGTTCCCAAGCTCACCAGTCAATTCCTTTTTTCTCAGAATGTACCCGACTGTTGATTTTGCTACTCCAAGCATGTCTGCTATCTCTCTGATGGATTTTTTCTTTTTTTTCAGCCTCAGGATGTTCTGCTTCAACTCAATTGAGAGTTCCTTAGACCGCATGTTGTCTGGTCACAGCAACAGCTTCCAAATGCAAAACCACACACCTGTAATCAACCCCAGACCTTTTAACTACTTCATTGATTACAGGTTAATGAGGGAGACGCCTTCAGAGTTAATTGCAGCCCTTAGAGTCCCTTGTCCAATTACTTTTGGTCCCTTTAAAAAGAGGAGGCTATGCATTACAGAGCTATGATTCCTAAACCCTTTCTCCGATTTGGATGTGAAAACTCTCATATTGCAGCTGGGAGTGTGCACTTTCAGCCCATATTATATATATAATTGTATTTCTGAACATGTTTTTGTAAACAGCTAAAACAACAAAACTTGTGTCACTGTCCAAATATTTCTGGACCTAACTGTATGTATCTGGTAGAAAAATAAACTTTAGATCATATGTTGAATTTGTAACATTTTTCTATAATAATTAAAGGGAACCTATCAGTTGATTAATGCTGACTGAACCACTGGCAGCATAAATCAGAACTTGGCAGAACTTGGAGCTTTGGAGTCTTCACCTTTTACCGATGCCACTCCAGTCCCGCAGTGACATTTTGTAACCACTAGTTCTGAACGGAAGTCACAAGTTACACTACAAGTTCTCAATGCAAGTCTATAAGAGCCAAAACAACCACAGAACAATGCTATCATAGACATATTAAGTTGTGACCTTTGACTCGCTCCATGAGCCACTGGAGCAATAAGCAGGTCACAAACTGCAGAAGACCTATCGAAGCAGTGGTGGTAACACATGAAGATGCTGGAGGTTGAGTATAAGTCTAGGGGCAGGGGACTTAGATTTAAAGCACTACTTCAGTGGTGAAATAAAAAAAAACGCTGAAGAGGGACTTTTAAGATCTAGTTGATTGACATGTTTTCACGTCTCCACCAGAGTCCACTCCTGCAACTTTTGCTTTGATCACCAGATGCCAACGTATTCCCACCGTGGGCAGTGCTGGTGATGGGGGAGGAGTCAGTGGCTCTGGTTGGCACAGGCTCTGCTCATCCATTAAGCTGGGCTTTACTAGGACCTGCAGTACCACTAACTGACTGTGGTGGAGTGTGCCTTCCAGCTGAAGTCACCACCTTTCAGCCATGGCCAATTGGAAGGCACCACACCCTTCTTATTCCTCCTCCAGTCTGCTAGTAGCTGCCAGATAGTCTTATAGTTTACTGCTGCTGCCTGGTTCGCATCCTGCTTTTGTACTATTGATACCTGTGTTTTCACTTCTGCCTGTTCTTTGACCACTCGCCTGCTTGTACTTCGCTGCCATCTCCGGTTTGACCTTAACTTATTTAACTGACCACTCTCTTGGCTGCCGATTTTGTCCCTTTTGTATCTCCTGGTTTTGACCCTGCCTGGCAACTACTCTTCTCTTCTCTCTAGTATTTACTATTTTAAGCACAGAAATATAGACATACTATAGCTTTTTTTGTTGTTAATTTTCATAGAAATTAATACACTAACAATCTAAACCAAAAATTCATATTTCTAATAAGTTGTGGGTGTATTTATCTTCTTTAGATTTTCACTAATCTAAATAAAATTATATTAAATCGAATGAAAAATGTATAGTGTATAGTATAAAAGTTATTTATAGGAGCTGGAACACCAATGCTCACACAAAGCATTAGGAAACCACAATTCAGTATATATATCTATTGAGTGGTTGAAGCTAAAAGAATGAAAGATTTGTTAGGCAATATTCCTAGCACGGCACAAAAACGAAATAATCTATAAAACTATTTGCATGTTGGCTTTGTGTCATGCTGCCTTGAGACCGGGACGGGATGTATCTAAACATCTGATGGATGTAGATACAATAGTTGCTGATGTTGGAGAAGATATATTGTACAATAAGCAACTGATCTGTATCAATGAACAGATCTGCAGTTCTGTGATAGAGCAATTTAGCGCTGTTTCTTCATCCCTAATTGAATACGGTATGTTAACATCCAATTTGGGAAGTTAAGAAAAACAACAAAAGAAATAGCATGATTAATAGAAAATTTTAATAAATAGCAATATGGTTAAAAAACACTATCCCCTTATTGCTCCCCTGTTCTAAGTTGATAATTTATTGCATCTTCATATAGGAGAACGGGAATAGGTAACAAGCAATATCACTGTTCTCACGGACCCTCTATGCAGTTGTGTAGCTAAAAGGGGCAATCAGAGCATTAGCATTAGGTATTGGATGTCAGTAACGGGGCCAGGCAGTTCCATTGCCAGCGCAAGGTAGTGTTAATAGCTCATGTTTATCAATAACAAAATGCAAAGTAAATGAACCAAAGGGGCAAAATTAAAATCAATATGTGATGTAAGAACCCTGTGCCTTCCAAAGAGCATCAATTCATCTAGGTACAATCGCAAACAGTTTAAAGGGAATCTGTCAGCAGGTTTTTGCTATGTAATCTGAAGCCAGCATGCTGAAAGGGTTAAAATTCAGGGATACCTGTGTTGTCAAGGTCCACTCTGTGGTTTATTTGCTATGTTTGTTAAAGCAGCAGGATTTATCTTTGCTCGGCCTACAATGTCACACCGTCACTAGGAGTTTTGCACAAAAATGACCGATTGTCATGGTGCCATCAGGCGCTGTTCACTCTACAGACCCTGAAACTTCACCCTATGGATTCTCTGCTGCTTCTAAGCTACACAGGCAAGATCAAGCATTGACCAGCTGTGGACTCATTCACGACCAGGCTGGCAAGAGTTATCCTCTGCTAGCCTGCTTGTTACTTCTTGGATCACAAGTTATTGGAAGCCTATCACATTGGTTCCCTTCCTTTCTAAGATGGTGGAACCTGTCCTCTCACACCGACTATAGTTTACTGCTGTGTTGCTCTGTGTGCTGTTGTGTCTCAGTCCTGCTGGTTATTGTATTGCTCGTGTATTGTATTGTTATGCTGAAGATAGTTCTTAATGACATTGCCTATCTGTTTGGGATCGTCCTGTTGCAGAATAATTGGTAGTCAGATAGGTCCATGTTGGTACTGCATGACGGATAAATATCTGCCTCTATTTCCCAGCATTCAGTACTTCATTAATACTGACGAACTCCCCAACTCCAATTTCTGAAATGCAGGTCCATGTTGGTACTGCATGACGGATAAATATCTGCCTCTATTTCCCAGCATTCAGTACTTCATTAATACTGACGAAATCCCCAACTCCAATTTCTGAAATGCAGCCACAAACTTGCAAGGAACTTGCACCATGCTGTACTGTTGCCTGCAGACTCTCATTTTTGTACCATTCTCCAGACTTTTGCGGATTAACTGTCTTCTGTTACAGTCAAATATTTAACATTTTAACTCATCACTCTAGAGAACCTGCTGCCATTTTGTTTTCTACAAGCTAGTTCCTAGGTGTTTGTGCATAGTTGATTCACTTGGCTTTGTTTCCATGAAAAAGAAATGCCTTGTTGTCCACAATTCTTCAATGAAGATCAGTTGTGGCCAGTCTAAAACGTAGAGTGCAGCTGGAAGCTGCTAGTTCTAAGCTAATGTTACTGTTGGACATCTGATTTTGAAGGTTGAAGGGGGTAAGCATATTGTGTCTTTCATTCCCAGTCTAAGTTGCCTTGGTCAACCACTATGTCTATGGTTCTCAACATGGTACAGGCAGATACTTATCCATCATGCAATATCATCAGAGAGGTGTTTGGTATTTTGTCAGAACAGTCCCAAACATTCGGTTATTAAGGACTACCTTCAGCATCAAGAACAAGTAGACTCGCAAGTAACAATATGACCTCCACTGTTTCCAACATCAAATCTGTCTGGGATTACATGAAGAGACAGATAGATTTGCACAAGCCTCATACACAGAAGATCTGTGGTTAGTTCCCCAGGATATCTGGAACAACATCCCTGCCAAGTTTCTTCAAAATCCATTTGCAAGTGTACTTAGAAGATTTGATGCTGTATTACTATTTTGAAGACCAAGAGGGAGGGGGGTCACATGAAATATTAATTTGATTTAGATTTCTCTTTTATTTATTCACTTTGCATTTTGTTGTTTGATAAAATTAAACTATTAACACTTCAATTTTTTAATTGCATTCTTACTTTGCAGGAATTTTTCCATACTCGTCTAAAACAGTATTGTATATATATATATATATATATATATATATATATATTTGTAGATATACAATCATGGCCGAAATTTGGCATCCTTGAAATTGTTACAGAAAATGAAGTATTTCTTCCAGACAATTTCTGCAATTATGCATGCTTTGTTATATACATTTTTATTTCCTTTGTGTGTATTGAAACAACAACAAAAAAAACAAACAGAGAAAAGGTAAATTGGACATAATTTCACACAAAACTCCCAAAATAGGCCAGACAAAATTGTTGTCCCGTTTTCAAAATTGTGGGTAAACAACTTTGTTTCAACCATGTGATTCTTGTTCAAAATCAGCAGTGGCAAATAACAGGTGTGGGCAATATGAAAATCACACCTGATGAATATGAAAATCCCACTTGGGTATGCTATGGCAGGAAACCCAGAAGGACTCCACTGTTGACATAGAGAAATAAAAAAGCTAGACTGTAGCTTGCCAACTTGTATGTGAGTAAGCCAAAATCCTTGTGGGAAAGGATCTAGTGGACAGATGAGACCAAGGTAGAGCTTTTTGGTAAAGCACATCATTTTACCATTTACCGAAAACGGAATGAGGCGTACACAGAAAAGGACACAATACCTACAGTAAAATGTGATGGCGGTTCAAAGATAATTTTGGGTTGTTTGCTGCTTCTGACACTGGGTGCAAGGCATCATGAAATCTAAAGATTTTGTAGCAAAACAAACTGTCATGATCCAGGCCAGCTTTTTCCTGCTGCTGGTTACACCCAGCTCTGGCCTGGTCATGTCAGGGGTTAACTTCCCTTGCCTCGTTCTAGATCCCAGGACGCTATATATTGCCTCTCTACCTAGGGCTCAGTGCCAGTGATATTTCTGCCTTGCAGCATGTATACTGACTCTGGTGAGTGGTCCCGATCTGTCCTGCCTCCCTGCTACTGTGTCCTGACTTTGACCCTCCCCCGTTTGTCTGCCTGTCCCAGCCACTGACTTCCCTCTCCTGTCTGTTGTTTGTGTTTCTGCATACCTGATTTCCCGGCTTCTGACTCGGTTCTGCTTTCTGACTTTGATATTGATCCTCTCTTTGCAGTGACTCAACTTTCCTGGATAGACCCTGACTGTTTGACTACTCTTTTTCTCCCTGGTGATTCGCCTGGTAACATTGCTGAAGTTACTCTGCTGTACTTCAGCTGCCTTTCCATTACAGTGTTTCTTTGTTTCTCATTCACTACCCTGCTGCCATCTAGTGGGGATTACGCTATACTGCATCTTACTAGCCTTTGTACACATTGACACAAAGAAACTATAGTTCCAGCACTGTTATTAAAACTTTAAATTTATTAGAAAACTTGAAAATAGAGGACATCTACACATGATATTTGCAGAACCCAAACCTATGCATTTGAGCGAGGTGCCTTAATCATGGTAAATACAATCATAAAGGCACTTAACTGAGATGCATAGGTTGGGTTCTGTAAATATCAGTTTTGGATGTCCTCTATTTTTAATTTTTCTACTAAATGTGAAATGTTAATGACTGCTGGAGCAACATTTTTTTCATTTTGCTACATTGGCTACTGCAGCTTCTGACTAGCGTGGCGCCAAGCACAAGTCTACTCATTACTGAAGGAGTGCTGGACCGGAAGAGCTGATCTGCCTTTTCCCTTCCCTGGCTGAGCATAGCAAACAATTTTGGTTCGCAAGGTAGTGCCCAGTGTCAGAAAGTTGGTCATGGGTCTTCCAGCAGGACAATGATCCCAAACATACTTCAAGAAGCAATGAGAAATGGATAGAAACAAAGAGCTGGAGAGTTCTGAAGTAGCAGAAATGAGTCTGGATCTAAAGCTCATTGAAAACCTGTGGAGAGATCTTAAAATTGCTGTTGGGAGAAGGCGTCCTTCAAATATGAAAGACCCGGAGCAGTTTGCAACAGAACAGTGATCCAAAATTGCAGTTGAGAGGTGTAAAGGCCCATTTACACGCTACGATATCGCTAGCGATATTGCTAGCGAGCGTACCCGCCCCCGTCGTTTGTGTGTCACGGGCAAATCGCTGCCCATGGCGCACAATATCGCTAACACCCGTCACACATACTTACCTTCCTAGCGACGTCGCTGTGGGCGGCGAACAACCTCTTTGTTAAGGGGGAGGTTCGTGCGCCATCACAGCGACGTCACACAGCGGCCAACCAATAGAAGTGGAGGGGCGGAGACCAGCCGCATTAACGACACGCCCACCTGTTTGCCAGAGGACGCAGGTAAGCTGTTGTTCCTAGTTCCTGTGTCACACGTAGCGATGTGTGCTGCCTCAGGAACGACGAACAACCTACGTCCACAACGACCAACGAGATTTTGAAAATGAACGACGTGTCAACGATCAACGATTAGGTGAGTATTTTTGATCGTTAACACTTGCTCGGAGCTGTTACACGCAGCGACGTCGCCAACGACGCCGGATGTGCATCACGAATTCCGTGACCCTGATGACATATCGTTAGCGATATCGTTGTGTGTAAATGCGCCTTAAGAAGCTAGTTGATGGTTATAGGAAGTGATTGCAGGTATTTATTCCAAAGGTTGTGCAACCAAATATTTTGTTGAGGGTGCCAACAATTTTGTCTGGTCCATTTTTGGGGCTTTTATGTGAAATTATGTCCAATTTGCCTTTTTTTCAGTTTTGCTTTTTTGTATTATTCCAATACACACAATGGAAATAAATATGTATATAACAAAACATGTAATTACAATAACTTTCTGGGAGAAATACTTAATTTTCTGGAACAATTTCAGGGGTGCTAACACTTTCGGCCATGACTGTATAGATTTATAGTGCATTTGAAGAGAGTAAAGATGAACATAATACATACATGAAGGACATCGATGTTAAGACGTTGAAAGTTTCGAGACCTGAGTTCCTGCATTCGTTTCTGATTTTCTTCATATTTTTCTTCTGCAAGTCGTCTGAAATGCATAATAACACTGTCGAAATTCCATTTCAGACATATATTATTGATTTTTATTATAAAGATGCTACAGTACTGCCTGAAAATTGCAACTCGCTTACACCACTTAACTGAAAAGGTGATCTAAATATTAAAGGTAATGTGTCGCATTTTATTATTTTTGTATTAAAAATAGTGATTATGAAGTCAAGTATTTTTAATACAAAATGAAAATCGCAGCTTATTTTGTTTTTATGTAATTCTAATTTTACTGGAGGCACTGGGGGCTGCCATGGATTTGCTGTGTGTATAACGACAGTTACTCACTCCTTTATGGCAGCCCCTATGTATAGAGAACAGTGGTTGGGATCCGACTCCTTCAGTAACGTTACAGTGGGCGTCTGCTGTGAACTGGACGCACCCCCTGGGCTGTCCAGATCACAGCAGAGGGAGGAGATCAGCGCCATCATTGTGGAGCTCACAGCCATGCTGTTTGCTCCACTTTACACCTGTCACCCGCCGGGATGTGTGAGTACGAGCCGCCTCCACTCCCCTCCCTCCGTTATTGTATCCGATGACACCCCCTCCCTCCCTCCACTCTCCGCAGCCCCCGCTTTGTCCCTGCTACTGCCACCAAAAGTTACCGTCTCTAATGACACCCCCTACTTCCGCTCTACCCAGCCCCCACTCTGCCCGCAGCCGCTGCTGTGTGTGCGTGTGTGTTTGTGTGCCACTGCATGTGAGTACCGCCGCTGCTACTGTCTCCAAAAACACCCCTCGTTCAACCCTCCCCCCTTCCGCCTGCCACCTGTCGGCCTGTGTGTACCGGTAATACTGTCTGCAGGGTTGTGTATCTAATCCTCCTGTGTGAAACTGTGGAGCCGTGTATCTAATCCTATCCTGTGTGATACTGTCTGCTGAGCCATGTATCTAATCCTATCGCGTGATACTGTCTGTAGAGCTGTGTATCTAATCCTATCCTGTGTGATACTGTCTGCTGAGCTGTGTATCTAATCCTATCGTGTGATACTGCCTGCACGGCTGTGTATCTAATCCTCTCCTGTGTGATACTGTCTGCACGGCTGTGTATCTAATCCTATCCTGTGTGATACTGTCTGCACGGCTGTGTATCTAATCCTATCTTGTGATACTGTCTGCATGGCTGTGTATCTAATCCTATCCTGTGTGATACTGTCTGCACGGCTGTGTATCTAATCCTATCCTGTGTAATACTGTCTGCTGAGCCATTTATCTAATCCTATCGTGTGATACTGTCTGCAGGGCTGTGTATCTAATCCTATCCTGTGTGATACTGTCTGCACGGCTGTGTATCTAATCCTCTCCTGTGTGATACTGTCTGCACGGCTGTTTTTCTAATTCTATCGTGTGATACTGTCTGCATGGCTGTGTATCTAATCCTATCCTGTGATACTTTCTGCACGGCTGTGTATCTAATCCTATCCTGTGTGATACTGTCTGCTGAGCCATGTATCTAATCCTATCGTGTAATACTGTCTGCAGGGATGTGTATCTAATCCTCTCCTGTGTGATACTGTCTGCTGAGCCGTGTATCTAATGCTATCCTGTGGGATACTGTCTGCACAGCTGTGTATCTAATCCTCTCATGTGTGATACTGTCGGCACGGCTGTGTATCTAATTCTATCGTGTGATACTGTCTTCACGGCTGTGTATCTAATCCTATCCTGTGTGATACTGTCTGCAAGGCTGTGTATCTAATCCTATTCTGTGTGATACTGTCTGCTGAGCCGTGTATCTAATCCTATCGTGTGATACTGTCTGCAGGGCTGTGTATCTAATCCTATCCTGTGTGATACTGTCTGCATGGCTGTGTATCTAATCCTCTCCTGTGTGATACTGTCTGCTGAGCCGTGTATCTAATGCTATCCTGTGTGATACTGTCTGCACAGCTGTGTCTCTAATCCTCTCCTGTGTGATACTGTCTGCACGGCTGTGTACCTAATCCTATCGTGTGATACTGTCTGCACGGCTGTGTATCTAATCCTCTCCTGTGTGATACTGTCTGCACGGCTGTTTTTCTAATTCTATCGTGTGATACTGTCTGCATGGCTGTGTATCTAATCCTATCCTGTGATACTTTCTGCACGGCTGTGTATCTAATCCTATCCTGTGTGATACTGTCTGCTGAGCCATGTATCTAATCCTATCGTGTAATACTGTCTGCAGGGATGTGTATCTAATCCTCTCCTGTGTGATACTGTCTGCTGAGCCGTGTATCTAATGCTATCCTGTGGGATACTGTCTGCACATCTGTGTATCTAATCCTCTCATGTGTGATACTGTCGGCACGGCTGTGTATCTAATTCTATCGTGTGATACTGTCTTCACGGCTGTGTATCTAATCCTATCCTGTGTGATACTGTCTGCAAGGCTGTGTATCTAATCCTATTCTGTGTGATACTGTCTGCTGAGCCGTGTATCTAATCCTATCGTGTGATACTGTCTGCAGGGCTGTGTATCTAATCCTATCCTGTGTGATACTGTCTGCATGGCTGTGTATCTAATCCTCTCCTGTGTGATACTGTCTGCTGAGCCGTGTATCTAATGCTATCCTGTGTGATACTGTCTGCACAGCTGTGTCTCTAATCCTCTCCTGTGTGATACTGTCTGCACGGCTGTGTACCTAATCCTATCGTGTGATACTGTCTGCACGGCTGTGTATCTAATCCTATCCTGTGTGATACTGTCTGCATGGCTGTGTATCTAATCCTCTCCTGTGTGATACTGTCTGCTGAGCCGTGTATCTAATGCTATCCTGTGTGATACTGTCTGCACAGCTGTGTCTCTAATCCTCTCCTGTGTGATACTGTCTGCACGGCTGTGTACCTAATCCTATCGTGTGATACTGTCTGCACGGCTGTGTATCTAATCCTATCGTGTGATACTGTCTGCACAGCTGTGTATCTAATCCTATCCTGTGTGATACTATCTGCTGAGCCGTGTATCTAATCCTATCATGTGATACTGTCTGCAGGGCTGTGTATCTAATCCTAACCTGTGTGATACTGTCTGCACTGCTGTGTATCTAATCCTGTCCTGGGTGATATTCCTGCTGTCCTTGGTGACACTTTAGACATTTCTGGTCACCTCTGCACTATGTGCCTACATGTCATTCTCTGTTATCTGTTGTAAACACTCAGATTAGGAGGGGGAAGACATGCCATCACACACAGGAGAGCAGACTCTGCCCACTTTACTGCAGCTGTAATCTGAGTTTTTTCTACAGTTGGATTTCTGTAGGATTTCAAAAGCTGCTACCCTAGTGTTTAACAGTGGAAACAGTGGAACATATCAAACTTTTTATTTTTTTTTTATGTGTTGCTCAATTAAAAAAAATAATAATATTTAAACAAAACATTAAAACATTATTTCTTTACATTTTTTTCAGTTATTGAATTTTTTTTTCTTCTGACAATACATTCCCTTTAAGGATAAATAGGTGGTGACTAAAGTGGTTGTGACCACTGAGGTCAGTGATTAACTGCAGTAGTCACATCACATGTGTAGATGGGATATCATTGCTACAGCAAAGTAAACACAAACCTTTGGGGAGCACAGGAGTGTCAGATTTCACAATTAAAGGGGTTATCCACTGCATTTTATTAATGTATAAATGGACCCGTGATATTAGTAACATACAGTGCCTACAAGTAGTATTCAACCCCCTGCAGATTTAGCAGGTTTACACATTCGGAATTAACTTGGCATTGTGACATTTGGACTAGCCTAGATCAGCCTGGAAGTGTGAAATGCACTGCAGCAAAAAAGAATGTTATTTCTTTTTTTATTTTTTTTTTCAAATTGTGAAAAGTTTATTCAGAGGGTCATTTATTATTCAACCCCTCAAACCACAAGAATTCTGTTTGGTTCCCCTAAAGTATTAAGAAGTATTTCAGGCACAAAGAACAATGAGCTTCACATGTTTGGATTAATTATCTCTTTTTCCCGCCTTTTCTGACTAATTAAGACCCTCCCCAAACTTGTGAACAGCATTCATACTTGGTCAACATGGGAAAGACAAAGGAGCATTCCAAGGCCATCAGAGACAAGATCGTGGAGGGTCACAAGGCTGGCAAGGGGTACAAAACCCTTTCCAAGGAGTTGGGTCTACCTGTCTCCACTGTTGGGAGCATCATCCGGAAGTGGAAGGCTTATGGAACTACTGTTAGCCTTCCACGGCCTGGACAGCCTTTGAAAGTTTCCACCCGTGCCGAGGCCAGGCTTGTCCGAAGAGTCAAGGCTAACCCAAGGACAACAAGGAAGGACCTCCGGGAAGATCTCATGGCAGTGGGGACATTGGTTTCAGTCAATACCATAAGTAACGTACTCCACCGCAATGGTCTCCGTTCCAGACGAGCCCGTAAGGTACCTTTACTTTCAAAGCGTCATGGCAAGGCTCGTCTACAGTTTGCTCATGATCACTTGGAGGACTCTGAGACAGACTGGTTCAAGGTTCTCTGGTCTGATGAGACCAAGATCGAGATCTTTGGTGCCAACCACACACGTGACGTTTGGAGACTGGATGGCACTGCATACGACCCCAAGAATACCATCCCTACAGTCAAGCATGGTGGTGGCAGCATCATGCTGTGGGGCTGTTTCTCAGCCAAGGGGCCTGGCCATCTGGTCCGCATCCATGGGAAGATGGATAGCATGGCTTACCTGGAGATTTTGGCCAAGAACCTCCGCTCTTCCATCAAGGATCTTAAGATGGGTCGTCATTTCATCTTCCAACAAGACAACTACCCAAAGCACACAGCCAAGAAAACCAAGGCCTGGTTCAAGAGGGAAAAAAATCAAGGTGTTGCAGTGGCCTAGTCAGTCTCCTGACCTTAACCCAATTGAAAACTTGTGGAAGGAGCTCAAGATTAAAGTCCACATGAGACACCCAAAGAACCTAGATAACTTGGAGAAGATCTGCATGGAGGAGTGGGCCAAGATAACTCCAGAGACCTGTGCCGGCCTGATCAGGTCTTATAAAAGACGATTATTAGCTGTAATTGCAAACAAGGGTTATTCCACAAAATATTAAACCTAGGGGTTGAATAATAATTGACCCACACTTTTATGTTGAAAATTTATTAAAATTTAACTGAGCAACATAACTTGTTGGTTTGTAAGATTTATGCATCTGTTAATAAATCCTGCTCTTGTTTGAAGTTTGCAGGCTCTAACTTATTTGCATCTTATCAAACCTGCTAAATCTGCAGGGGGTTGAATACTACTTGTAGGCACTGTAAAAAACCTTGCATACTCAACTACGGGATCAGCATTGTTGCTAAATATTCAACCCAAGGAGCCGCGCCTCTCTCCTGAATGTTTCTTCTGACTTGGACCACAGCATCTAATCAGTACATGACCACTACATTTGATCAGGTTACACTTTGCATGCTATGTCAAGTGTATGCTATGCTATGGAGAGAAAGCCAGGAGACACCTTGTGAAGAATAAAAAAAAATTTTCAGCTCACCCCAATGATTATTGCTGCAGCTGGCTCCTTGATCCAGGACGGTGCAAGGAATTAGACTCCGTGTCCAGGAGTGCAACGCAAGAAACTGTAGGAATGTGTTCCAATCCAGCAACACGTCCAGGAAAATTCTTTATAAATAAAACTTCATTTTATTGAAAATCTTTTAAAACTAACATACGTTAGCAGGACATCCAAGATAAAAAACAGCGTCTTACGCGTTTCAGGCCATGTGGCCCTTAGTCATAGACATAAGTTAACCAAATGAAACACATCATATATAGGAAAAAATACCAAGTCACTCCCTGTGATTCTGCATCCGGTTGAAATTACACAGGTTCATCTAATTAAGACATTTCAGAGACAGCCTCAGTTTTAACACAAGTAAGGGTGGTGTCACACACAGCGACGACGACAACGACGTCGCTGCTACGTCACCATTTTCTGTGACGTTGCAGCGACGTCCCGTCGCTGTCACTGTGTGTGACATCCAGCAATGAGCTGGCCCCTGCTGTGAGGTCGCCGGTCGTTGCTGAATGTCCAGCTTCATTTTTTGGTCGTCGCTCACCCGCTGTGACGCACACATCGCTGTGTGTGACAGTGAGAGAGCGACGAAATGAAGCGAGCAGGGAGCAGGAGCCGGCTTCTGGAAGCCTGCGGTAAGCTGTAACCACGGTAAACATCGGGTAACCAAGGGAAGACCTTTCCCTGGTTACCCGATATTTACCTTCGTTACCAGCATCCGCCACTCTAGCTGCCAGTGCCGGCTCCTGCTCTCTGCAGATGTAGCTGCAGTACACATCGGGTAATTAACCCGATGTGTACTGTAGCTAGGAGTGCAGGGAGCCAGCACTAAGCAGTGTGCGCGGCTCCCTGCTCTCTGCACATGTAGCTGCAGTACACATTGGGTAATTAACCCGATGTGTACTGTAGCTAGGAGTGCAGGGAGCCAGCGCTAAGCAGTGTGCGCGGCTCCCTGCTCTCTGCACATGTAGCACAGCGACGCGTGTCGTTATGATCGCTGCTGCTTCTGCTGTGTTTGACTGCTAAGCAGTGATCATAACAGCGACTTACAAGGTCGCTGTTGCGTCACAGAAAATAGTGATGTAACAGCAACGTCGTTGTCATTGTCGCTATGTGTGAACCTAGCTTTAGCTTTCACAATCTATTTAACCCATCAAAACACAGCTGTGTTTTGATGGGTTAAATAGATTGTGAAGGCTTACTTGTGTTAAAACTGAGGCTGTCTCTGAAATGTCTTAATTAGATGAACCTGTGTAGTTTCAACCGGATGCAGAATCACAGGGAGTGACTTGGTATTTTTTCCTATATATGATGGGTTTCATTTGGTTAACATATGTCTATGACTAAGGGCCACATGGCCTGAAACGCGTAAGACGCTTTTTTTTATCTTGGATGTCCTTCTAACGCATGTTAGTTTTAAAAGATTTTCAATAAAATTAAGTTTTATTTATAAATAATTTTCCTGGACGTGTTGCTGGATTGAAACACATTCCTACAGTTTCTTACCTTGTGAAGAATGCAGGAGCAGTGCCAGATGGGTAGGGGTGTATATAGTTTTTTTTCGTATGTAGCCTGTTTTTTCCTTAATAAAGACGACCCTTTTAGAGGATATTCAGGATCAAAAATGCTTTCAGATCTTTGTCTTAAATCAATTTTATGTCATTTTGTGGAGATATTTTGAAGTACAAAAATATGTGTATTTTCTATTCTTCAGAAAATGTAAAAAATGTGCAAAATGTACAGTATATTTTATCATTTAAAAGGTTGTTCCAATATCATAGAATCATAGAATATTAGAGTTGGAAGGGACCTCCTGGGTCATCTAGTCCAACCCCCTGCTCAAAGCAGGATTCACTAAATCATCCCAGACAGATGTCCGTCCAACCTCTTTTTAAAGACTTCCATTGAAGGAGAACTGATCACCTCTCATGGCAGCCTGTTCCATTGGTTGATCACCCTCACTGTCAAAACATTTTTTCTAATCTCTAATCTGTGTCTCCTCCCCATCAGTTTCATCCCATTGCTTCTAGTATTTCCTTGTGAAAATGAGAATAAAACTGATCCCTCTATAGTGTGACAGCCTTTAAGATATTTGTAGACATCTATTAAGTCTCCTCTCAGTCTTCTCTTTTGCAAGCTAAACAATCCTAAACCTGTAACCGTTCCTCATAGGACATGGTTTGCAGACCAGTTACCATTCTGGTCACTCTTCTCTGAGCTTGCTCCAGTTTGTTGATGTCTTTTTTAAAATGTGGTGCCCAGAACTGGACACAATATTCCAGATGAGGTCTGACCAAAGAGGAGTAAAGGGGGATAATGACTTCACGTGATCTAGACTGTATGCTTCTGTTAATACATCCTAGAATGGTGTTTGCCTTTTTTGCTGCTGCGTCACACTGTTGACTCATGTTCAGTCTGTGATCTATTAGTATACCTAAGTCTTTTTCACACATGCTTTTGGATAGCTCTATTCCTCCTATGCTGTATATGCTCATTTCATTATTCTTGCCAAGATGTATGACTTTGCATTTCTCTCTGTTAAAAACCATTATATTAGTTACTGCCCATTGTTCCAGCTTATTTAGATCTTGTTGAATCCTCTCTCTCTTCTCTAGTATTAGCTATTTCTCCTAGCTTTGTGTCATCAGCAAATTTAATCAGTTTACCTTTAATACCTTCATCTAAATCATTGATAAAGATGTTGAACAACACAGGGCCCAGGACAGAGCCCTGTGGTACCCCACTTGAGACAGTCTTCCAACTGGATGTGCAGTCATTTATGACCACTCTTTGACTCCGATCACTAAGCCAGTTACGAATCCATATACATATAAAGCCCTTAGAAATTCCTATCTTTAAGCCCTAAATTCCCTACACTTGACTCTATTCTGCTATTTCCTTTATGTGTTTTTTTTTCTTGAAATACTGTGATGTTTTGTTTGAGAGGAGTCTCAAACAGGAAGTCACAGGAGGCTGGGGCTGCACTCACTTCTCTGCAGCGTCTATCACCCTTCCTGGAGCAAGATGTCATCATGAGGCAGCGCTGCGGTCACTTACCACAGTTAATGCCACTGCCACCCCCTGATGAAATACTGGTTCAGTAGAAATTATCAAGAAGTATTGTAAATATTTATCTAATAGTATGTATACGATTGCCGTGGTTGCACTATATAGAGTTGCCATATTTGTTATATCTTACCACTTTCTTGTTGCAGTTTAAATTCTTCTTTACTTTAATTTTACTTAATTACAGATATTACATTATATTAATCAAGATATAGAATACTCTATACCAGAAAGGACCGCCAGTGACTAGTACTAGGTCTCATGATGTATCATGGAGTTAAATCCTGGTCACTGCCTGCCATTTATTAAATCCAAGGAATGACAGTGATTGTCCTTTCTACCAAGCTTCTTCTGATGAGCATCTTGTAACAGTTTGGCTGTGTAGCAACCTTACCAGCATCCTCCCTCTTTCCTGCCCCTCTCTCTTGGTGGGGACGCTGGCAATCTTACCTTCCCCACTGTACTGTTATGTCCCCAGTCCTTGCTGCTGTCTCCTGGGACCTGTGCATGCAGTACAGGCCTCCTGGGAGTGTTCTTAGTGCACGTGTGTGCGCACCTCTTTTATTAAAAAGACAGTACGCCCTAACCCGGAACAGAAGTATCTCAGCCTATCACTAAGAGACATCAGGTATTTAAGGCACCCTCCTCTTAAGTGAGGTGCCTGAGCAATGTGGTCTAGCCATTGCTAGTTGTCAGATCCCTTGATGCTTCTGTTACTGTGCTGTACATCTAATTCATATCTGTGTTCTAGTGCATGTCAAATCTGCTGCTGCTATTATCCATAATGCCTGCTGCTTCCAACCACCCAGATTGGCTGCACCCCCGATACCAGCCATTGCTGCTGCAATTACCCACACTGGCCGCACCTATGATACTGGCCCCAGCTGCTGCAATTATCCACACCGGCCGCTCCCATGATACTGCTATCCAGTTCAGCTGCTGCTACTACGTCCATCCATCTCGGCTGAACCTACGATACCAGCTGTTGCTCTTATTAACAGAGACTGTTGTGTCCATACATGTGGCGCCAGCTGCTGAGGTACCGTGATCCTCTGGGGCTGCCCTTGTCAGCTATCTGGCAGTGTGTTAGCCTATCTCCACCATCTGTGACTTTGGTAAAGACTCGGTAGCTATTTACGTACGTCCTCCAGTTCAGTGATTGTTGCATTGGACCAGTGGATCCACTAACCCCTTGCTCACCCTGCGAGCCTTACAGGCTTAACATGACATCTGAAACTCCTGTGTTATTACAATGGGCACAGTCATAGCACAGGTAACAGATTTACACCATGTTGTGGTGTAAAAAGTAAACCAGCGAAAAGAGGAACACATACATCCATTTGCTCAGAGGGTTTAAAAATTCAAATCTTTATTTGTGACAAATGACAACAGGGAAGTCAGGTATTTTAAAGTTAAAAGTAAAGTATAGAACACCTTCTGTCTACATGGATCAATTATTAACCACAAAAAGATCTAGGGACTGCGAGTCAAGAATATGACAAACTGCCACATAGTAGAATAAGGAAGAAGATATAGAAAGACCTTCAGTTATAATAGTGTGTCTAGAACTAAAAATCAGCTTCAAAACTTTTCTCGCCTAAATCTTTTTTGTGGTAGTGAAAGGTGGGTAGACCCAATTCGGAGATTATGTGCTTGATAAGAATATCTGAACTGTGCACTGCAATATGTTGCCAATATATTAGGAACAGAAAATAAAATACAAGGCTGATGATTTAGTTTCCTTAAAGAAGAGGAGGAATATTTGGAGAATACACTATATGATCATGGTCAAACTTGTAAGTATAGTATTCGCTTTTTGCAAGGTGAATAAAGTGATCGGCCAGGACAGAGTGGCATGTACAAGTGATAGTGACATTTTTTTCCCCTGTTCCTTTCCTAAATGTCCAAGTGTCCTTTCCACAGTGCTGCAGTATGTGCACACAATGTCTTTGAGACATAAGTGTACTGCATTGCTTTTAAAGCAGTAACGGTGTTTTCCATGAATTATCTAGATTTCCAGTTTTATGTCCTTATAATGTTGTGCCCGGAAAAAGTCATACCCTGCGAATGTTTCCACAGTTTTTCACGTTACACCCACAAACTTAAATGTAATTTATTGGGATTTTATATGATATACCAACACTAAGTAGCAAGTATTTGTGAAGTGTAAAGGAAATGACACTAGGTTTTCTAAATATTTTAAAAATATAAATTTGCAAATTGTAACATGCATTTGTATTCAGCCCCCTGTAGTCTGATACCCTTAAATAAAATCCTGAGTGACCAATTGACTGCAAATATCAAATAATTAGTAAAAATTTGTCTGCCTCTCTGTAATTTATTCTCAGTATAACTTCAGTTGTTCTGTAAAAGCCTCAGAGGTTTGTTTGAGAACATTAGGGATCAAACAACATTATGAAAACCAAGGAACACACCAGACAGGTCAGAGATAAAGTTCTGGAGAAGAGTAAAGCTGGATTAGACTATAGACAAATAACCCAAGCTCTGAATATCTCACAGAGCACTGTTCAATCCATCATCAAAAATTGGAAGGAGTATGGCACAACTGCAAACCTACCAAGACATGGTCGTCCACCTAAACTGACATCCTAAGCAAGGAGCTAATTAGAGAAGCAGCCAAGAGGCCCATAGCCACTATAGAGGAGCTGAAGAGATCCACAGGTCGGAGAATCTGACAACTATTAATCATACACACCACAATTCTTGACCTTTATGGAAGACTGGCAAGAAAGGCATTTTTGAAAGCAGGTCATAATAAGAAGCATTTGCAATTTACAAAAATCCATATAAGGGGCCTGCTAGCATGTAGAAGAAAGTGCTGTGGTCAGATGTAACCTAAGTAGAAATTTTGGGCTAAAAGCAAAAAACGATTTGTGTTGTTTGAAAGTTAACACTGCACATGACCTTGAAAGCACTATTTCTACCGTCAATCATAGTGGTGGCAGCATCATGCTGAGGGTATGCTTTCCTTCAGCAGGGACAGGAAAGCTGGTGAGAGTTGAAGGGAAAATGGATGAAGCTAAATGCAGTGCAATTCTGGGGAAAATCTGTTAGAGCCTACAAGAGATTTGAGACTGGGGTGTAGGTTCACCTTCCAGCAGGACAACAAGACTAAACATAGCCTCTGGATATGCAAAACAGGTAAACAGATATCCCAAAAAACTTGCAGCAGTAATTGCAGTGAAAGGTGGTCCTACAAAGTGCTGATTTGATTGGAGCTGAATACAAATTCATGTCACAATTTTCAGACTTACATTTTCAAAATATTTTTTTAAAAATACAACGTATCATTTTCTTTACGCTTCATAAATCTATGCAACTTTACATTGGTATATCACATAAGAACCTAATAAAATACAACTTGAAAAAATGTGTAAAAGTTCATGAGGTATCATACTTTTTCAAGGCACTGTATACTATATATATAGGTGAATTTGTATGGACTGAGTGTCTGTCCTTCTGAATAATATAAGTAATAAAGAAATTGCCAGATACCTAAAGCAATGTTTTCCTGTTGTGTTTGTCTGCATATTTTACGCAGGTATCTACACCACAAAAGAAAATAAAAGTCTACTAATTTTACTGCTTTTTTGTTGACATTTTTGATGAGTTTTTCCTTTTTAGGCCACATGCACAGGAGTGTTTGGTGAGTTTTTTACATCAGTATTTACATGTCTTTTCCATATGGCAAATAGAAATGTATAGTTGGGATACATTTTAGAGGTTTTGGAAGGAAGCATAGAGACCTGAAATCTGTTAGAATTTGCCTTTTTTTATTTAAACTGACTAAAAAGGGTTTGAGTCAAGTCCTGAAAAAGGCAAAAATCACACAGCATTTTCATCATGGTTACAGTTACCTGAATCGCTCTACACTTGTTCCATTAATTTGATTTATAGCGACCGGCAGGGGTCCTGTTAACTATAGAGTGCGCGCCTTTGAACAAACACTGAAAGCAAGGTTTATATTTAATCTGTACCTTCTATACTTGGAAGCATTTTAAAAGTCAAAGACACAGTAAAAAAAAAAAAGTTCTACAAGAATTAGTTAAGTGTTCAAGGACATGAGAATATATATATAAGGAACTGTTCCTGGTGGAGATCAATATTTGTTTCCAAATGCAAAATCAGTGCATTTTGTACAGAACATCTCTTGCTTAAATTGAAATAAAAATGGTCTAAACGTGATCAAGATTGATTTAGCTTTAGGTCACCTTCGAAAGGAAAAAAATGTTATTTTTGGTCTAGACAAAGTAAGCTATACTGTAAGCCCATGTCAAAAGAAGTAAAAAAAAATCTAAGAAACGAGCAAACAGTATACATACACCAACTAAGGATATATACCTGCAGACTGGCTTATGATTTCCATACAAAAATCATAGTGTTGTTTGACTATGTAAGAGGCCACATTAACTGGTCAATGCCCTTTGCAAAAATATGGAGGGGTGGCCATACGTCACCAGATGCTGGAAAATACAAAGGAACATTTTTGGAGAGATGATAAGGTACATCTTAATGACATTGGCATTGATATATGGATGTTGGGAATACAAGAAGGAGTAGAACGAGCCATTAAGTTGTGGAGGAACTCACTCTTGTAAGGTGTCACAAGAGCGAGTCTTGGCGGGATGTGGTTGTTTAAACCCCCTCTTTGTTGGTTGGAGAATTATGTTTTTAATGGGGTCCCTGGGCCAGAGCTCAGCGGACAGTGGAATATGGGTCCCTGGGGAGGAGCTCAGTGGACAGTGGAATAGATGGGTCCCTGGGGAGGAGCTCAGCGGACACAAGGAAAATGATCAAGGGGTATACCCAGATTCCCCCTTGAGCTAGGTGTACACGGCGGAGGGGGATATGGGGCTGGGATTTATAACAACCACATCTCTGGGCCGATAATCTTGTTTTTCTTGTTGATGTTTTTTCTTATAAAATAAAGGGCTGCTGTGGCCAAAATTTTAATCCATGTCACGCAGTGTGTGGTGTCTTATTTATTAGGTTACCAGGAGCGCAATTCACTAGTCCATCAGTCAAGCAGAGTGAAGGCAGATAGCCGTAACGTACATGACTGAGGCAGTGATAGATCCAGGAAAGGGTTAAGGAGTAAGGGATGGGGTTTTTACCTAAGGAATGTGGTGGTGGTCAGCAAGCAGGAGGAGAGATGGGGGCAGGGGCCATATAAGAAATAGGTCCCATGTTAAGGTGTCATTCCTTTGTCCTGGACTCAAAGACTGAACCAGCAGTTCAGACTCCAGTTCAAAACATTAACCATGACATACAAAGCCATGCACAACCTGTCTCCTCCCTACATCTGTGACCTAGTCTCCCAGTACCTACCTGCACGCAACCTTAGATCCTCACAAGATCTCCTTCTCTGCTCCTCTCTTATCTCCTCTTCCCACAATCGTGTACAAGATTTCTCCCGTGCATCCCCCATACTCTGGAACGCTCTACCTCAGCACATCAGACTCTCCCCTACCGTGGAAAGCTTCAAGAGGAACCTCAAGACCCACCTCTTCCAACAAGCCTACAACCTACAATAGCCCTCAGCCCAGTAGACCACTGCGCAACCAGTTCTGTCCTCACCTATTGTACCCTCACCCATTCCCTGTAGACTGTGAGCCCTCGCGGGCAGGGTCCTCTCTCCTCCTATACCAGTCTGTCTTGTACTGTTAATGATTGTTGTACGTATACCCTCTTTCACTTGTAAAGCGCCATGGAATAAATGGCGCTATAATAATAAATAATAATAATAATAATAATAATAATAATAATAAAATATGCAACTACTTCTCCATAGCCACGTCACACGTTGAAAATTTTGTTGTTTTTTTCCTCAGTATTTACAGCCCAAACCATGGATGGATCAATCTGGGGAAAAGTATAATAAACACACAGGCACCACTTCTGCATTTTTTACCCACTCGTGGTTTGGGCTTATAAATACTAAGGTAAAAAACTCACCGAATACTCAACGTGTGCATGCGGCCTTAAGGGAGAAAGTCCCACTAATATCTCAAAAGGGGTACTTTTTGGTGTACCATGTCCAACTGAAACAGGTGTATCTACTACTAAGGTCACATGAGAATGTACAAAAAGTGTCCAATTTTCATCCAGAAAACGTTGGCAATTTTGTTTCCTCCTTTTTTCATCTACTTACAATCTGTTTTTATACAGCAGCAGTTATTACAAATTTACAAGACTAAATACAGTTTCCTGTGTTAAAGAATAGCAATGTATCTGTAAAATCTGGATGTTATACTGTCGCTTCGTATGGAATCCAATGTGTTTTTGTGCACCCATAGACTGGAATGGCGGAGTCTCATCCGCAATATTATTTTCATGTACAAATTCAGTCTGTGAAAAAAAAATCGCTGATCTGAACTGCCCATTGAGAAACATTGGTCTGAGTGCTGTTCGTTTTTGTCACAGACAGCACAGATAATACACTTGTATGAACTTGCCTTAAAGCAGCACTCCAGTGGTTTTATTTTTATTGCACCGCTGGAGTGGTGCTTTAATTTTAAGTCCTCTGACTGCTGTCTTAGGGTATGTACCCTCCATTAGGACCCGCTGTGTCCTGGACGTGGTGGGTCCTGACCTGAGGGGCCATGAGACTCCTTCATAGGAGACCGCAGTTGCTCGTACCCACGATCAGGGCTCAGGCAGCTGCAGTCTCTCACTTGTGTTCTCCCTATGGAGTACGCTTGCAACTCCGCAGCAAAGAATTGAAATGCTTGCGGCTCAAAAAGTCGCACTGCGGGTCAGTTTTAGCTGCGAGCTGGACACGCACAGTGGCCATGGGAGTTCTAGAAATTCCATCTACTGTGCTTGTACTATACAACACAGTGTTTTGGACGCAGAGAAAACACGCTGTATCCAGAATGCTGCAAACACTGATCGTGGGCACACACCCTTATACTCACTCCCCGGCAGCTTCATCTTCTAACACCGCCGATCCAGCCAGTCTCTGGCGATTTGTGTATGCTGGAGCGCACCACAGGTCATAAATCAATACAACTCTATGAGTGCCTAATTCTGGCTCTCATAGAGTTGTATTGAGAGCTTGTGGCATAATTTATGACTTTCGGCCAGTCAGATGTTACAGTCACAAGATGGTGCCGTGGGACCAGAAAGATGTCGAAAAAGCTAAAAATGCCAGAGGGTGAGAATAAGACAGTGGGCAGGGGGCTTACATTTAAAGCTCCACTCAAGTGGTGGAAAAAAATGGAAATAAATGCTGGAGTGGTGCTTTAAGAGGACAACTATTACATGTATCATATACTGTATATTATTAGCTCTCCTCACGCAAGACTCCCGTATTTTACCACATGGTAGTTCTGGTTTTCTCCTTATCTTTATATTTAATGCTTTGTGCACTGGTGGATTGCCAGCACCCATCGGTGGGATTACTCAGAGCCATATCTTTATAGCAACAGCAAGGGATGGTAAGCTATTTCCCCAGACAGTTATAAGTTCCCCGTTGCAAGACAAGGAGGGTACACATTTCTGATAATACCAATTTAGTTGCCATCCAGTAAACTGTTGTGCTGAAATTTGCATATGACTAAAGCATAAAAGTCAACATCCTCAGTTCCTCTTCACTTTACCGTCCCCGCTTCTGATTGACAGTGAAGATAAGAGGCTCTTCAACAGGACACCTCCCCAGCTCTGCATGCCTAATAATGAAGAGGGGGGCAGAGCCAAGGAATGATAGGTTCACGTCCACCAGTGCACTTGCGAGTCTAATTTGCAAATGAATAAAACATTAATTTTGGTGTGATGGATGGCAATGAAATAGGTAACATTGGAGATGTTTTTCTCAGCCCCATCCTGCAGTACTTCAGTTTTCAAAGTCTTTAGGTACAAAAGTTTCATATAACAATGGACATCTCATTTGGATTAATGTTGGGACTGAGTGCTTGGACCTCCACTCTTTTGGCAATTTTACTAGAAACCTTGTCAGATAGTGAACACACATAATCAAGGTATTTATGGTAGACCTCATCTCCATCTCATCTCTCTCTGGATGACCTCATCTCCAGAATCAGGAGAAACCGCTATCTCCACTATCGCACTTCCACTATCAGTGGTGTTTGAAGATATGGGTAACTGTTAATGCCATTTAGAATTATTTTCTTACTTTAGTCTTTTTGCTTTCTCATCTGCGGCGTTCAGCTTTCTCAGTCTCATTCTTTCTCTGGGGGTCATTTTCTGCACTTCTGATAATTCCCGAAGTGTCTGAAGGTGTAATTTCCTCTGACTATAAGAACACAGAAATATATAGTGATAAACTTGTAATCTTTTCCAAATTATTGATCACCATTCCCCAAATCACTGCTCGCATGACTCCAGAATATTATACCTTACTTCACAGCTTAGTCTGCATATTATGAGGCTTAGCCGACAAAGACACCAAGCATTAATAATGACACTGCAGGTGAACCATGAATAATGCGCAAGTATCATTTACATGGAAAACTTACATTTCATTCTAACCAGTTTAAATCCTACTTTGAAAATCACATTGTGTAAAAATAATTATGGTAAAATCAAGTTAAATCTGAATAATGACAGTCCCGTAACAAGTCTGTAAGTCAGTAAAATGTAATATTTACACATGTTAGCAGTTTTCTTAGGATCCTGGTCATTTCTATACATGATAGTGACCCTGCAAAAACTATTATAGAGGGAGATCATAATGTAATCTAATATATAAAGCTGAGTGTGTGTGTGTGTGTGTATGTGTGTGTGTGTGTGTGTGTGTGTGTGTGTGTGTGTGTGTGTGTGTGTGTGTATGTCCGGGATTGGCATCTGCACCGTCGCCGCTACAGCCACAAAATTTTGCACACTCACACGTCTGGACCCCGAGAGCATCATAGGCTATATTGTGAGGTGAAATTTTAACCCCGCGAGTTCCAATTTGTCAATCAATTTTGCCCCTATCTACATAATGGGGAAAAAGTGAAACGAAAAGTGTATCCGCACCGTCGCATTTACAATCACGAAATTTTGCACAGACACCTCATGTGACCCAGGGAACGTTGTAGACTATGATTTGACAGGAAAATTTAACCCCGCGCTTTACAGTTACTCTCCAAAAAACATGCCCCATTAAAGTAAATCGAGTCTGGAACTACAGGTTATTAGTAGGAGCTGTGATTGGTTGCTATAGGAACAAAAGACATTCATAGTATAAGAATCTTATATGTGAGGTAATAAGATGTCGGTGGGGAGACAGATAGAGAGAGACAGACAGAGAGACAGACAGACAGAGAGACAGACAGGGAAAGAGACAGAGATAGAGACAGACAGGGAAAGAGACAGACAGAGTCAAACGATGAAAGAGACAGACAGAGACAGACGGTGAAAGAGACAGACAGAGACAGACGGTGAAAGAGACAGACAGAGACAGACCTGGAAAGAGACAGACAGAGACAGACCTGGAAAGAGACTGACCTGGAAAGAGACTGACCTGGAAAGAGACAGACCTGGAAAGAGACAGACCTGGAAAGAGACAGACCTGGAAAGAGACAGATGGGGAAAGAGACAGACAGACATGCAGACAGGGACAGAGACAGGCAGACAGGGAAGGAGGAGACAGCCAGAAATACAGATAAAGATAGATGGGGAAAGACACAGACCTTGATAGAGACAGACGGGGAAAGAGACAGAGAAATAGAGACAGACAAGGAAAGAGACAGACAGAGACAGGCAGACAGGGAAAGAGACAGACAGGAAAAGACACAAAGAGACGGTGAGACAGACCTGGGAAAGAGACAGACCTAGAAAGAGACAGATGGGGAAAGAAACAGAGAGATAGAGACAGACAAAAAAAGAGACAGACAGAGACAGGCAGACGGGGAAAGAGACAGACGGGGAAAGAGACAGACGGGAAAAGAGACAGACGGGGAAAGAGATAGACGGGGAAAGAGACAGACGGAGAAAGAGACAGACCTGGAAAGAGGCAGACCTGGAATGAGACACCTCAAAAGAGACAGACGGGGAAAGAGACAGACGGGGAAAGAGACAGGCGGGGAAAGAGACAGACGGGGAAAGAGACAGACGGGGAAAGAGACAGACGGGGAAAGAGACAGATGGGAAAAGAGACAGGCAGGAAAAGAGACAGACCTGGAAAGAGGCAGACCTGGAAAGAGACAGACGGGGAAAGAGACAGACGGGGAAAGAGACAGATGGGGAAAGAGACAGACCGGGAAAGAGACAGACCGGGAAAGAGACAGACCGGGAAAGAGACAGACCGGGAAAGAGACAGACCCCGAAAGAGACAGACCTGGAAAGAGACAGACGGAGCACATTACTTGGCCAATTTAGTTAAATCTGTGTGGAATATCTGGGGCATTGAAATATATGTTGTGAAATGCTTCTATTAGCTTAGTTTTTGCCTTTTAATAATTACATTTCTATTTGTTTTGTGGTTTATGTGTGCAGAATAAATTTTTGTTAATACATTCTGTTTTGTTAACAGCAGTTATTAACCCGGGCGCTTCCGGGCAGTACAGCTAGTAATACTATAATTATAATGATGAAAAATTTTAAGGGATTAGACAAGATTAAAAAACATGGTGGATTTCTTCCAAAAACATTGCCACAACTGTCTCCAACACATTTGTAAAAATAAATATAAAGTGACCAACCCCTTAAAGTATGCTTTAAGGGTCTCCCCTTCAGTGAACAATAAAATGACTTAATTATACATTATTCA
The DNA here is from genome assembly GCF_048569485.1 of Anomaloglossus baeobatrachus. NCBI lineage: Eukaryota > Metazoa > Chordata > Amphibia > Anura > Aromobatidae > Anomaloglossus > Anomaloglossus baeobatrachus. The sequence goes on from NC_134358.1 coordinate 433,607,307, forward strand.
CTAAGCCTAGCTAACCCATCAAGGTTGTAGTGAATGAGTAAATGTATATTACCCTCTTGGACTGTCTGTGATGCCACACCTTAAAGAGGTGGCCCACTACAAAGCAAAGTGGCCACATCAAACTAAAGCTGTGACAAAATGCTTTTTTTAAATACCTTCTCTTGTCAATTCTGCCTGTGAGCAGTGCTATTGCTATCTGCTCATCCCATCACATGACCCAGGCTGCAGTGACCTCTGATGTCTGGTGATGTCATGTCAACTTCCATAATTGGAAGTTGACCCGGTATCACCAAGGTGGGACCCAGTCTCCGTGAGTGACTGGGCTGTGGGCGGAATTTCATCGCACATCACAGCCCAGCGTCACTTGTGCTAGCGGCGCTCTGAAGTGAAAAAGAGAGAGCGCGAGATGCTGGGCTGTGATGTGCGGTGAAACTCCACCCACAGACCAGCCACTCACGGAGACTGGGTTCCGCTTTGTTAATGGCAGGTCTACTTCCAATTCCGGAAGTTCACGTGACATCACGGGACATCAGAGGTCACTGCAGCCCGGGTTACGTGATGGAGATTAGAGAACAGCGATAGCGCCACTCACAGGCAGAATGGGCAAAAGAAGGTATTTAGAAAAAGCCTTCTATCTTTACATCGATGTGACTGCTATGCTTTGTAGTGGACCACTGCTTTAAATGCAGATTTCTGGCATAAGATTTGAGATTGTCCAATTATTCTCTCCTTCTGGTAAAGTATAATCAGTAATTACATTTCAATCTTCCTTAATATCTATTCCCACTCCACTAGAAGCTAAAATATGTTTATTTGGGCTACTAGAGGAGGTAATATGGAGTCATTATACCAGAATCCTTCTTAGAGAAACTTTATTTCTTGCCAGGAGATTGATAGCTACAAAATGGATGGGTAATTCTCCCTCAACATTAAGGGCCTGGGTTGATTCCAGAAACACAATAATCTCATATAAAAAACTGTGTATCATAATTGAGGATGTTCTCAGAAATTTGATAAGGAATGGAACTCATCGCCACATACGGTCTTTCACAATTGAAATATAATTTATACTACCAGTTAAAGGTTACATATTGTTTTGAGATGTAAAGGGGCATCTTCCATTGGGCATCAAAAGGTTTATAGTTAGATACACTACATTTGAGCCTATGACTAGCGGTAAACCATATGCCGTTGCTCAGACTCAGATATGTGTACCTTAAGGCACAACGGATTCACAGTAATTTCATGTAGGACAACACTTTTTCATTCGTATTATCTAATATATAAAGCTGAGTGTATGTGTGTGTGTATGTATGTTTGTATGTATGTCCGCTAAAGGAATCCGCACCGTCACATTTACAATCACGAAATTTTGCACAGACGAGTCATGTGACCCAGGGAGCGTCATAGACTATGTTTTGACAGAAAAATGTAACCCTGTGCTTTACAGTTAGTCTCTAAAATCCTGCCGCCATTAAACTGAATGGAGGTGGGAGCTATAGGTTATTAATAGCAACTGTCAGTGGCTGCTATAGGAACAAAATAATCTGTTAGTTGAAGCCTATGCGTGAGGTTATATGATGTCTTTGGAGAGATGGATAGAGAGACAGAAAAAGACAGACGGACAGAGACACAGACAGAGACAGATGGGGAAAGAGACAGGTCTGGAAAGAGACAGCTCTGGAAAGAGACAGCCCTGGAAAGAGACAGACAAGCAAAGAGACAAACGGGCAAAGAGACAGCCCTGGAAAGAGACAGACCTGGAAAGAGACAGCCCTGGAAAGAGACAGACAAGCAAAGAGACAAACGGGCAAAGACAGACAGGCAAAGAGACAGCCCTGGAAAGAGACAGCCCTGGAAAGAGACAGCCCTGGAAAGAGACAGACCTGGAAAGAGACAGCCCTGGAAAGAGACAGCCAGGGAAAGACACAGACCTGGAAAGTCACAGACCTGGAAAGACACAGACCTGGAAAGAGACAGACCTGGAAAGAGACAGACGGGGAAAGAAAGAAACAGATGGGGAAAGAAACAGACGGGGAAAGGGACAGATGGGGATAGAGACAGCCCGGGAAAGAGACAGCCGGGGAAAGAGACAGACCTGGAAAGAGACAGACCTGGAAAGAGACAGCCCTGGAAAGAGACAGCTGGGGAAAGAGACAGCCGGGCAAAGAGACAGCCGGGCAAAGAAACAGCCGGGCAAAGAGACAGCCCTGGAAAGAGTCAGCCAGGCAAAGAAACAGCCCTGGAAAGAGAGAGCCCTGGAAAGAGAGAGCCAGGGAAAGAGACAGACAGGGAAAGAGACAGACAGGGAAAGAGACAGACAGACACATACCTAGAGACAGACACAGAGATAGAGAGAGACAGACAGACACAGAGATGGAGACCGATAGACTGATACAAATACAGACAGAGATAAAATAGTCAGACAGAGACATAGATACAGACAGACACGAAAAGAGACAGACAGAGAGACAGACAGACAGTGACTGGGAGAGAGACAGAGAGACAGTTACTATCCCGGGCAACGCCCGGGTACTACAGCTAGTATGAACTAAAAGGGAACCTGTCACATTGGACATGTGGACGTTTCTCTGGGCAGCATGTTGTACAGAAGGAGAAGCTGAGTAGTTTATAGTTTATTATACAGTTTTGTGCCAGGAGAAGTTGTATTTTATTAATTCTAGGCTTAGAGGTCCATAGGGTGGTCCCAGTTAAATTTCTGTAATTAGTCACACAGGAATAGCTGTGAATTACCGACTAGAACTGCCCACTGGACTGCTAGGCAAAGATTTACATAAGTAAAATGTAATTAATAAAAATATTTTTCCCTATAAACCTACATATTATTTTCCTCTGATTCTACATGTCTATAACTTGCTTTCAGCAGATTAGACACCATGTTCAACATGATACGTTCCTTATAACTAAGTTGTTAGAAGTTTGTCAAACTTGTTGACTGTTTTCAAAATCAGATCTGGACTATAACACTTTAAGTTATCTAAGTGATACCCTAATGAAATATTAGTGAGTGTAATAACATCCACTAAACAGCTACTAATAAGGTGACTGAAAAGAAAGCTCATGTATCGGCACAGTCACATTAAGCATCAGAAAACATATACTCCACAAATTCTCAAGAAAACAAGCTCTTCAGTTTGATCTTTCTCAAAGCTCTGGCAGGTTGAGAATTATTAGTTCTTTTTTTTAATAGGTATGTCATAATGACAAGCTCTCATTACATGAATTGAAAAAGGTGCTAAACCTTTTATGTAACATACCTGATAATAATTGAGCAAAGTTAAATAGGTAAAACCCAGGAAAATAATTTATTGAAATAAGCAAAAAATATCAAGAGAGCCCAATGGCCCCACTAGCCTTTCTCTAATGGGTATTCAAGATTTACATATTTACATACTGTATATTTGCAATATTAAAGGGAATCTGTGAGCAGGTTTTTGCTATGTAAGCTGACAGCATGCAGTAAGAGTTGAAAAACAAAAATCAACTGTGCTTCTCTTATCAGTGTGAGTACAATTCTTTACATAAACTAAAGGGTTTATTAGCCTGTGATTACCTTTACTAGATTAGAAACTCATGCACTTGTCAGTCTGACACGCTCCCTGCTGTGATTGACACCTCACAGTAAATGCACAATCTCTATTGAGAGCCTGGTGTGCACAGGACAGCTCCCTGCTGTGTTCCTGAATCTAAACTCTTTAATTGTTTCAGAAGGGCTTCAGCCAGTAATTTATGTAATACACCATTGGATTCAGAATCTCCTTGCCTACATTGTGTTGCTGTCAGATGAAATAGCAAAAATCTGTTGACAGATTCCCTTTAACAGTGAATTTTGTCAAAATATAATGGGTTAAAATTATTTTGTCTTGTGTGATTAGCTTTATATACTGTTTTATAGTGTGCACAATTTTTAGGCAATTTGTTTTTGATGAATATTTTTTTTATTAAAAACTACAGTGCTGTCAGTGAATCCAAAAGGTCAATAAACCTGAAATATTTTAGAAAATAATTGAGGTGTTATCTTTCTCAGGAGAATATCTATGTGCACAGAATTATAGGGCAACTATTAGTGTACATAATTACTATGCAACTAAATGAAAAACATAAATTGTCCCATCTAAATTGTTTTTTTTTAATCTGTTAAACTGAGAATAATAACCAAACAACTCAAAATGTAGAAATTTAAATATCTGATATTTCAATAAAATATCAGTGACCAATATTGGCACTTACCCCTATTTTCTCTTCTAATTGAATAAAATTCATGCACGTTCTATGGATCTATGGAGCTTGTCAGTTTCTTGATCTGTTGCTGATCAACTTATTGGGCAGCACCAACCACAGCCTCCCAACACTATCCAGAGAGGCGACTGTTTTCCTTCACCATAAATCTCCCATTTAAGAAGGGCCTGTGACGACCTGGACTCTGTCAATGCTTAGCATGGGTTAACTTTCTTAACATTCAGCCAGACATGAAGACAGTTTGTCTATAGCCGGGTATAAGCCCTCATTGTTTTTACAAGACTCTTGTTGAGTCATGTAATTGTTTTGGCCACTGAAGGCCAGACACCCAGATATCTCAATTATGCGAACTTCCCATTGTATTACTAAGTGAATTGCTAGATGTGATGTAATTTACCTGTCTCACCCTTATCTCTGGATATTTGAATATAGCTTGAAATTCATCCAATAAGAGAAGCAACCTTGCACAACCAATCCGATAAGGGCACAGTATTTACTAAGGGAAGGCTATGGCTATAAAAGGTGACTTCTTGGAGTCACCAGGTTGTTGATGGATGTTGCATGATCCAGTGTAAGCTCTTAGGAGCTGGCTAGGGGATCAGAACCAGGATGCTTTGTGGACTCAATCTAGGGACTTTGGCTTCGACTTCAGGATCACTTGGCTATATAGCTTCAATCTAAGGACTTCGATTCCGATTGGAGACCATATTCACAGTCTAGGGATTTCGACTCCGGCTGCCAGGATTATATCACATTATCACACAAGAGACTACTTAAGGAAGAAACCCAGGTTGGGACAATTTGGTCACCTGGCTAAAGACTTTGCAGACCTAAGCCAGCTTCCTAAATCTGGCGCTATTCCAGTCTCGGTGGGTGCCTGCCGAAAGCGGGGTGCTGCTGGATTGGAGTAAGTAGCCCTGGAAGCTCTGAGGCACGGACATTCTAATCCCTGGGGAGCCAGCGGAAGGGTGAGACTGTTGCCTGTTACATTTGTGTGTTTTGCTGGTTATGTGTTATGTGCCGTTAATTGTTTGGGGATCCAATAAAGTCTTAATATTGTGATTCCCTCATCCTGTATTGTCTGAGTAGTGTTCGGCCCATGGTTAAGGAGGTCGGCGGTCAGTTGGGATGAGCCCTGGGCCAAGCTGTCTTTCTAAAGGCGGCCAGGCAAGCGGACAAGAGCACCCACTGACCACAAGTTCTCAATTGGGTTTCAGTCAGGTGCGGAATGGACCATGTCATTATTCTTTCATCTGTAAGGCCTTTCTGGCTAGAAAAGCAGTGAAGGACTTTGATGCATGCAATCAAGCCTTGTTCTGCTCAAAAAAATGAAAGTTTTCTTGAAAGATATATATTTTTTTCCTCTACCACTGTTAGAAGAGAGTGTCTTCTAGAAACTGGCAGTAGGTTTGGGAGTTGATTTTGAGTCAATCTTCAGCACAAAATAGTCCAACTGGCACAACCAGTCCGTAGCAACACCTCACCTCCAACTTGCTGGCATCTGAGTTTAAGTGGCCCATTACTGATCCAGCCAGTGACCCATTCTTCTAGTCTGTTAAGAGTCACCCTCTTCTCATCATAAAACCTTTGAAAAATCTGTCTTCAGATATTTCTTGTCTCAGTATTGACATTGAAACTTCTATGTCTTGTTCAGTGCTGGTCAGTTTCAGCGCCTTCCTTACCTTAGCCATGTCTCTGAGCACTGAACATCTTATACTTCTGAGCACTGATGGGAAGTTGTAGTTCTGGAATATGACAGCTCTGGAGGATAAAGGGTTCCTGGTCGCTTCACGTTTGATTCTTCTCAAATCTTTGCCAGTTAATATGCATCTTTTTTTCCTCAAAACATTTTTTTTGCAAGCTTGTGGACTATTTATAACAAACATTTGATGGTTCCGTGATCATGCCTCAATAGTTTAGCAATTGAAGAGTGCTGCATCCCTCTGTAAGAGTTATAACAATTATGACTTTTCAGAATCAGTTAAATCTAATTTCTGGCCCATTTTGCCTGAGGGAAAAAAAGCTGCCTAATAATTCTGAACACCTCCGTCTGCACCATTACACCATTATAGTCAATGGCCTCGTCGGCACATGTGTCCAAAACATGTTCTGTGGGGGATTCGGACGGAGGCCCCGACGGGACCAATGAAGAGAGGTCAGAACGCAATGTGAAAGGGGCCTAAGGATTAGGAATGAAAAGTGTTTCAGGTGATCGGGAGCATCTCAGCATGTATGACATATATACTTATTGTGTAGATACTGTGCATATACTGATAACATAAATTTTCTTCTGAACTCAACTTGATCTTGTCAGAATTTTAATATATCTATTGTGTAAAAGAAAGCAAAATAATGTCATCCAGTTTGTACTTACACAGCATTTCTAATTTGGTCGGCTTCTTTTTGGCAGATTATAGTTTTGTCGTCTTGCAGAACAGAACCATAGAGTCTTAAATTTACTTTCTGAAAGCAAAGCACAGAAGACAATAAATGACCTGAAAATCACCTATCATTTAGACCATGTTCTTACTTTGAACAGTGCTGCTTATTTAATTTCTGAATTAAAAAAAACCTAGAAATATTCCTGATTTTTTATAACTATTGCTTGTATATGAACCTCTGAATTGTAAAGCGCTGGGGAATATGTTGGCGCTGTAGAAATAAAGATTATTATTATTTATTATTATTATGGTCACAAAAGCAGCCAACAATGAGCCAGCACTGCTTTTCTGTAGCTCGCTTAATAGATTTGCTGTATAGCCCAGGACAAAATGAGCAGGGTTGTCTCATTATGACTAGAAGGTAGAAAAGTTATTGACATCTCAAATGTATTGCTAGAGGTCTAAACAGACAGCGCCAAAATACACACAGAGGGGGTTCTGTGCACATCTTTGCTGTTAAGTGATTACTTTACACTGTATAATCTATGTTATCAATTAACTCCTATTAACTGCATCTGGTATAAAGCACATATATCCTACTGTACTGTCTATACAGAAAATGTAATAGTAGCAATGAATCCAGGTCACTATTTCTATATCCACTCTCTGTTCAGAGCCCAGAGAAAGGCCCTGCCATGGCCTGATAATCCAACACCTAAGACTGGAAATTGTGACAAGGATCTGTATCCAGCTCTCTGTGTCAATAATTTGTAGGACCACCTTTCACTGCAATTACTGAGGCAAGTTTTTTGTGGTATATCTCTACCAGCTTGGCCCATCTACAGGTTGAAATTATTTCCAATTTTCTTTTTGCATACTAGCTCTAGCTCAGTGAGATTGGATGGATGTGTCTGTGAACAGCAATTTTCAAGTCTTGTCACAGATTCTCAATGGGATTTAGGTCTGGGCTGTGACTGGCCACTCACACACATGAGTACGCTTTGATTTAAACCATCCATTGTAGCTCTTACAGTATGTTCATAGTCGTTGTCCTGCTAGAAAGAGAACCTGTGCCCTAGTCTCAAGGCTTTTGCAGCCTCTAACAGTTTTTCCTCAAGGATTACCTTGTATTTAGCTCCATACATCTTTCCATCAACTCTGGCCTGCATCTCTGTCCCTGCTAGTGTTTTCAGGTTGATGTACAATGTAAGTTTTCAGCCACACATAGCATTTTGAATGTAGCAATGTCTGATATGTCCAGAGCACCTTCTTCCACACTCTAGCTGTGTATTCTACATGGCATTTGTAAACTACAAATGGGACTTTGTATAGCTTGTTTTCAAAAGTGTCTGTCTTCTTTTCACTCTCCAATAAAGGCCAGATTTGAGGAGTATATGACTAATAATTGTCCTGTAGACAGATTTTCCCACCTGAACTGTGGACCTCTGCGGCTCCACCATAGTGTACATGGGCCTCTTGGCTGCTTCTATAATTAGTGTTCTCCTTGCTCTAGATGTCAGTTTAGGGGCATGGCCATGTTCATGTGTAGGTTTGCAGTTGTGCCATACTTCTTCCATTTTTGGATGATGCTCCGTGAAATATTCAGAGTTGGGCTACATATTTTTAGAACCTAAACCTAATCTATCTTTACTCTTCCCCACAACCCTGACCTGTCTGGTGTGTTCCATGGTTTTCATGATACTGTTTGATCCGTAATGATCTCAAACAAACCTGTGTAGCCTTCAAAGAACAGCTGTAGTTATACTGAGAATAAATTACACACAGGTAGACTCATTTTACTAATTACGTGACTTTTTGAGGCAATTGGTCACTCAGAATGACTGCAGCAGTAATTGCAGTAAAAAATAGTCCTTAAAAGTACTGACTTAGGGGGAACGCAAAAAAGGAGGGGAGCCAGCACTACTTATGAGTGGCATGCAACAATGAGAAAATAAAAAGTGCAATATTCACAAATTCATTCCTACTGTAACAATTCAATGAGATTTTTTGCAAATAATTGATCAATGATTTGAGCACCCCTGCCCCGTCATGGCAAATCTCTATAGGGGGGTCCCTACACTATATTTATAATGTAAAAAACAGCTTTATTTATCATACTATTAAAATCAATGACAAAACAGTATACAAATATCTGACATGCAATAAAAGCTGCAAACATGGAATGACATGTGAGGAGAGGTGAAAAAAGCCTGTGCCAGTGCTGGCAATATACCGAGTGAAATGCACCCAAAATTACCTCCTGACAATGGGGTCAGCCCGAGGGCGGACAATAAATCCCAGCAGGAAAGAGGGGAACAGACCGGGGGTCTGTGGTTACCAACTCCCAAAAATGACCTCCTAAAAATCAGATCAGCCCAGTGGCGAACAATGAGTCCCAGCAGGAGGGAGGGAGGGAAACCATAGGGTCTATAATTACCAGTCAGGGGTGGCACTGGAACAGGCAGGCGGTAGGCAAGGGAAACCCCCCAAGGCATCCGACGTACGTTTCGCTGTCGCTATACTATTTGCTTAATCATGGATGATCATAGACCCTATGGTTTCCCTCCCTCCCTCCTGCTGGGACTCATTGTTCGCCACTGGGCTGATCTGATTTTTAGGAGGTCATTTTTGGGAGTTGGTAACCACAGACCCCCGGTCTGTTCCCCTCTTTCCTGCTGGGATTTATTGTCCGCCCTCGGGCTGACCCCATTGTCAGGAGGTAATTTTGGGTGCATTTCACTCGGTATATTGCCAGCACTGGCACAGGCTTTTTTCACCTCTCCTCACATGTCATTCCATGTTTGCAGCTTTTATTGCATGTCAGATATTTGTATACTGTTTTGTCATTGATTTTAATAGTATGATAAATAAAGCTGTTTTTTACCTTTTTTGAAAACTACTCCTTTCTCCTCTGGTTCCTCAATTCAATGGAGTAAACAGTGAGCCTTTGCTCTCATGGTATTGCAGGGCCACTGTCACTTTGCATTATGTGTCATAAGTTTTTCGTTTTACTATATTTATAATGTATATACGTACCATAAGGTCTCGTGTAATGCGCAGGACCATATAAGAACACCACCTACCTGAGAAATTTCTGAACCGCTCCCATGCTGCAAGGACTGACAACTGCGAGTAAAAGGGTAGCTCAGGTTCCAGTGTGTGTGGCATAACCACACACACCAGCACAATGTCAGAACTGGCCCCCACAGTGCCAGACCAGCAAACATGGATGAGGGCAGAACAGCCTCAGGCAGGTGGTGCCTAAGTAATAATGCCTATCGAACAGGGGGCGGTGGCTGTATGTGAACAGGCACCAACATAAATTTTGATGGCAACAGAAGGAATTTGCAAACCCCACTGGGCGTGCACCACCTGCCTGAGGCTGTTCTGCCCTTCATCCATGTTTGCTGGTCTGGCACTGTGGGGGCCAGAACAAGAGTGGTTAATCCAAGGTTCTACCATATTAAAAAGGGCGGACATCACTAGGATAGGTCTCCTGCAACATGTGACTCCAGCAGCAATCCCCAGGCTAGCAGAAATTAACTCCTGCAAGCCCAATTATTAACAATAGGACAGCTGGTCGATGACCAAGCCTGTCTGTGCAACTCAAAAGCAGCATCATGTGGAGTGTCCAATTCTGCCTCGTGAACAGTGTCAGATGTAGTCCTGACACTTGATGAGATGTGAGCCATACACTGTGTGACAAAACATTCACAGGGTATGAGTAATTTTTCAAGGCACTGTATATCAATACTTTGCCTTGAAAAATTACTCATACCCTGTGAATATCAATACTTCATGTAAAAAAAGTGCAATATATTTCTATGTACCTGCAGCTGTTGTGCTATATATGGAATGTGCAGAATTTCTCCAGCTGCTGGACGATCAGAGGGGTCTTTACTGAGCAACCTGAAATATGAAATTCGCAATGCAGCTATATAAATCATGTATGAAAACTAAAGCAATCATTAATACAACACTTGGAATGTATGAGATTCACCATACCTATTCATCAGTAAATTAAGATCAGTAGAGTAACGGTCAGGTAAAGATGGTGTTGGACCTTCTACAATTTTCAGAACAACAGCTAAGAAACTGTAGCCAGTGAAAGCATGTTCCAAGCAGCACATTTCATGAAGAATGCAACCCACAGACCTATAAAACACATAAAGAGTGAGCTGCAGCTTTCATTAGATGATACATGTGTATAGGAACATCTTTTAGGATGTATAAATTATTACAAAATATTACAGTGTGAGCATATAAAATGTAGTTGATGTTTTGGAGTTTTTACAAAGTTTTAATTGGTATACCTATCTTCAAAAGATGTCTTTATGGTGGAATTTTTGGAAGCAAGAACGGTAAAACGTAAATGTGTAATGATTGCAGCAACATGACAAAAGCCAAATTGTGGTTGCCAAATGACGGGTTGAGAACATCTTCAAAAAGACAGGTCTCGTGGCATTTACCTGATTGAAAATGATGAGTGCAAGCAAACAGTTGCAAGAAGGATAGCCTTAGAATAAGCAACAGGATCAAGGGTGACCAAGGTTCAATGATATGCATAGATTGGATCTTGGCCCATCTGGTCCAATCATACTACAAAGCTGTTGCAGCTAGTGATGGGCGGACCTGTAGATACCCGGGATCAGCAGATCCAACCGAGTTTAATGGAAAAACCAGTTCCGGCCCGGAATTCATTCAGGGTCGGTTCTCATATAAGTCAAAGGGGATCAGAATCCAGCTCTTTAAAATGGTGGTAGAGGGGATAGGGGAATTAGAGCAGGAGTGGTATACTTACTAGTCTCAGGGAACTACGGGAGCCTATATGGATCCGGCAACCTGGGTAATTAAAAAAATTGGCATGAGCTGGGTAAAGTTCTGGGATTGTCACATCTAATGGATGTGACAATCCTGGGTGGCTGCAAGCTGCTATTTTTAGGTGGGGGGGGAGTTATCATTTTATAATGGCTGGGTATCAAAATTGGGGGGACAATACGCCATTTTTTTAAATTATTTATTTAAATAATTTAAAAAAAAGCCGCATGCAGGGCCTCTTATTTTAACATACACCCAATAAGATAAGTGCCCGGTTGGGGGCTGCAGCCTGTAGCTGCATGCTTTATCTGTACTGGGTATCATAATATGGAAGAACCCTACTCAAATTTATATATTTATTTTTACACTATACATAAGCACACAGTGTCAGGGTGGGTGCGCATCTAACTGCAATCAGAGACGCCGGGACAGCTGGTAGGCGAGCGAAGCAGTGCATATGTATGTAGGATAAAGAGCAGCCCCAGAAGTAGTATGAGCGCCTCGGTAATTATAATGCGCCTGCTTTTCCCTTGTTTTCTTTATTTTTCCTTTATTTTTTTAATTACCCTAGTTGCAGGATCTGTTAGGCACCTGGAGTTCCTGGAGGGGTCGGTGCTCAGGTACTTTTGAACCAGCAAGGATCTGGACTTTTACAGTCCGGGTCCACCCAACATTAATTGTAGCACAAAAATCTTAAAAAGTTCATGCTGATGTTGGAACACACAGCTTGTTATGTAACCAAAGACCAGACAGAGTGCTGTACAAGAGGGACCTCCACCATATTAGACCCATGGTTCCCTTTTCAATTGCCAGATTTAATTTGGGACGTTAGATTGTAAGCAATTAAATGCATAGGTATAGAGAGGCTCAAGATTTTATAGTACAGGCAATAAAAAGTCTAAAGGAGTTGTCCTATGGCACAAAAATACTGTTAATTGTATATGAAAAAAGATGACAATACTGATATACTTTCTTATCAGACCTGCTTAGATCGTGCCATTTGGGACTCTTGTTTCTGCATTTGTTCTGGCATGGCTGTGTGTACAAGGTACTTGAAGAGAGCTGTCTATTTGGAGAAGGAGCCTAGCTACTGAAATAAGCTGGAAAGCCAGCCCCCTTCTAACTACTCACCAACACAGACTGCGTCAAAACTAAAGTAAAAGTAGAGGTTCCAAACCTCGGAGAAGGGGCTGAAATAGCACATTCCAAGGATAATTGATTAATAAAGTATATTTCTTACATTTTTGTTACCTTTGACTAACAATAAACACTAAATAATAGTTTTGCAACTGGGTAAACACTTTTTGGGTGGTATAGATTGTGGAGTTTAAATTCAGAAGGTCACTATCCTATAAACACCTGTATATATTCGGCGGGTCAATACAGATGTTGGTTAATAGTGCTGTCCTAAAAAAGTTACTGAGTCTGCAAACATAGAAGAGCTAATCAAAATCAAATGACTATCATTGGGCAGTAATGAAGGCATAGACTCCTGTTGTGCCCATGCCAGCTCCCCTGCTATTAACATATTCTTTGAGGTTTCCTTTGAGTTATTTAATGTTACACGCATAGCAAGCTTTTGTACCTGCATTTAGTTGGCTGTGTAGAAAAACTGACTGTCAATTGTTCCTTCGAGTTTAGAATGAGCAAGCATAGTGCAATCTACTACATTACTATGAGGGATACTGACCTAAATATCTCTGTAATAATAGAGCATTGGAGGTAATATCAAATTCTTGCTAACAGCTAAAAGCTGTGGAGGCTAACAGTTTATATGCAGTGCTTTGGGTATAGAGATTGCGGTCATAGCAGGACGCCTCAGGTGGTCCATATTAGCAGATCACACTATTAAAGACCCATGATAGTTGGTGCCATGTTGATTGGTATTGGAGCCCATGAGCTTTAAGTTATATCACTGCTTTGGGTCCTCTTTATTATAGCATTGTGCAATGCTCACGTGTTATGAAGGGCTTTTTAATATTATAAAGCTGTATCAATGGTGTAATTTAATCAGTAATTATAGTCCACTGATTTACCATAGCATGAACAAGAAATCCGAAATATCGACCCTCATGTAATGAAACGCTATGCTAAAACGGGAAAGAGATAGGCACCTACTGCATCTACATACAATAGCATTGATTAAATACATCTATAATAATAATAGCATGTGCAAAAATATAGAAAGAATGATATGCAATTTACATTATAGCATATATAAGCATTACTAAGATATCTTACTAAACAGCGCTATAGTGTTTATAGCCAAGTAAAACATTTGAGAAAAACTATAAGGACCGCTTTACATAACCCTGTTAACAACACACTTGCCATACTAAACATTATTACTGTATAATATTCATATAGTTAGATAGACTGCATGAAAATAAGCAAGTTATAAATTGACTTGCTTTTTCTATCAGATGTGGATCTCCTGTTGCAAGAACCTTTATCTTACATTGTTTACAGCTTGTTGCCCAGCAGATCGACCACCAAAGCTTGGCTGAGTATGTGCTGTAGTTACATTCCAGGCTGAGGAGTCAACTTACTAGATTCCAGTCAGTGCTTTCTGTCCATACATTTCTATACACCAGTTAGACAACAGCTCACCTCCCCCTTTTTGTCAGCTCCTGATCCAGAGTTGTCATTTTTAGTCCTGCAAAATCACACTCTCTCCAATCATCAGCTGATCTCCTATTCATTGTTCAAGTGAGTTCTGTGCTTGTTATATCTACATGCAAGTATAAGGAAAAAAATTAAGGAGGCAGCACTTCATAGATTGTAAAAGAGAGAGACCTTTATTGGCCCATAATTTGTGGTAGCAAGGTTTCGGTTCCTAAAAACTGAAACATTGCTACCACAGCTCATGGGCCAATAAAGGTCTCTCTTTTTTGCACTCTATGGAGTGCTTCCTGCTTCATTTTTACCTTATATGTTGTCAATTGAATTGTTTCTTGTAGGCCTTGCACCCACAACAAAAGGAATATTTTGTGCTGCTCTTATTTTTTTCATGTCTACTGTATATATGCAATTATAGTGATAACTAGAGATGAGCGAACATTTGGAAGTTTGGTTCGGCAGGTATGGTTGAACCTTTAAACAGTTTGTTTTTTGACCCCAACTTGATCTGAACCTCAATGGTAGTCTGTAATTGGCCAGTCCGTGGCATACTGCCAGCCATAAGTAGATCACTTCTGGGGGAGGGTGGGTGGAGTTTTCATTTTTTTTATTGTGTGTGCACTCTACATCTGGTGACGCTGATTTTACCCCCAGTGCGAGCCATTCAAACACTCATTCTGCACTTAGTAAACTTGTTCACTTTTTGCAGTCAGCAAGTGTTTTGTTGTCGTCCATTTAAATTCTGGATTTCCAGTGTATTTATGGTCAAGCTGTGCCCTATTTCCCATAAATTTTGTGTGCCATTTGTCTATTTATATATGGGTGGTAGCACGCTTCCATTTTAATTTGGGTGGTGCCATCTCTAATAGGTTGTATTCAACCATTCAAACACTGCACGTGGCTCACACAGAGCTGAGAATCACTCATACCCAAGCACAGCGCTTGAGTGGCTGCACTTGTAACTCACTCGAACTTCGAACCCAAACTTTGTTTTCTTTTGGAAGATGGTTTCGAAACCTGAACTATGAACATCAAACCTCAGGTTCACTCATCTCTCGTGATAACAGTGTAAGCTTCAGAACAAGCCCACAACAGAAAGTTAATGTGTAGCCTGATAAGCTCCCTTAGGCCGGTTTCACACATCAGTTTTTTGCCATCAGGCACAACCCGCTGAAAAAACTGATGCGACGGATCCGGGGAAAAAAGGATCAGTCGCATCAGTTTTTTCCATCCGTGTTTTCCGTTTTTTGACGGATCCATTTTGATACTGAGCATGCTCAGTGTAAAAAAACAGAATTTGGCACCGGATTCCGGCATATGACAGATGACGCCGGATTCGGCGTCCATAGGCTTCCATTATAAAAAACGCCGGCGCGATCTGTTTTTTCGCCGGAGACAAAAAAACGTTCACTTCAACATTCCATCCGGCCACCGGACGGCGCAATCCGGCGATAATAGACGTCTATAGGGGAAAAAACGCATCCGGTGGTAATAGACGCCGGATGCGTTTTTTCAGGTTTTTGCCAGATTGTGCCTGATGGAAAAAAATTGATGTGTGAAACCAGCCTTAATGAGTTGTTCTTGACTCCCCAGCAACAAAAAAGTGAAAGAGACTGTAGAGCAGTGTGCTGTTGAAGACACATTAAACAAATTATAGTAAATCCAATTACATAAAACAACACTAAGCAAAATATTTTGGCCACTAAACACTACACCTCATATCGTAATAATAAGTATAAAGAATAGGTACATAGAAATGAATGCACAAAACAGACTTACTACTAAGAGACCCAATTGTCAATGGTACACAGAGTGCAAAACACATCAGCACATACGCAAAACTAAATCATGAATATTTAGCAATCACATTCTTACCTATTTAAGTGTATTTTGGTAGTTGCTAACAAAGTGTAACACTGGCATTCAGCCCCAACATACATTTCACATACATAGATTTTGTTTCCTCAGGGGGATGTGGTATACTAAAATGTCCCTCATGGCATTAAATAAACTAAAATCTAAGGGCGTGGCTAACTATGGAAGTGTGAGGAGGCACTTTCTGGAGCTCCTGCAGCACAGAAACTAATCCATCGGCATCCACAAGAACCATGGGCAAAACAAACAAGAAAACTAAGGCTAGAGCATCCTCTCAGCCCCCTGCTACTAAAGGGAACATTGCACAGCTGCTCACCCGCTCAAATCCTCCCGGGATTTCCAGCAGGCGACACCGGGAGATCAGACTCAGGACATCCACACAGCGGAGCATGCGTCTCCTGGAGTCGGCTGCCTACCTAACATACCGGGCCAAACAGTGCTGAATCCACCGACCCCATCTGATGTAGAAACCAGTCGGCAGCCGCCCATGAGACCGGAGGATGGAGGAACAGCAGCATGGCAAGATGGCGACTCCCCATGCGGCGACGCAGATGGCGACGTAAATGGGAACGCACCTGCGTTCCCAAAGAAGGTAACGGCCGGCGGAATCGGAGAGGGAGCCCTCCAGGGAGACCGCAGTTGCGCTGGTGACGGAGGGGGGAGCGGACGGGCTGCGTCGGCCCTCGATGAGGTGAGAAGCAGGGGGGAGGGGAATGGCGGCGCTTCCCCCATCCACGATGCGGGAGACGGCGACGCTGCACACACCCCCCCAGCAGGCCCACAAACACCGATAAAACCGCAGGGAAGCGGAGAAACCCATGTGATAACGAGTCCCCCCCCCTCACCCGACATACATGAGATGGAGCCACAGGGGAAAGAAGGAGCTGATGGGAGGCGGCGTTCCCATGCTGTCCTGCACTCACCTGCAGAGATAACCATAACACCTCATAAGTTGTCAGGCGCAGTAATGGGATCGCCTGTGAGACCCACAATGGAGCACACTACACAGGGGCTGTGGTCTGACCCCCCCCGTCACGCATTCCTCTGGGTCCTCAGCCAAATGGTCACCTGGCTCTTCCTGGCTCTCGGCCTCCCCCAGAGATGGTGGTACATTAGAGGCCGAGCTAAAAGCACCTTCACCTCGAAAAGAGGCACTGGGAGATAGAATGACACCAGAATGCATAGGCACCCCCATGGAATTGTCAGACAGAATCACGGCCACCACCAGACCTGACCACCAACTACCTGAGAATAAGCAACTGTTTATGCACACTCCTATAGAGGAAGACAGATCAACCACTCTGGCAGATATACGTAGACTACTAGAATCAATTCCCACCAAACAGGACATAACTAACCTAACAACTAAGATTGTCTCTGAATGCAAGCAAGAATTCTCCCAGTTCCGCTCGGAGTTAACAGATCTTTCATCAAAAGTGGGCTCCCTATCTCAAGCTCATGACTCCACGACGAAAACCATACAAACACTGACGGATACCGTTAAACGCCACTCCTAACTAATACAAAATCTTCAATCTTCATTGGATGATCTTGAAAACAGAAATAAGAGAAATAATTTGAGAATTAGAGGCCTCCCTGAATCCATTACCACTACAGATATTCCATCAACACTGACTACCATCTTTAATGGATTGCTAAGACGCCCACCGGACACTTTCATTGAACTTGATAGGGCCCATAGAGCACTACAGCCCCCAGACCCAAATAACCCCCAACCAAGAGACATAATCTGCCGGATTCACTTCTACCAACTTAAGGAATCAATTCTGCAGGCGGCACGCAAGAAACAAACCATCTCCCACCAAGGTCACCCCATCCGAATCATGCCAGATTTATCACGATTTACACTGGCCCAAAGAGCGACCCTCAAACCCCTAACGAGCCTTCTACAGGAAAGGGAGATCCCCTTTAGATGGGGGTTCCCCTTTTCTTTATCGGTTCGGAGGGGCCTAAAAACCTTCACAATAAGAACCCCGGGAGACATACGAGGTTTCCTGTCCGGATTGGGACTACCGAACATTAATTTGCCTGAGTGGGTGAAGCTAATTGAAAATGGCACGGTTTTAACTGGGAGACCCCCAAAATCCCGAGATCACCCCCTTGTAGGCCCTCCCTCCAGAGAAACACTGAAGGGAGGTGACAAAAGAGGACCGACTGCGAGCCGTCGCATTACACCCTAGCGACCGAATCCAGTTAACTTGTCTGTAAAACGGTAACTATCGAGGGAATTGTTTCCCATTTGGACACTCCAGCTTCCCAACAAGAACCCGGGACTCCGTGACTTTCATATGTTGCAGAGATGCTCTTGAAAGAATAGTTAAACACTATTAGTTTATAACTAAAATTTGCCTCACGCCCAGAGACTTATTACCTTATCCAATAGCCGATGGATACTCAGTTACTTCAAGTTATATGGTTAAACCAGTTAAAGTGTTACGCAGGCTCCTGTGCCACCTTGCCACTTGCTGGACCAGACTTCGCCCCACATAGGGTGGGAGCCTCTGTCCGGCCTACCAAGGTTGCACAAGCTCCTGTTTCACATTAGTACCTCTCCTAGGTTGTTTGTTGCACAGAGGCTATACCTCTGAGCCTTTAAGTTTGCTGAATCTCTATTTCTCTATCCCCTTTCTACATTCTAATCTTTCTATCTTTACTTATTTCACGGCATTGCACGAAGCTTCCCACTCACCGGTGTTGCACTATCGTTTACCCTGAATGACGGAATTAAGAATCGCCTCCTTCAACGCTAAGGGTCTGAACACTCCGGAGAAACGGGTGCAGGTCCTGCACCATTTCCATCGACATAAGGTACAGATAATCTGCTTCCAAGAAACACACTTTAAAGAAAACCACACTCCTATCATCAACCATAAACAATACACATACGCATTTTGCCAACAATCCTAGCAACAAATCTAAGGGGGTTGCAGTCGCCATACATAAATCCCTCCCCCACCAAATTCTTAGCTGTACAATAGATAAAGAGGCGAGATATATTATTCTTTCCCTAAAGGTCGAGGGTCAGATATTAACCCTATTAAATGTATACGCCCCTAACCAGGACCAAGCTAACTACATCTCAAATCTGATAGACGAGTCCTCCCCCTTGGTACAGGGGTCGGTAATTTTATGCACTGACCTCCACCTTACTTTAAACCCGGTATTGGACAACTCAAAGAAAAAGTCTCACTTATCATACAAAGCTATCAAATATGTTAAAAAAGCTCTCCTCAGGTTACAGTTATGTGACGTGTGGAGACTACAACATCCCGAGGTCAGAGACTATACCTTTTACTCAACACCGCACGATTCCTATAGTAGGATTGATTATATCATGGTCCAACACTCAGCTCTCCCCTGGGTGTCCTCTACGGCAATCGGTAACATACTGTGGTCCGACCACGCTCCAGTTTACTGCTCTTTAACGATCCCTTCCATTTCTAAAACGGTGCGCCCATGGCGGTTGAATGAGAGCTTGCTGGAGGACCCGGTGTGTGTGGCGGATGTACGGGAATCCATAGGACACTTTCTCTCAGACCACATTACTGACACGACTGCCCCAATTCTCAAATGGGAAGCACTTAAATGTGTTTTGAGAGGGGTCCTTATTAAACATGGCTCCCGTTTGAAGAAGGCCAAAGCCCAAGCCCTTGGTTCTGCCCTACAAACAGTTACCAAATTGGAATTAGCCCATAAAAATGCACTCTCGACAGAAACACTAAGACATCTCCTCAAAGCAAGACAAGACGTAAAACATTTGCTAGACGAATCTTATAAGCGGTATCTCCAAATTGGGCGCAGCAGATTCTATGAATTTGGTAACAAACCGGGGAGAATGGTTGCGAGAGCCCTTCGCGCTCAGTGCACCCAGAATTTTATCCCCTGTATCAAGGGGGTCAACGACTCCTTGGTCCACACAACGGCAGAGATCTCCGACACGTTCCACTCATACTACGAAGCTTATATAATCTCCCCAAACCAGTGAGCCAGCCACTCCCAATCACGTCCCCTTTCAACGCCCCTAGACCAGAAATCATAGCCGAACTAGACAACCCATTTGCCCACACTGAACTGTTAAATGTAATAAAGAACCTACCAAATAACAAAAGCCCAGGACCAGATGGGTTCACAGGGAAATTCTACAAAACACTGGTAGACCTTCTATCCCCTGTGATGCTGGTCGCATTTAATTCCATCTCCGAGTCCTGTCTGTTCCCTGCCCAATCGACGGCTGTGTTTGTCACCGTGATCCCTAAACCGGGAAAAGACCCAAATGTTTGCAAAAGCTACCGCCCAATTTCCCTCCTGAACACGGACCTAAAAATTTTTGCAAAATTAATAGCAAATAGATTGAGCCCACTACTCCCCTCGCTGATCCACCCTGACCAAGTGGGCTTTGTCCCAGGGAGAGAGGCGCGGGACAACACCCTAAAAACCTTAGATATTATACATCACACTAAAACCCACAAAATACCGATGATGGTCCTTTCCCTTGACGCCGAGAAGGCATTCGATAGAATTTCTTGGTCCTCTCTCGTGCAAACCCTTGCACATATTGGCTTCGGTCCCTCCTTCCTTGCTAAAATTCTTTCTCTATATAACCACCAATTCGCTAACCTAAAAATTAATGGCTCATTATCAAACCCCTTCACCATCCACAACGGTACCCGACAGGGATGCCCACTATCCCCTCTTCTCTACATACTTATCATGGAACACCTCCTGGTGGCCATTCGTAACCACACTGAGATTCGCGGAATTAAATTAGCTGGCAAAGAATATAAATGGTCAGCGTTCGCAGATGATGTACTAATTTATATAACAAATCCGGTGACTTCACTCCCTAATTTACTGGATCTGTTGGAGAGATTCGGTAGGTGGTCCAACTTTAAGATCAATATGGACAAATCCGAGGCTCTCAATGTAACTCTCACTGATGAGATGGTGCACGATCTGAAGTCGCACTACCCATTTAGGTGGCCCCCGGGCAATGTCATTACCTATTTGGGCATCCGTCTACCCTCGGATAGCTCCAGATTGTTTGCGTTGAACTTTCAGCCATTTCTCTCCAAATTAGAAAATAACTTAACCACCTGGGAGCGGGTGAGTTTCTCCTGGTTCGGGCGCATTAATATATTAAAAATGACAATCCTCCCCAGGCTGTTATACCTATTACACACAATTCCAACTCACATCCCAACGACATTTTGGGAGGGAATCAGGCGACAATTTAAGAACTTTGTATGGGCGTCAAAACACCCGAGACTATGATGGGAGACTCTAACGCGTCCTAAGGAGGCTGGAGGAACGGACTTACCAGACTGCCGTCGTTATTATTTCGCGGCAGCACATGCTCGAATACTGGACTTAATACATAGCTATAAGACGAAGTTATGGGTGCGCCTGGCAACTGACATATGTCCGTTCCCGGCTGGAACCCTGCCTTGGTTACGCCCGTCCATAGTTCCAAAGAATCTGGAAATATCCTACACAACAACTAACACGTTAAAGACCTTAAGCGCTCCTTCTCTGAAAAAAGGACTGGTAGATGGGATTGGCCCCTTGTTTCCCATATCGGGTAACCCTAAGTTCAAACCGGGATGTGGAGCCCCGGCATTTTTAAGTAGCTCCAAGTCCCGCCCTCTATGTTTTCACCAGGTGGCCCCAAGCGGTGTACTATTGCCACTCAGTGCGATCCTGGGAGAAACCCCCACCACTCCACGTCATGAATATGAATACACCCAACTCCAGCACTTTTTTATATCAATCCCTGAGAAACCAGCTTTGACACGCCCCCCTTCAACGTTTGAAACGCTGTGCCTCGCTAAAACTATTATACCGCATGCGACTTCGGTGGTGTACAAATTGCTCTCGGAAAAAGATCTGCTCTCCCTCCCCTCATACTGTAAGGCCTGGGAGTCAGAACTAAACAAAACTTTGACAAAATCCCAATGGAACAAATGTTTTTTGCTTTCACACAAATCAATCATAGCATCTAAGTCGCAAGAAACAAGCTACAAGATAATATCAAGATGGTACAGGGTCCCAGTCACAATAAATAAATGGTTTCCAGGGGGTTCCGGATACGTGCTGGCGCTGCGGTGCAGAATTGGGATCGATGACTCACATATGGTGGTCCTGCCCGACACTGAGCGCCTTTTGGAACGGAGTCCTCAGGACGGTGTTGGAAGTAACAGGGATCTCAATACCACAGACCCCAGAAGCAATCTTGCTCTATATGTTCCCCATATCCGCTTCCAGATTTAAAAAATCCCTGCTCAGACACCTACTACAGGCTGCGAAAACTGTAATCCCCAGACACTGGAGATCCATGGATCCCCCGTCTTTGGAGGAGTGGTTTGCAGAGGTGGACCTAGTGCACCGTATGGAGTCCCTGGTGGCTTACTCACAACAAGAAAGAGACACAGTTGCCCGGACGTGGTTTCACTGGGAGGCGTTCCGGTCCTCTCCTCTTTACCGCCAGATCTTGAAATAAAGTGCAATGCTCTAAACTTCTTTTTCTGTTTTTCCTTCCTTCCTTTACAGCTTAATTTTTTCTTCCCCCCTCACACGTTCTTTTCCTTTTCATTCATGGTAGAGAGATCCCCGAATTGAGGGGATGAGGTTGAAAAATTTATAGGATTCTATATATGATTGTTATAACCTTGACTACCTTTTCACCCTAAAGATAGATGATGGGTGCTGTTGATAGTATTAGTTCTGGTTAATGTGATTTGACTGGACTGCTTTCATTATTAATTCTTAACATATAGTCATATCAAAGATTTATGAAAACACCCAACATCTAAGGGATTTTATATATTTTCTTGAATGTCTATGTTTTCTTTTGTTTGTGAATATCTTGAAAATCAATAAAAATCTATTGTTTAAATAAACTGAAATCTGGTCATGTGACCGGAAAACAGCTGGTGCGTTCAGCGAAAGTGGCGCAAGCAAACTGCCGGGCGTGTCAACCACCTAGTCCATGGCTGTCAAGGCATACCACGCATGACAGGCAACCAGGGACGCATCATGTACCTATTCTTTATATCTAATATTATTATATGATGTGTACGGTTCAGTTGCTAAAACATTCTGCTTGTTGTCTTATATAATTGGATTTACCATAATTGCTATGCATGTTTCTTTAATAAAGCAAAAAAAAAATCTACAAAACCTCCCTTTTTCTTTTTGCTTCATGCTGAAGACACATGTACAAAAAAATCCTTTAAATCATTGCAACATTTAAAAAAAAAAAAAATTTGTATACAATTCCTATGCAGAGCTCAATGATATAACCTACTAAAGCAACCCTCTGATTTTTGACCCTGGCACTATGTTTATTCTTTCCACTAATCTTTGCTTAACAACTAAATACACTTTAGGAAAAATAGAAGGCCTGAAAGAAAGGAATATGGCTCCCGGATCAGACTACGCAGATCGTTTGTAGTCTGTCACCATGGAGACAAGAGTTGTGGATATTAGTAATGTTTTTATCTCATGTTTAGATTTAGAGACATAGATAAAACTCTAATCCTCAATGTCTTGGAATACATTTTCTTTTTCACATAAGACAAATATATGCTGAAGTAAAACATGAATAAACATTTAAACAAATTTGGGAAAACTACACATTTAATAAAACTGCATAGAATATCCCATTTGACACATCAGTTGAAAATATTATGTATTATGTGACGGCCTGAGCCTGTAGAGTTCCCAAAGAAATCAAATCTGATTTGGAACTACAACAATTATAATGAGACCCAGGGGGAAGATGTTGTCACTGTCTTCTTTATCAATGTTTGGGGTTGGAAGTATAGTGTCATTTTTGTATTTATTCCCAAACACCAAGAAAAATGTAACTGTAGGGTCTTTTGTGCCAAATAAATGCTACCATATTGAATAGGATATGTTGTATCTCGTAAGGAATTTCCACTCTAATATCGATAGATGTGCTCTCATTATTTATATCCTCTTATATATTAAGAAGGATTACCACTGAGGTTTGAAGGCCCTGAAGCAACACAATGTCAAATTCCTCTATAAAAGTATAGACAAGTAAATGAAGAAATATTCATTACTTATAGTACTGTGGTACCATAGCTATACATAATTTACTATAAAAATGTGACTTGAATGCACCATTATATGCTTAAAAATCAGGACAATATTTGCAAAAACTTTGTCCCAAAGTTTACCAATAGAAATAAGTAATGGAAAGATGGATGAAAGGAAACAGAATTATCTAAAAGTCTCAAGTCCAAAATAATGGGATTGAAACAGAACCCCATCATAACAAAGACATTAACAATAACAAGACAAATGTAGTTAATGAGTCTAAGGGGTACTTTACACGCTGCGACATCGCTAGCAATTGCTAGCAATGTCGAGTGCGATAGCACCCGCCACGTAGCACAGCCGATATGTGGTGATCGCTGCCGTAGCGAACATTATCGCTACGGCAGCGTCACACGCACATACCTGCTCTGCGACGTCGCTCTGACCGGCGAACTGCCTCCTTTCTAAGGGGGCAGTTCATTCAGCGTCACAGCGACGTCACAGCAGCGTCACTGAACCGCCGCCCAATAGAAAAGGAGGGGCGGAGATGAGCGGCCGGAACATGCCGCCCACCTCCTTCCTTCCTCCTTTTCCAGTGGACGGAGGTAAGGTGATGGTTGTCGCTCCTACGGTGTCACACACAGCGATGTGTGGTGCCGCAGAAGCGACGAACCACATTGCTACTGAGCAGAAAATGATATTTTGTTTTAGGACAACCTCTCCATGACCACCGATTTTTCCCTCTTTTGCGATCGTTTACAGTCTCTCAGAGGAGTCACACGCTGCAATCTCGCTAACGAGGCCGGATGTGCGTCACAACCACCGTGCCCCCGACAATATCTCCTTAGCAATATCGCAGCGTGTAAAGCACCCTTAAGACACCATAGCATAGTTTTCTGCACAAGAAAATGAATCAAACTGATTCCAGAATTTCAGACTTTGGCCTCTATTTGCCGCATTATACTCAATGGATTGCTCGGAACCAGCCATAGTCTTAATGCACCCCTCGTTTTTCATGTTTAAGCTGTTGTGATGGAATAAAGAATAAATTTCCATGAGTGCCATTTATGCCCTTTGAAACATTTTACAAGGCTAAGTTTATTTCTGGAATAAACTAATAGCATGACACCCTAAATCTTACAGGGCAGTATTCCAACAAGATAATAACCCCAAACACATCTCCAAGATGACCACTGCCTTGCTAACGAAACTGAGGGTAAAGGTGCTGGATTGGCCAAGCATGTCTTTGCAATGCTTTTTTGGTGCATTTTCCTGTGAGGAGATGCAGATTTTCTGCAACCAAATCCACAATGAGTGCACATAGCTTAAGCCAGTAATCTGCCATTGAGTTCACCTCAGGTGAGTACATAGTGCTGAAATTTGTACACCGTATTAATGCACCAAATCTGCATTTCCTAGCAAAAAATAGCATCACAATTGCATCAAAATCGCATTGTCTTTTGATGCGGTTTTTGCGAGAACATGCAGATTTGGTGCAGGAATATGGTGCATAACTTTCAGCACCAAATCTGCACCTCTTGCATAAAAACATGGTTTTCTCCTGGGAGATGCAGGTCTATGAACTCAGTGACCTCACCTGAGGTGAGGTCACTGAGTTTAATGAAGTCACGTGAGGTCAGTTTACCTGTGGTCAAAGCTGGGGTACCATGGGAACCTCTAGCTGTGACCACAAATAAACTGAGTGACGTCACCCCTCATCAGTGTGGCTCAGTCAGCCTCAGCCTGAAGCCACAGTGCCCGGGCATGTTCTGTGCCCACGTGCTGTGCCTTCAGAGCTGGAATTGTTGTGAGACCTCATGTAGATTATGTCAGAACTGGGTGTCGGTCACGGTTATTACTGATTACAAAAATCTGATGTATCTTGAGTTAGCCAAAAGACTTACTGTAATTCTAGGCAAGGTAGACGGGTCATGTTCTTCTCTAGGTTTGATTTTCTAGTGACAAAAAGCATGCACACCTTTGCTCTATTCATTTTTTACGGGAGCCAGAGATAGCGGAATGCTATTCTTGGCTGTCTTCTGCATGCATTAGGAGGGCGTTCTCTGGATTGATAGAGATTGCAGCAGTTGGAACCCCTATGGAAAGCCACACAGAACTCTCACTCATTGCTTGAGTATTGTGTCTAGCATTTAGTTTAGTTCCAGTCTCCATCTCTTGAGAATTGTTACTCAGACCATTCCCACTCCTCTTCGGATTGTTTCTACTATTCCTAGTGCGACTTTCAATAACTCCAACGACTACTTGCTGTGCCTTGCTCATGCTCATGCTCCTTCAGCCACTGGTTTCCAGGTGTACTCCACCAGTATCATAAGACAGAAATGTATCCCTATGCTGTGGATACACACTTTCAGAACAAAAATTCAAATAACCAAGGACTTTAGATACAGCAGATTGGCATTGGAGTTTATATTTAATTACAGGATTAAAGGGAATCTGTCAGCAGGTTTTTGTTACCTCATCTGAAAGCAGCATGAAGTAGGCAAAAAGAGCCTGAATCCAACAATGTATAACTTAGTTTACTGGGTACAGTGGTTCTGACAATGAGAAGAATTTTCAGATTTAGCATGTAGCAGAACTCAGAACGCTAACCTCACCGACATCACAGCTGTATGTGTACAATGTAAGGCAATGTAGACAATAAGCTGTTTGCCACTCGAGTGGGCATGTTGGACTACCAGGCACAAGGCAACAAGTCTGAGCAATGATAAGGTCCTGGTGCTAAAACAATCACTAATAAGAGACGAATTGCTGAATTTTGTGTTCTAACTCCTACAGAATGCGGTCTTCAGATTACATAGTAAAATGTTGCTGACAGATTTATTTTAAAGTGATTGTACAGCAAGTAAGTAATTAGTTTCAGAATGACAGATATAAAAACAAATATTTTGCTTTTGTACAAAAATTTAAAATGTTTGTTTTTTTTACCCTTGTATGTTTAGTTTAGGGTGAAACAGGTTTTGTTATAGGAGAAATATTTTGGCTCATATAATGACCTAAACACTGCGAAGCTTGATGTCTATAAATCCACAGAAAGCTCTTCTAATACCAATTTAATCAGGTACAAACAAGATAAAAAGTAATGGTCCTAGTATAGATTTTCATGTTTCAATATGAGACATTTCCAGTCTTGTTGATTGGGCATGTTGGAATCAGAGACACCCAATTCATAAGGAGGTGCAAGCCTGTTAATTAATCAGGTGGGTCAAAAAAGTGGCATGTGTCTCCTTGCGCCTCACCACAAATCTACCTCCTGTTAGAAACTGGAGAAAAATTGATGGCTTAACCCCTTAAAGAACAGGTAATTTTTTGGTTTTGGGCTGTCCTTTTTTCCTCCCCTTATTCTAAGAGCCATAACTTTTTTATTTTTCTATGGGCTTGTTTTTTGCGGGATGAGTTCTACTTTTGAAAGACACCATTCATTTTATCATATGATGTAATGGTTAGCGGAAAATAATTCCAAGTGTGGCATAATAGCAAAAAAATTGAACTTCTGCAATTATTTTGTTTTTTTTATTTGCAGCATTAATTTTACCATAAAATGACCTTGCAATATGATTCTCCAATGTTTAGTTTTTATTTAATTTAAGTGGTGAAATTTTTTTTGAAATTTTGAAAAAAAAATCTTGCTTGTATCACGACTTTCTAAGAGCTGCATCGTTTTCAATTTTTTGGATCTGGAGCAGTGTAGGGATTGTTTTTGTGGCTCGAGCTGATGTTTTATTGCTACTATTTGGGATATTATGTTTTGATCTTTTGTTGTAATAAAAACTGCAATTCTGTGGTTTTGATGTTATTTCTCATTACGCACTTTACCGATGGTTTAATTTATTTTATATTTTGGTAGATTGGATTTTTACAAATGCAGCGATACTAACTATGTGTATTTATTATTTACTTTTTTATTCCTTAATTTTTAATGTGGTAAAAGGGGATGATCTAAGCTTTTATATATCTATTTATTTTTATGTTTTTTAAAACATTTTTTTCTCCTTTATACTGCATTTAATAGTCTCTTTAGGGGCCTTGAACCTGCAATACTCTGATCACTTGTTCTATGTACTCCAATGTCACAGTCTCGTATGAACTCCAGTCACAGGCTAGTTTTCCCAGGAGCACTGTGATGACAAACCTAGGGGTCATCAGCTGACTCCTGGCTGTCATAGCAACTCATCAATATTCCGCGATTGCTTTGGGGGGGCAACGATGAGGGCTCAGAACAGCGTGCCACTGTCAGAGATTGCATATAAAGGGAACCTGTCACCGGATGTTTATAATACTCACCTCCTCTTTTGTCCATCTTTATCCTCCTGCTGAAGCTAGTGTGGATGACACATTCTACGTCATACACACAAGCGGAAATGATGTAGAACGCGTTATCCACACTAGCTTCAGAAGAAGGAGGATAAAGATGGCCAAAAGAGGAGATGCAGACGCAGAGAACAGAGACGCCCATCCGACCAGTCTGCTCTGCACCGACCGTTAGGTAAGTATTATAAACATCCAGTGACAGGTTCCCTTTAACAGGTTAACAGCCACGGGTGGAGAGCTGATCCACTCATGTTGGAGCTGTTGGAGGCAGATGAAAGCTGGATGATTCAGCATTCATCTGCAGGGAAATATGTCGGTTCAGCATGTGAGCCCACACCAAAGGCAGGGAAACAACTCATGACGTACGTTGCACATCATGAGTTGGGAAGAGGTTAAAGTGCTCCACATTTCGCCATGAATTAGATGAGCAGAGGTCACCATGCCACATCCTCCTACCATCCCACCCCAGGTCCACCTATTTTGATGGAGCTGACCAAAAAGGTCAAAAGTTGCAACACGCTAGCTCAGACTTTCATTGTGAAAAATGTTACTGACTTTCTTTCACCATGTTTCTGATGTAAACACTTGAATCAAGGGCCTAAAGCCTGCTTTACACGCTGCAATATATCTTACAATGTGTCGGCGGGCTCACGTTGTAAGTGACGCACATCCGGCATTGTGAGTTACATTGCAGTGTGTGACAGGTACGTGCGATTGCGATTGAACGTTAAAACGTTCATCGCATACACATCGTACCTGTCTCTAGAATTGCACGTCAGATTGTTCATCGTACCCGGGGTAGCACACATTGCAGTGTGTGACACCCCGGGAACGATGAACAGATCTTACCAGCGTCCTGCGGTTCCCGGCCCACAATGCGGAATGAAGGAGGTGGGCGGGATGTTTACGTCCCGCTCAGCTCCGCCCCTCCGCTTCTATTGGCCGGCTTCCGCGTGATGTCAATGTGACGCCGAACTTCCCTCCCACTCCAGGAAGTGGACGTTCGCCGCCCACATCGAGGTCGTATGGACGGGTAAGTACGTGTGACGAGGGGTTACTCGTATGTGCGGCACGTTCAACAAATTGAACGTGCCACACATACGATGGGGGCGTTGGAAATCGCATACGAAATCGTATGTGAAATTGCAACATGTAAAGCAGGCTTTAGTCTTTTAACCAACTTGTCTATTTTTTTCAAATTGCACTAATGCCAATTTTATTTTTTCTTTCATATAATTGTGTGGGGTTTTTTTGCATATGAATGTCGTGCTTTATTATTATAACTCATCTTTATTTGTACAATGTAATTAGCCATAAATCAGTGCCATTGCAGAGCATTAATGTTGGCGATTTTTGTTTTTAATGGACTATTGATTAGCAGTTTTGTGCCAGTTTAACATCTGCTGGATAAGGCTTTCATTTTTGAAAATTCTACACAATTATAAATAAATGCTAGCATCTCCACACATAATTACAGTGTGCCACAAAAAAATAATATATGGAAATTAAGTAGATCTTCAAAAAGAGAAGTTTATCCTTGGTCACTTGTGCTTGGTTTAGGTCCACAACCTCCTCCCAATCATCTTTTATGTTTTAAAATGTCAATTTTAATTAGAAAACATCTCCGAGCTGAAGAAACCTGATTAGATGTTCAGCAAGGACTTAATGAATACATTGCTGTAATTTAGAAGTTTGCTTTAAATAACTGTTTTATAAAAGCAGATTGTAATAACATATGCATGGTTAAATCTAGGACTACAGAAATAAGGCTGCAATGTGCATCTGTCTTTCTACATAGAACGGAGTTTTCACTGTTGATGTTTCAGGCATCAGTGAAAGTTAATTTAGTTATTAGGGTAATAGTTTATTTTAGGTTACTAATTTACTTGCTAAGTTTTTGAACTGTAAAGGCAAAAACTATAAGCATATTATACACACTAGCAATTAGTGGGTTCAATAATTCCAGCATTGCTATATATTTATATCAAGTGCAGAAAAATCCAGTGTTTAGGCAAACTGTGTATTCTAATATTAGCAGTAAAATGTGTTATGTGACATCTCACTATTGTAAATTGCTACCTTACCAAGTTTTTTCACTAGAGATGGGCGACTAGTGAAATATTTGGGTTCGGATTATGCTATCCGTATATTAAGTACTATTCCAGTATTCATCACTAATAACTAATCTGATGCAAGTCAATGGGGAACCCGAGCATTCTTCTTGAAGATTTCCCAGAAAAACCCTTGCGTTCCCTATTGTACTTGATATACGAATGTCTTAATCCAAATCCGAATATTTCACTTTTCGCCCATCTTTATTGTTCACTAAATGTTTGCTATAACAATACTGTAGTTAAGGCTGGGGCCACACGGGGATTACTGCGATCCCCTTGCATGAGACTCGGCTCGTGCTGGCAGTACAGCAGAGCCGAGTCTCATGCTTGTGTCCTTGCAACTGAGGTCCGTTCGTGCGAGCAGACCTCAGCTGCGGGGGGCGGGCCGGCACTCAGGAGGGGAGGGAGGGATTTCTCTCCCTCTCTCCTGCGTAGTCAGCTATAGCCATTCTCGCATTGCACTGGCAGTACACCGGTGTACCGCGAGTGCAGTGCGATTTTTCTCTCGCCCCATTCACTTGAATGGGTGCGAGAGAAAGAGTCTCGGATTACAATCGCAGCATGCTGCGATTGTTTTCTCAGTCCGATTAGGGCTGAGAAAATAATCGCCCATGTGTGCTGACACACAGGCTAGAATTGGTCCGAGTGGAATGCGATGTTTTATCGCACTCCACTCGCACCGATTTTCTCGCCGTGTGGCTTAGCCCTTATAAGCACTCTAATTTAAAGGAACCTATCACCAGGTTTTCCCAATATACACTAATGAGCAAAAAGGTAATAATGTTTTGAACATTTGACTTTCAGGCTCCATGTTTCACCATCCACTACAGTTTCGAACATGAGACTACCTTTATTTTGTAAACAATCATCTTGGCTGTTCCATACATAGTTTTGACTTACAAATGTTTAGTATATGATTAGTTATGCAGATTCTTGTCATATCACTACATTGTTACTGTTTTGCTCCTAAAAATCTAAATTTACATTTTTTCTTATTTTGTTACTATTTTGTAAATTCAACTTTGGCTTTCAATACTGCCTGAATTCTTCTGGGCATGCTCTCAATCAGATTCAAGCCTGTCTCACCCACAATGCAAGTTCTCTTTTACAATGTTATGGTATACTGGCTGACTCACTTGGGTATGTATACAGCTTTTTTTTCAACACTACTCACAAGTGTTTCAATTGGGTTGAAGCCTAAGGGACTGTGGGAGCCAATCCAACACCTCTACTTCATTGTGATTGAATCATTTCTTTGCCAATCTCTACATATGGTTCGGGTCATTGTCCTGCTGGAACACTATGTCGTTCTTTTCATACCTATATTACTCGAGTGGATGAAATAACTCTTCATGTAGGATTTTCACATATACCTCATTATTGAGACCACCAACGATCCTGGTCACGCCTTTCGTTGTGAAACAACCCCATATATTCAGACTTCCTCCACCTAACTTGACAGTTCCTTCAAATATTGTTAGCCCCCTTTTCCCTTGTTTCTTCCAGACTCATTTGCACCAATCAAAGCCTAGTCTATTGACTTTTGTCTTATCACTCCAAATCACACGTTTCCAATCTTCTACTGTCCACTTTTCATTCTCTTTTGCAAACTTGAGCAGACGCTTCTTATAGCAATATCTTTTTTCAGGCCACCATTCCAGATTTGTGTAACGTGCATTACACGGTGCTTGCTTCAATGTCTGTGATGTCACTATAATGAAGTTTACAAGCCACCCCACTGCCGTGTTTGTTGCGCCAGAACTGATAGACCTTGTGAGGAGCCAACTTGTTGACTCCAATATTTTGCCTGGACGTCCACCTCTTGGATTTTAAATGGATTGTTTCAACTGTCATGGCGCTCACATGATGCAGTTTGGCAAGTTTCTTGGCACAGAGACCACTATTGATGAGCTAAATGATGGTGCTCTCATTTTTTGGAAAATCTTCTTCATGGCTGCTTCTCGATTTGAACTAGTGACCTTTCACTTGGGAGTCAACCTAATAACACACTGAGCTATTAGGGAATGTGAGAACAGGTTTTAATTTGTAGTATACAGGAAGGAAAACATTTTTCCACCATCAGGAGCAAAACAGTAACAATGCAGTGATATAACAAGAATCTGCATAGCTATTTGTATGTTTAATAGTTGCAAGTCAAATTTATGTCTGAGATAGCCAAGATGATTATCTATAAAAAAAAAAGGGTAGTCTAATGTTTAAAGCTGTAGTGGATGGTGAGATATGGAGACTGAAAGTCAAAGTTCAAACTGTTGTAACCCTTTTGATCATTGGTGGAAATTAAAGCCACCATCTGTGATGCTTCTTTTCAAGAGATGTACAACCTTATATACAGATTGCTAAGCTACTATCCAAGAGATATTAAAGGTGGTGGCCTTAGTTTATATCGGGAAAACCTAGTTACAGGTTTCATTTAAACCTTTTTTCACATTCTTGAGCATGCCAAATTCTGAACAATGTGGTACATTATGAGGTAATGACTCGGGTCGCCTCAACATATCCTAGTGATTCCGAGATTATTTTTTTGTGCACATTGTACTAACCACATATTAGTGGTTAATTTAGGTTGATATGATTTGCATTTATGTATGAAAAAAAATCAACATTTTATGAAACATTCATAATTTTTTTACTTTGAATTTTTATGCCCTTATAACAGTCATACCACTAAAAATAATTAATAAATAACACTTCCCACTTGCCTACTTTACATAGACAATTTTTTATACATATATTTTTTGTTAGAAATGTAAAATATTATTATTGTTAGGCACCTCTGCATTCCATTGTGACGCATGCGCATTTTAACAACGGGGCACATGCGAAACACAAAATATTTCTTGTCAAACATCAAGGGCATGATATTGCGAATGTGAGTGATTTCTCTGTTTAATACTACAATTTGGGCCTTTGTATTGCTTTGCTTATAGCAGTGGCTCCATTTTTTTTTAGGTCACATGATGTGTTGCATGCCTTAATTTTATCATCTGGGTCACATGATGTGATTCAAGCCTCAATCTTCATCATTTGAGGTCACATGATGTGTTGCAAGCCTCATTCTAATCATCTGGGTCACATGATGTGGTGCGAGCCTCAATTTTCATTATTTGAGGTCACATGATGTGTTGCAAGTTTTAGTTTCATCATCTGGGTCATATGATGTGGTGCAAGCCTCAATTTCAACATTTGAGGGCTATAAATGGTGCCTATATTTGGACACATTTACGGATTGTCCTCTCTCTGTCTGGGATGCTATATTGCTGACTCTGGACAATATTTTCAGTTGTTCCCTGATGAACCCAATATACCCCATATATCGTGGGGGGAAACGCATCAGGACGTGGGACTAAAGATGAGTAACTGATTTTATATTTATTTACTTTATTGCTAATTTGTCACGTGTTCTGCTGCGGTTAGACTAGACACTTAATGGGGCTATTCAGGGAGTCTAGTTAGTAAATGGGGTCACCGGTCACCACAAACCTTTAGGGCAGGGGTGGGGAACTTTTTTTCTGCCGGGGGCCATTTGGAAATTTCTACCAACCTTCGGGGGCAACACCAAATTATCAGCTTGAAAATTACCCTAATATATTTTGTCAAACAATAAATTAATTCACCCCTACATGCCTATGGTGGTGGCTGGAGCTGCTTCTCTTTGGTGCAGCTGTGATGTTTGGTGATATTGATCATGTTACTTCTCACAACTGCTTTTCCAGGTTTGTCTCAGTCTGGAGCACAGTCAACAAATTGGTAGATCATATACATCATGTACGAGACGCTGGAGGCACATACATCACAGGAGGGGCTGGTGGCATGTATATATATATATATATATATATATATACACACACACATCACTGGAGGGGCTGGGGGCATATATATATATATATATATATATATACATCCCAGGAGGGGCTGTGGACATATATATATACATCACGGGAGGGGCTGGGAACATATATATACATCACAGGAGGGGCTGGGGGCATATATATACATCACAGGAAGGGCTGGGGACATATATACATCACAGGAGGGGATGGGGCATATACACATCACAGGAGGGACTGGGGGCATATACACATCACAGAAGGGGATGGGACATATACACATCACAGGAGTTGCTAGAGACATATACACATCACAGGAGTGGCTGGGGGCATATACACATCACAGGAGGGGTTGGGGCTCGGACATACCTGGGGGGCACAGACAGTACTGCTGGGCACAGACTGCACTGGTGGTGGCACGGACAGCACTAGAGGGCTGCGAATAGGACTGGGGGACACGGACAGGACTAAGGGGGCATAAACATCACCAAGGGGGCACAGACAACATTTGGGGGGTGGCACACAGCACTGAGGGGTGGCACACAGCACTGGGAGGAAGGCACATAGCACTTGTCGGCATTCACAGTACTAGGGAGGTACACAACACTGGGTGGAGGGCTAACAGCAGCAGGAAGCAGGACATTCACAGCAGCGGAGGCAGGAGGCTCACAGCACCGTGGGAGGCAGGAGGCTCACAGCACTGTGGGAGGAAAAAGGCAGGATGCTCACAGCACCATGGGAGGCAGGAGGCTCACAGCACCTCAGGAGGCAGGAGGCTCACAGCACCACGGGAGGCAGGAGGCTCACATCTACGCAGGAGGCTCACATCACCGCGGGAGGCAGGATGCAGAAGGATCTCAGCACCGTAGGAGGCAGGAGGCTTATATCATCACAGGAGGTTCACAGCACCACGGGAGGCAGGAGGCTCACATCACCGTGCGAGGCAGGACGGTCACATCACCGTGGGAGGCAGGAGGCTCACATCACTATGGGAGGCAGGAGGCTCACATCACTGTGGGAGGCCGGAGGCTCACATCACCGTGGGAGGCAGGAGGCTAACATCAATGCAGGAGGCTCACGTCACCGCAGGAGGCAAGAGTCACACAGCACCATGGGAGGCAGGAGGCTCACAGAACCGCAGGAGGTAGGAGTCTCACTTCACTGTGGGAGGCAGGAGTTTCACTGCAGAGTCTTTTTGATTGCTATGCATTTTTTTCTGTCTGAGAACCCAGTCCCATCCTTTAGTCATGTGTATTCGATTTCCTATATAGTCAGGTCCCTGGCTTCCCATACACAAGCAGGTTTCAACTGCATATAGAGGTAACATTTGGTTAGGGACCCATACACACCAGCAGGTTTTAACCGCATATAGAGGTAACATTTGATTAGGGACCCCATTAATAAGAGATTACCGTGAAGTGGTTATGGGGCAGTAATGAATTGATCAATACATTAGCTAAATATCTCTTTTTTCAAATAATCCTCAGCAGTTATGCAATGTCACATTTTACTTTATTCAATTTTTCATATGGCTAACTGTGTTTTTCATTCCTTATGTATTATTAAGCAGTCATGCTTGTTCATATTTCTCTGAATTTGGTGTACAGCTCTTACTTCATATAGATTGTGTATATTTTGCCTAGCACCCTGTTCACTTTACAATGGTGTTCCAGCAGTCTTTTTGATTGTTATGCAGTTTTTTCTGTCTGAGAACCCAGTCCCGCCCTTTAGTCATGTTTATTCAATTTTCTATATAGCCAGGTCCCTGGCTTCCTATACACAAGCAGGTTTCAACTGCACATAGAGGTAACTTTTGGTTAGGGGCCCATACACACAAGCAGGTTTTAACTGCATATAGAGGTAACATTTGGTTAGGGACCCCATAAATAAGAGATTACCATCAAGTGGTTATGCGCAGTAATGAATTGATCAATACATTACCTAAATATCTCTTTTTTTTTTTCAAATAATTCTCAGCAGTTATGCAATGTCAAATTTCAATTTTTTCAATTTTTTATATGGCTAATTGTATTTTTCATTCCTTATGTATTATAAAGCAGTCATGCTTGTTCATATTTCTCTGAATTTGGGGTGCAGCTTTTACTTTATATAGCACTGTGGGAGGCGGGAGGCCGGATGCTCACAGCACCGTGGGAGGCAGGAGGCTCATAGCACCTCGGGAGGCAGGAGGCTCACATCACCGCAGGAGGCTCACAGCACCCCGGGAGGCAGGAGGCTCACATCACCATGGGAAGCAGGAGGCTGACATCACCGTGGGAGGCAGGAGGCTCACATCACCGCAGGAGGAAGGAGGTTAACATCAATGCAGGAGGCTCACGTCACCGTAAGAGGCAAGAGTCACACATCACCACGGGAGGCAGGAGGCTCACAGAACTGGGGGAGGTAGGAGTCTCACTTCACTGCGGGAGGCAGGACTTTCACTGCAGAGCAGGAGGCAGGAGGCTCAGTGCACCTCGGGAGGCAGGAGGCTCATAGCACCACAGGAGGCATGAGGCTCACATCTATGCAGGAGGCTCACATCACCGCGGGAGGCAGGATGCAGGAGGATCTCAGCACCGCGGGACGCAGGAGTCTCACAGCAGTGGGAGGCAGAAGGCTTACATCATCGCAGGACGGTCACATCACCGTGGGAGGCAGGAAGCTCACATCACCGTGGGAGGCAGGAGGCTCACATCACCGCAGGAGGCAGGAGGCTAACATCAATGCAGGAGGCTCACGTCACCGCAGGAGGCAAGAGTCACACAGCACCATGGGAAGCAGGAGGCTCACAGAACCGCGGGAGGTAGGAATCTCACTTCACTGCGGGAGGCAGGAGTTTCACTGCAGAGTCTTTTTGATTGCTATGCAGTTTTTTCTGTCGGAGAACCACACATAGAGGTAACATTTGGTTAGGGACACTTTACTGCGGGAGGCAGGAGTTTCACTGCAGAGCAGGAAACAGGAGGCTCAGTACACCATGGGAGGCAGGAGGCTCACATCAACGCAGGAAGCTCACATCACCACGGGAGGCAGGAGGCAGGAGGCTCACATCACTGTAGGAGGAAGGAAGCAGGAGGCTCACAGCACCGTGGGAGGTAGGAGTCTCACTTCATTGCGGGAGGCAGGAGTTTCACTGCAGAGCAGGAGGCAAGAGGCTCAGTGCACCACGGGAGGCAGGAGGCTCATATCAACGCAGGAAGCTCACATCACCACAGGAGAAATAGAGCAAGTGACAAAACCTCTTAACTGCAAACCAAAAAGATAGAAGCAAAGGTAAAAGACAATCAGAATTGGTCAGGGACCGACCAGGCTGTGGCTCAACAGGGAAGGAAACTAACCACGCAGCACAAGGTCACCAAATCGACTCCTGAACCCAAGGCATGACAAATAGCTAGACAAACTGTGCAATTTCACTTTGTGCAATTTCACTTTGGGTACATGGAAGAGAAGGAGTGTTATTTAAATTTTGGAGCACCAATTTGGCTGCAATTGTGTCATGTACACAATGTTAGTAGTCACCTCATAGCTCCAAAATGACTACCATGAATAGGCTTGGCGCAAGATACTCCATTTCCCAGTATCCAAGAGTTGCCCTGGCCTTCACCCTTTACCCTCTGTACAGGGATCTAGATCTAAGCAGGGCTCCCATGGTAAAGGCCACAGAGTCAGGTGCTGTTGGGTAGCACAAGCTGGCAAAAAGGATAATAAGGAAGCCAGGTCATATCCAGGAGATCATGTCAGGGATAGTTTCAAAAACAAGCGAGTAGTCAAATATCAAGGTGAGATCAATGACCAGTTATTAACAGGTTAAAACACAGGACAGAGGCACAAACCAGGATATAATTTTAAATAGCAGTGGGAGCTGGGTTTAAATAGAACAGACCCACCCAGTGCTGACAGCAGACAGAAACCAAAACAACAAATAACCCCATAGCTTCCAGACTGGACACCACCACAAGTCCCATGAATAAAATAGGATTGATTTTATCAAGTATCACCTATAACAACAGCGTGGAGCTATCTAGCGGCTGAAGCAGAAACTGCACAGATGTTACAGTATCCCCCCCTCTCTTATGAGCGGCCTCTGGACACGTAGGACGAGGCTTACCAGGGAAAGAATGATGGAACTTTCTCATTAGATTGTCAGTATTAATGTCAGTAGCTCACACCCACGATCTTTCTTCTGGTTTAAAGCTTTTCCAATGATCAAGTTACTGCAACGATTGCCTTCCTATCCTGGAATCAAGGATTTTTTTCCACTTTATACTTAAAGCTGCTTCCAACCAACATAGGTAGAGAGTGTTATCAACAGGGTGCACAGGTAAATAATATCTGTTAAGCAAAAATTTGTGAAAGACATTGGGAATCCGGAATAAGGGGGGGATTTTCAAATGGAAAGCTATTGGATTGACCACCTCAATAATTTCATAGGACCAATGATACTGGGACCCAACTTAGCAGACGGAATCTTGAATTTGCTATTGGGGACAAGCTGTGGTTATCTACTAGAAATATCAAAGCTCGGCCAGTCAGTCCACCTCTTATTAGGATCTGTGCATTCCATGCACTTTTCAAGTTTTCTCTGACTTCAGCCCAGACAAGGTTCAATTAGTCTATACATTTATAAGTCACTGGAGTGACAACTTCAAAGGTCACAAATAGAAATGAGCACACCTAAGGTTCGAGTTCAGAAACCGACTTCCAAAAAAACAAGCCTTGGGTTCGAAGTTCGAGTGAGTTACGAGTGCAAATCACTCAAGCGAGCAGCTCTGTGCTTGCGTATGAGTGATGCTCAGCCCTGTACCAGTCACGTGCAGTGTTTGAACATCTCCCATTTGGGGTAAAATCAACTTGATTAGATGCAGTGTGCACACACAAACAAACAAAAAAAATTGAAAAACCCCGCCCACCTTCCTTGGGACGTGTTTTGCTTATGGCTGGCTGCATGTGGGTGGAGACACAAACTCCACAATTAGTGACTGCCATTGAGGTTCGGTTCAGGTCATAGTCACAAACCGAACCTTGTCTAAGGTTTAAATGTACCTGGCGAACCAAACCTCCAAAGGTTCATTCATCTCTACTCACAAAGGAACCAAACTGTGGATGATACCCATGATTACAGAAGAATGGAGATGTCTTATTGGATTTTTTACATTATAGCAAACTCAGCTAAAAGCAAATGTTCTACCCAGGCAGACAGATGGTCAGAGACATAACACAGAAGAAATTGCTGAAGTGTTGACTGACACTGATTGGTTGACAGTGTTTCAGTCTAACCGTTAATCTCTGGGTAAAAAGTTGATGAAAAGGACAATTCAATATTAATTTTACTACAGAAAGCCCTATAGAGTTTAGAATCAAACTGAGTTCTATCGAAACAATATTTTCTCGAATCTCATGAAAAAGTTCAATGTGTTTGATAAACAACTTAAAGTTTCACAGTTTGGCAACCCAGACAAGAAAACAAAATTATACTGCTTGTTAAAATTGTCCACCACTATTCAAATTATAGTTTTTCCCTCTGAAGGTGGAAGATCAGTAATGAAAATCCATGGAGAGGTTGGTCTATAGACTTATTGGAATGGGTAAAGACTGAAGAAGGCCTGCTTGGCAGGTTTGGGGAGTTTTCGTTTGGGCAAAATTATGCATGCGTTAAGTTATTATTCACAATCTCGAAGAATGGTTGGCCACAAAAATTACTGCTTATTAGTCAGACAGTATTGCTAATGCCAGGGTGAGTTGGAAGGACAGAATCATGAGACTCTAGGAGTACTTGCAGACAAAACTGGGGAAGAACAAATAATTTTTGTGAAGGAGTAATGTCAGGGGCTAATTCTTCACTTTTACTAATCTCTTCAACAAGCTTTAGAGAGACCTCGGACACAACTATACCCTCAACTAGAGTGGGAACTTGTCCTGAGTCTGTAGTTTGGAATGGGCAGAAACCTTAGGAGAGAGCATCGGCTTTCATGGTTTTTGTCTCAGCCCCCACTCCACTGAGAAATCTCTGAGTAGTACCAATAGTGTATGATTGCTCCATGGAGCCCAGAGATGGTCCAAGAACACTAATTTACCAAGGTGATCTTTATTCACATATCTAGAATTTATCAAAGGATCAGTTTAATCCATTATTATTGAAAATATCTTCCTTCGTTCTCCCTTTAATAATCAGTCAACATAACAGTCATTATAGTTTATAGATGCAAATTGTTATATATGAAAGCAAGCAATCATTTATAAACTAATATCACAAACAGCAAAATCTATTAGTAGTCAGACAAATATATGGATTTGGAAAGAACTGCATATGAGAAAGCATCAGGTGCATAGGGATCTCACTACTGTATACCTGAACTCCAGACTTACCATCTGCTGTATCACCCTGAGGCTCTACGCAGTGAATACGCATGGATGATGATTAATTGCATCTGCAACTGGGACATCAAACCTAGCACTCGTTGAGTAAACTTGATTTTCCAATATAACTTCTGTATGCTGACTTATTATTTCTAAATAACTGTAAGCTATTTTTTTCAATTTTGAATCTTTTATATCAGGAAAACAGAAAACTAATAAAAAAAAGAATAAATGAAGTCTGAGGAAGTAATACGTAATAGTATATTTGCAATTACATAATGCCTATAAAAGAAATCTCACAAGGTCTCATAATTTTCTGGCAAATACTTTGAATATACAGTATATATTATTTTAGACGACTTCATACCTACTCTTGCCACTCCCAGCAAAGCCTTACCTCAATAATGCAATGTTTTATTTCGTGGATATGTATAAATAAGTAACAGTTTACAATAGATCACATTCATAGAAATGTCAATTAGTGGACAGTTTTGGTGCATAAAACTTAATATGTCATTCCTTGATTTTTCTTTTCAACTTTACTGCTTCTTCGTCACAGGTGGTCCTGCATTATTGTCAATTTAGGCCTACACCATTTTCGCACCGCTGGCCCAAACTGTGCCCTCTCTAATGCTGCAAGTAGAGTCAGCTTTGTCTCTACAGCATCGGAAGAGCACAGTGGTACTGAAGCTAGCCAGATTCAACAATCCAGCTTTAGAGCAATGTGTACAAGTTCTGCAGTCTACGACCACCACTGATAGACTGCAGAAGTGGTAACTTAGGCAAAGAGTAGTACATGAGTACATGTAGTAGAATGAAATTAAAAATCCCTGAAAGGAAATGATTAGAGATGAGTAGCGATGAGCGGACCCGTGGAAGTTCCGGTTCTGCAGGTTCAGTCCGACTTTAGATAAGGTTCTGTTCTGGACCTCAACTTGACCCAAAGCTCATTGGAAGTTACTGATTGGGCAGTTCAGGTCTCCGCCCAAATAGAGCCAGGCATAAACAGAACCTTTTTGACCGTGGGCGGGGTTTTTTAATTTTTTTTTTTTGGTGCACATTATATCCGATAACGCTGTTGTTTTCCCCAGTGAGATCCATTCAAACACTGAAAGCGTCTCGCACTGGTCCGAGCACTAAGTGTACCCAATCACAACGATGCTCAATCGAGTGGTTTGCATATGTAAAGCACTCGAACTCTGAGCTCGAATACTGATTTTTCTGTAATGTTGGTGTTTGGTATGAAAATAAAAATTTAAATTTCTGGTTCGCTCATCTCTAGAGATGAGCTGACCCATGGAAGTTTGTGTTTACCAGAATCAGCTGAACTTTAGATAAAGTTCAGTTCGGGCTTTGACCTGAACCCCAATGGCAGCTAATGATTAGGTAGTTTGGCTTCCTGCCCCCATGCAGCCAGCATAAACAGAACAATTCCGTGGGAGGGCAGGTTTTTTTGACACATTACATCCCAAAACATTATTTTCAGCCCCAGTGAGAGCCATTCAGGGACTGCATGGGACTCGCACTGGGCCGAGCACCGAACGTACCCGAGCACACCGATCCTTGATCGAGTGGTTAGCATACGTAATATGTAAAGCACCCAAACTCAGAACTCGGATCCTGATTTTTTTTATTTTTTTTTTAAAAAAAAAACCTGTGTTCAGTATGAACTCCGAACTTTACAACTGGGTTCGCTCATCTCTAGAAAGGATTTTTAATAACAAGTAAATAGCACATTGACTTGTGCAATTTTACTGATTTAACATAATGAAAAAAAATTGAATTGAGGTTGCAAAATGCCCAGAAGATCTACTGGAGGATAGAAATGACAAAAAAAAATAATTTATAACAACAGATTTATCAAAATGTCCTCCATCAGACAGCTATTACAGTGTAGTTCTTATTTGACAGCAGTTTGACCCTTTAAGAATTAGGCAATTTATTTTGTCCCCTTTTTTCAACTGCCATAACATTGTATTTTTCTATTGACATAGCTATAAAAGGGCTTGATATTTTTACAGGACAAAGTGTAGTTTTGAATGCCATCATTCATTTTACCATATAACAACCA